>NC_091301.1:44018048-44048048 GCF_038502225.1 Cherax quadricarinatus | reverse complement strand
GCCCTCTATAAACATGTACATCCTGGAGCCTACCATCAACCTTTATCCACCAATACATAATCTAACAAACTACTTTCATTACGTAGTTAAGTAATCACACACACACACACACACACACACACACACACACACACACACACACACACACACACACACACACACACACACATCTAGGTGTGAATATAATGCAGAGAATTCGTAGTTTGGAAGTTAGGAGGAGGTGCAGGATTGCCAAAACTGTTGTCTAGAGGGCTGAGGAAGGGTTGTTGAGGTGGTAGGACATGTAGAGAGAAAGAAATGAAACAGAATGACTTCAAGAGTGTATCAATCTGTAGTGGAGGGAAGGCGGGGTAGGGGTCGGCTTAGGAAAGGTTGGAGGAAGGGGGTAAAGGAGGTTTTGTGTGCGAGGGGCTCGGAACTAGCATGTTTCCTCTCATTCACTGGTTTGACTGAATCTTGTTAAGCCATATCTCAACACATTATCAACCATGTTCAGTGCTGTAGTTTAGTAGAATTTACCCTTATTCTAATCCATATTTTCATGACTGTTAGTGAATAACGGTAATTAATTCCCAGCTACTTAAGACACCTAAGGTGCTATTCAAGGTGCTAATCCAGGTACTTAAGTGTTTTATTCTCTGTTTTCTTTTATACTTGAAACCATTACTTTTAACTTTGAAATAATCAAGGTGCTAAAGTGTTTTATTTTAATTTTCAGTAGCTCCATTATTTTTTTAGAATTAAATTAACTATATTATATCATAAGTTCATAATTGGCAGTGGGTTAACTATCTTAGTTCATAAGTTCATAATTGTTAGTGGTTTAACATCATTGCTTTGGTCTTTTTGTTCTTTAATAAATGTAACGACTATTTCTCTACGTACCCCTTATGAATATAAGTATCGATCCTGTTATCAACCTCTTATTGAGCAGCACACACAGTCCAAACAGTAATTGTCATTACTACACTGCTAGTCAGGCTAATACCCTTCTCAGTGTCAGCAAGAACATTACAGTCTTCAACTACAATGCTAGATTATTGAGTAAACACTATGATGACCTCATTGCATTACTTAAGTCTCTAAATGCTACTACAGGTCCGCCATCACAAATCCGGCAATCAGTTATTCGGTTCCTTCAGTTATTCGGCACTAATTTTGGCTAGCATAATTTCAAATTTCCAGGGTCGCCACACCAACCTGCTGGTACTGTTTGGTGGTGCTACTTGCTGCATAAGTCATTCCAATTTCTTTTTCTCCATTTATTGTTTTAATCTGCTTACTTTTAGCCCTAGCCATGGTTCCAATGAATAAAAGAAATGCTTCTCATTATGTAAAGCACCTACACAGTACATTATCCATTAAAGATAAGGTGGCTTTGAAATCACTGTCGGTTGCCATGAGCTCAGTCTCATGAAGCAGGAGAATATGCTTTATTATTACGCTAATATCAACACTACAGCTTATTTGCCTATCACAATTGATCTAATATGACATAATAAACAATATAAATAACATAAAACATGTTAAATACTCCAGAATGAATAATATTTGGCGTAACACAGTTGGCAGTTCGATGGAGGTATGAAGAGGATATATGGTATATAAATACCATTCTCCTATCCCTGTCTTGGGGCTTATATTAGAGAAAACGGAGTATAGCACAGGGTTAACTGTGATATACACTCATACTGCACCATAAACCTGAAACAAAAAAGTTATTTTCTCTCTATAGATTACCACACATAGCAGCATATGTGTAGAAAACCTAGGATAACCCAAAAAAAAGTCAACGGGGCTTATTTTTAATACCTGGCTTGGGTTAGCCATACATGATTTTTGGTAAATATTTGATTCCCAGCCAGGGTAGAAACATTAGGCGTGTTTCTTTACACCTGTTGTCTATGTTTACCCATCAGTAAATGGGTACCTGAGTGTTAGCAGACTAGTGTGGGTGTTATCCTGGGACACTGACTTAATTTTCTTGAAATATTCTGCATAACAAGCAGCTTTCTATACAGTAGTATGTCACTGATGTCAGCTAGGCCTGTATACCTTGTACATGTACGTGTAGTAAATAAAGATATTATTATTATTATTATTATTATTATTATTATTATTTTCTCAGTTGTTTGTTGGGTTATCTTATTCAAACTTGGGCAATGTATGATGGAAAGATACTTCTTCACGTACACCAAAAATGAAAGAAATCAGACCATAAATAGCGGAGTTCACTTCTCAGCCATTAGCGGCCACTTAGCGGTATATTTTTGTATGGTTGTTAAAGTTATATTCTCATTTTTTCGGTCTCATTTGATAGAATGAAAGATATATTACAGAAATAGATATGATTTTAATTGCTTTCATGATGAAAAGTACCTTGAAATTGCACTCACAGTTGCGAAAATGTTCTATTCTTTAGCGAAGCTCAAGAGTAAACAAATGACGTCACTGTCCAATACCTGTCCGCCTGCCAGTCTAAATTCCATTACGGAGTCAAGAATGGCTTGACATTATTTATACAATTATTACAATAAAGCAGTAGTCTGCATAACAGTAAATCTTCTATTTTTTTGTGAATAAAAATTCCAAATGAAAAGCAAGAGTAATATAAGAGGGACCTGTAGCTGTGACTAATGAACAGAGAAAATGTCATTTTAGTGCCAGGAATGTCTGCATTGTTTATTCTGAACCCTATTTTGAAATTGGCATCTGTTGAAATTTGTGTGAAATTGGCCAAATTGCCAATTTCTGACCACTTTATTGGGCAGTTGAAATAAGAGAATGGGCGGTTTCTTGTACTCAGTTGACAGACTAGAAGTAAATAAGTTTATTCAGGTATACACAAATACAGTTACATAGATTATCATACATAGCAATGTATGTATAGAGAACCTAGGATAACCCAGAAAAGTCAGACAAAGTGACTTATTTCCAGTACCTGGCCTGGGCTTGCCATATATGATTTTTGGTAAATATTTTTTTTTCTCGGTTGTTTGTTGGGCTATCTCATTGAAACTTGGGCAATGTATGATGGAAAGATGCTTCTTAACATACAACAAAAATAAAAAAGACAGGCGATAAATAAGAGAGTTAACTTCTCGGCCATTAGCCGCCTCTTTGCAGTATATTTTCGTATGGTTTTTATGATTGTATTCTCATTTTTTTGGACTCATTTGATAGAATGGAAGATATATTACAGAAATAGACATGATTTTGATTGCTTTCATGACGAAAAGTACCTTGAAATTGAGCTCAATGTAGCAGAAATGTACGATTTTTGCCGTATGTTCAATGAACTGTGTAAGTAAAGTTGGTTAATTTTATTAAGTGTATTCTAACCTAACCACTCTGTAATCTGGTAAACTCAGTAATCTAGCACACTACAGGTCCCTATGATGCCGGATTTGTGATGGAGGACCTGTATAACTTTCATTATACTTACTGAAACCTGGCTCAGACAAGATCTGACAGACATATTTACCATACCTGGTTACATAGCCATACATAACTGTAGGCCCGACCAATCAGGAGGAGGCACTGCCATCTATTACTCTGATGAACTAAAATGTGTGAAATCAACTAATGTACAGGACGAAAACGGAGCATATATACATCAAGAACACTTAAGAACCTATAGCAGTTGGTGCAGTCTACAGACTACCACACTCAAACACTTACACTTTTAGCAATAACCTTAGAAACATGATAATTGAGTCAGAGTTGAATAAACACCATCTGATACTAGCAGGAGATTTCAACATCAACCTTATCCAAGCAACTGACCCTCCAGTAGTTGATTACACAAATGCTATGAACAACAGCTTATTGCTACCCACTATAACAAAGCCAACAAGAATCTCTGACACTAGTGCCTCGTTACTCGACCATATCTGGACGAACATAATATTCCCACTACAAGCAGGTATAATCACAGATAACACCACAGACCACTATCCTACCTTTCTCATAACCAACTTATCTAAACTGCCTCAAGAAACAAGAAAGATCTCATTTCGCCTGCATGACGAGACATCGATAAACAACCTAAAACTAGCTCTAGGTGCCATTGATTGGCAGAGAGAGCTAGATGACAGTAATAATATCGATAAGGATATCAAAATTTTTTTACATAACACCCTAAACCTCTACAACAAACATTGCCCAGTCAAAACGAAACAGATCACAGAAAAGAGGCTAAACAGCCCATGGCTAACTAGAAGTACCCTCAAATCTATTAATAAAAAACATCAAATTGAAAAGCGTTTGAGATTAGGCTTAATTACTAAAGAATTTACTAAAAGATACACATCAATACTAACAAAACTAATACGTAAATCAAAGCAAATGTATTATGAAAATAGATTTAGTGAAATGAAAGGTGACATGAAAAGTACCTGGCAAACCCTCTCCAAAATTTTGGACTCAAGAAAACCGACTGGAAATAGAGAGATATACTTAACTAAACCAGATGAACCTCACATGCAACCTATAGACACGGCCGACAAATTTAATGTCTTCTTCTCTACCGTAGGATCAAAGCTAGCGAGCCAAATTCCTAGCTCAAATACCCATCCAAGCGAGTATCTCACTGGCAACTATCCAAACACTATATTCCTAGCTCCAACTAATCCCACTGAAGTCTCACTCATCATTAAATCATTAAAAAACAAATTAGGTGATTTAGATAACGTGAAACCATTCACATAAAAAAGCTGCACCAGAACTGTCGCCCATTACTGCAACAATGTTTAACAAATCTATAGCTTCCTCAACCTTCCCATCCATGCTCAAGACAGCAAGGGTCACCCCGATCTACAAAGGTGGAGATCCAACTGATTTGAACAATTACAGACCCATATCAAACTTGCCCTTACTATCCAAGATACATATATGAAAAAATAATGCAAAGTGACTTTACTCCTACCTTACATCCAACAACATACTTAACCCATGCCAGTTTGGATTTAGACCAAAAAAAAGCATGACTGATGCTATTATACAAATGCTTGACCTATAATACACAGCTCTCGATAAGAATGAATATCCCCTGGGGCTCTTTGTCGACCTAAGAAAAGCGTTTGACACAGCTGACCACAATCTCTTGCACCTCAAACTGAATCATTATGGCATAAGAGGACATTCTCTTGACTACCTAAAATCCTATCTTAACGACAGACACCAGTATGTACATGCAAATGGAGTCAACTCTGTTATCCAACCTGTAGCTGTAGGAGTACCCCAAGGTAGTGTCCTAGGCCCACTCCTCTTTCTCATCTACATCAATGATCTCCCCAATGCATCCCAACTCCTTACACCAGTTCTATTCGCAGATGACACTACATATGTCTACTCCCATTCAATGAACTGCTAAAGATATATGCTTGGATGATGACCAACAAACTCACACTTAACATAGATAAAACTTACTTCATGCTGTTTGGCAACAGAGCCTCAAATATTCAACTCAACATACTGTTAAATGGTTCCCCTATATCAAGACACACAGAGGGCAAATTTCTAGGTCTTCTCCTTGACTGTAATCTTAAATTTCAGTCCCATACCCATCACATAGCCAAGAAAATTTCCAAATCAGTAGGAATCCTTTCCAAGATATGCTATTATGTACCACAAATGACTCTCCTTACCTTGTACCACTCTCTAATCCTTACCTCACCTATGGTATCTGTGCCTGGGGCTCTACCACAGCCAACCACCTTAGACCCTTAATAATCCAACAAAAAGCTGCTGTGCGGGTGATAACCAGCTCCTGCGCTAGACAGCACACCCCACCACTTTTCAAAAGACTCAATGCGCTAAATATACAAGACATACACTTTTATTATTGTGCCTACTACATATAGAGAACTTTAAACTCCACTGTAAACCCTCCCCTAAAACAACTACTCGACAGTTACAACAGAATGCACAGTCACAATACAAGGCATAAGGCCCATTTTCAACACCCCTTGAGTAAAACTCTCACTATGCAAGAACATTATGCACATAAAAGGCCCAAAGATCTGGAACTCGCTACCAGAGCAAGTCAAGGATCCCCAGACAACTTATAAATTTAGGACTGCTAAAAAAAATCATCTTATCTCACAATATTAACCAAATCAACCAAACATCTACTGGCTAGTTTTATCATCTGACCTCCTGGCTTTTAATTCTGCCATTCCATAAAATATTACCACCTGCACCATTCCTTGTAAATTAGATTTTGTACTAAGTATACGTAAGATTTATTAAGTCCAAACGAGATTGTAAAACAGCTAACCAATATTCTATGTTTAGTCTTAAGTAATAATTACTATGTACTATTATCTTATCTAGTTTTAATTAGTTACTATGTATTAGGATTAGTTTGCCCGAATTGCCTCGGCATGATAGTGGCTATCTTTGTACTTAGCAAATCAAAATTGTAATTACACATTGTAACCTTTACAAAGAAATAAACTTATTATTATTATTATTATTAAGCATGCGTGAGTGTATTTGATAGGAGTGAATGGAGACAAATGGTTTTTAATACTTGATGTGTTGTTGGAGTGTGAACAAAGTAACATTTATGAAGGGATTCAAGGAAACTGGCAGCCTGGACTTGAGTCCTGGAGATGGGAAGTACAGTGTCTGCACTCTGAAAGGAGGGGTGGGGGGGTGTTAATGTTGCAGTTTTATAACCTGTAGTGTAAAGCACCCCTCTGGCAAGGCAGTGATGGAGTGAATGATGATGATGGTTTTTCTTTTTCAGGCCACCCTGCCTTGGTAGGAATCGGCCGATGTGTTAATAAAAAAATAAAATAAATATAAATCATATACAGGCAGGCTCTGCTTCACAAGACTTCACTTTATGGTGTTACGCTAATGCAGTGGTTTTCAATACAGTGGAACCTTGACTTACGAGTTTAATCCATTCCAGGAGCTAGATCTTAACTCAATTTACTCGTATATCAAATTAATTTTAATCATTTAAATTAACTGAAAAGCCATTAATTTGTTCCTGCACTCTGGAGAAATGAGAAAAAATACTCGAATATGATGCTATTATCAACTGTACGGATTATTTATCTATCACAATTCATCTAAAATGACATAATAAACAATATAATTAACAAAGAAACATGATATATACTCTCGTGCAAAACAATGAAATCAAAGAAACACGTTTGCTAGGAAAACCAGGAAGTAAACACAGTATAATGATCCGACTTCATTCATACGATAAAAGAAAGGACCTAATTAAATCAGCAATTACAATGAAAAATGGAGTGTACATAAATGAGTGTCTAACAAAAAAACGTCAAAACCTTCTGTTCAGGCTGAGAAAACTTAAACAGGAAAACAAAATACATCAGTGTTTCACACGAGATGGGAAAATACTAGTAACGAAAACATCAACAGGACAACAATATACCATCTCAAACGAACATGATTTCTCTACCTTCCTTAGAAAAGCTGACATTTCTGTAAAAGATTAGATAAGTGCCCTTAATACATATATACGTGTGGTGCATATAGTGTACGTTACTATTATATTGTGCATTATTATTTTTATTATTTTTCATCACTAGCTAATGCCAACTACCTCCAATACTCTATACTTCTTTCTTACTGCTATTAATTGCTCATAATTTTAAATTACAAGTCAAATCTTACTCCAAATTAATAATATTTATTATTCTTACCTGTCCATTTAATTTTGTTTATCACTACTTGTTTTTTAGTCACTTTTCATTGTGTATGCAATTAGTGTATATTCCAATTACTTTTTTGCAAGTACCAAAACTATCTTTTGCTAGCTAGTACCAACTACCTCATTTTTTTTTTACTTTTTATTGTGCAATAAACTGCTCAATTTATTTAATATTACAAATCAGATCTTACTCCTAAACCAATATTATTTCATAGTGACCATCTGTCCATTTAACTTTGTTTACCGTTACTTAATTTTAGTCCCTTATATATTTTCTCCTTTATTTTAGCTTTATATAACTACCCTAGTTTATATATTCACAATTGTTAAAATAATCAAGGTGCTATTCTCAGGTGCTAAAGTAGAATAAGTTCACAATTTTGCCATTATATTCCAAAGCTCATTTATTTGATTACCACTTTATTGTTCACCACAACTTATATTAGTCCCTTTTATATTATAATTTTATACTATAATTCTAACTTTAAAGAATTACCTTTATAGTACTACCTACTATCATATTCCCAAGCTCCATTATTTGATCATCACTTTATTTGTATTAGTCCCTTTTATATTGTCTCCTTTATTTTAGCTTTAAAAAAAAAAAAAATACCTTAGCTCATTATTTTACATTTGTTAAATAATTCAGGTGCTATTTTTTAGCTTAAGACTATTTACTTTGTTTCATACTTAATTCTAACTATAGATTCACTACAAATCTTATGATTACAAGCATTGATCCTGATACCAACCTCTTATTTAATGACTTAAATGAATCAAACAGTTACTGTAATTACTACACTGCAGAACAATCAAAGGCACTTCTCAGTGCCAACAACAACATAACTATCTTTAACTACAAAATCAGATCTTTAAGCAAGCATTACGATGACCTCATAGCATTACTAAATTCCTTACATGCCAATATGTCCATCATTACACTAACTGAAACCTGGCTAAAGCCTGATAGTACAGATGTCTATGCCATTCCTGGTTACACAGCCATACACAACTGTAGGCCAGACCAACAAGGGGGTGGCACAGCCATATACATGTAATACTCAGACCAACTAGAATGTATCACTAATACTTGCACAAGGGATGAACATGGGGAATATATAATAGCCAAATTCAAATCCAAATACCTACAAAAACCTCTCACATTGATAAACATCTACAGAGTTCCACAGTCAAACATTAGCCAATTTAGTCAAAACCTAGGAAGTATGATAACTGATGCACGCATGAACAAAGATCACTTACTACTCTCAGGTGAGTTTACCTGGAGTTTACCTGGAGAGAGTTTCGGGGGTCAACGCCCCCGCGGCCCGGTCTGTGACCAGGCCTCCTGGTGGATCAGCGCCTGATCAACCAGGCTGTTGCTGCTGGCTGCACGCAAACCAACGTACGAGCCACAGCCCGGCTGATCAGGAACTGACTTTAGGTGCTTGTCCAGTGCCAGCTTGAAGACTGCCAGGGGTCTGTTGGTAATCCCCCTTATGTGTGCTGGGAGGCAGTTGAACAGTCTCGGGCCCCTGACACTTATTGTATGGTCTCTTAACGTGCTAGTGACACCCCTGCTTTTCATTGGGGGGATGGTGCATCGTCTGCCAAGTCTTTTGCTTTCGTAGTGAGTGATTTTCGTGTGCAAGTTCGGTACTAGTCCCTCTAGGATTTTCCAGGTGTATATAATCATGTATCTCTCCCTCCTGCATTCCAGGGAATACAGGTTTAGAAACCTCAAGCGCTCCCAGTAATTGAGGTGTTTTATCTCCGTTATGCGCGCCGTGAAAGTTCTCTGTACATTTTCTAGGTCGGCAATTTCACCTGCCTTGAAAGGTGCTGTTAGAGTGCAGCAATATTCCAGCCTTGATAGAACAAGTGACCTGAAGAGTGTCATCATGGGCTTGGCCTCCCTAGTTTTGAAGGTTCTCATTATCCATCCTGTCATTTTTCTAGCAGATGCGATTGATACAATGTTATGGTCCTTGAAGTTGAGATCCTCCGACATAATCACTCCCAGGTCTTTGACGTTGGTGTTTCGCTCTATTTTGTGGCCAGAATTTGTTTTGTACTCTGATGAAGATTTAATTTCCTCATGTTTACCATATCTGAGTAATTGAAATTTCTCATCGTTGAACTTCATATTGTTTTCTGCAGCCCACTGAAAGATTTGGTTGATGTCCGCCTGGAGCCTTGCAGTGTCTGCAATGGAAGACACTGTCATGCAGATTCGGGTGTCATCTGCAAAGGAAGACACGGTGCTGTGGCTGACATCCTTGTCTATGTCGGATATGAGAATGAGGAACAAGATGGGAGCTAGTACTGTGCCTTGTGGAACAGAGCTTTTCACCGTAGCTGCCTCGGACTTTACTCTGTTGACGACTACTCTCTGTGTTCTGTTAGTGAGGAAATTATAGATCCATCGACCGACTTTTCCTGTTATTCCTTTAGCGCGCATTTTGTGCGCTATTACACCATGGTCACACTTGTCGAAGGCTTTTGCAAAGTCTGTATATATTACATCTGCATTCTTTTTGTCTTCTAGTGCATTTAGGACCTTGTCGTAGTGATCCAGTAGTTGAGACAGACAGGAGCGACCTGTTCTAAACCCATGTTGCCCTGGGTTGTGTAACTGATGGGTTTCTAGATGGGTGGTGATCTTGCTTCTTAGGACCCTTTCAAAGATTTTTATGATATGGGATGTTAGTGCTATTGGTCTGTAGTTCTTTGCTGTTGCTTTACTGCCCCCTTTGTGGAGTGGGGCTATGTCTGTTGTTTTTAGTAACTGAGGGACGACCCCCGTGTCCATGCTCCCTCTCCATAGGATGGAAAAGGCTCGTGATAGGGGCTTCTTGCAGTTCTTGATGAACACAGAGTTCCATGAGTCTGGCCCTGGGGCAGAGTGCATGGGCATGTCATTTATCGCCTGTTCGAAGTCATTTGGCATCAGGATAACATCGGATAGGCTTGTGTTAATCAAATTTTGTGGCTCTCTCATAAAAAATTCATTTTGATCTTCGACTCTCAGTCTGGTTAGCGGCTTGCTAAAAACTGAGTCATATTGGGACTTGAGTAGCTCACTCATTTCCTTGCTGTCATCTGTGTAGGACCCATCTTGTTTAAGTAGGGGCCCAATACTGGACGTTGTTCTCGATTTTGATTTGGCATAGGAGAAGAAATACTTTGGGTTTCTTTCGATTTCATTTATGGCTTTCAGTTCTTCCCGCGATTCCTGACTCCTAAAGGATTCTTTTAGCTTAAGTTCGATGCTTGCTATTTCTCTGACCAGTGTCTCCCTGCGCATTTCAGATATATTGACCTCTTTTAGCCGCTCTGTTATTCTTTTCCGTCGCCTGTAAAGGGAGCGCCTGTCTCTTTCTATTTTACATCTACTCCTCCTTTTTCTTAGAGGAATAAGCCTTGTGCATACATCGAGTGCCACCGAGTTAATCTGTTCTAGGCATAAGTTTGGGTCTGTGTTGCTTAGTATATCTTCCCAGCTTATATCGGTTAGGACTTGGTTTACTTGGTCCCACTTTATGTTTTTGTTATTGAAGTTGAATTTGGTGAATGCTCCCTCGTGACTAGTCTCATTTTGTCGGTCTGGGGCTCCACGCATACATGTCTGAACCTCAATTATGTTGTGATCTGAGTATATTGTTTTTGATATGGTGACATTTCTTATCAGATCATCATTGTTAGTGACTTCAATATAAATCTCCTGCAAGACCAGGACCCACACGTTACTGAATTCACAAACACAATGAGTAACTGTATGTTGCTACCAACAGTAACAAAACCTACAAGAGTTACAGAGACTAGTGTTTCCCTACTTGACCACATCTGGACCAGCACCATATCCCCTTTAAAATCAGGCATAATTACAGATAATACCACAGACCACTACCCTACTTTCCTCATAACAACTCTTGGTAAACTACCCCAAGACACTACTAAAGTCACCTTCAGACTTCACAATGACGCAGCCATTAATAACTTCACAACAGCAGTAGCAAACATTGACTGGCACACTGAGCTAGAAATCTATACAGATATTGACGAATGTATTAATAATTTTCTAAAAAAGACCCAATACCTCTATAACAAGCACTGCCCTAAAAAAACTAAACAGATGACAGCTAATAGACTGAACAGTCCCTGGCTAACACCCAGCATTCTCAAATCCATAAATACAAAACACCAATATGAAAAACAGTACAGAATGGGTCACATAACCAGAGACCAAACAAAACGTTACTCGTCAATCCTAACCAGCCTGATAAGAAGGGCAAAAAAATTGTATTATGAGAACAGATTATCCAACTTACGAGGTGATATAAAAAAGACCTGGAAAACCCTATCAGTAATTCTGGGAACAAAAAAGATATCACGAAATAGCGAAATAAAATTAGCAAAATCAGATGAACCCCAACTCCCACCAACAGAAACAGCAAACAGACTCAATGATTTCTTCTCCACTATAGGACAAAACCTTGCCAATAAAATCCCAAGCTCAGATACCCCACCAAATGACTACCTCACCGGCAACTACCCGAACACACTGTTCCTAGCTCCGACTAACCCATACAAAGTCTCCCTTATTATCAACGCACTAAAAAACAAGGCAGGAGATTTAAATACCTTACCACTCTTTATATACAAAAAAGTGTCACAAGTGCTATCACCAATCATTGCAACACTCTTTAACAAATCCATTGAATCCTCCACCTTCCCTACAGTACTCAAAATAGCAAGGGTCACCCCGATCCACAAAGGAGGAGACCAAACAGAGTTGAATAACTATAGGCCAATATCCAACTTAAACCCTCTCTCAAAAATCTTCGAAAAATTAATTCATAAACGAATCTACTCCTACCTTATCTCCCAAAACATACTCAACCCCTGCCAATTTGGATTCAGGCCTAATAAAAATACTAATGATGCTATTATACACATGCTAGAACATATATACATACACTGCAATAGAGAAAAAAGAAGTCCCACTGGGGATCTTCATTGACTTACGTAAAGCTTTTGATACAGTTGACCATGACTTGCTCCACGTAAAATTGTCACACTATGGTATAAGAGGGCACTCCCTCAACTACCTCAAGTCATACCTCAGCAACAGAAGCCAATATGTGTACGCAAATGGGGCAAACTCTTCTGCGCAACCAATTACAGTTGGTGTCCCACAGGGAAGTGTCCTTGGCCCTCTTCTCTTTCTCCTATACATAAATGACCTTCCAAATGCTTCGCAATTACTCAAACCCACACTATTTGCAGATGACACTACATACGTCTTCTCCCACCTGAGCCCAGTCACGCTAGCCAATACTGTAAATACCGAATTACAGAAAATATCTACCTGGATGAGGACTAACAAACTTACACTAAACACTGACAAAACCTACTTCATTCAGTTTGGTAACAGAGCTACAGATGTCCCTCTTAACATAATGATAAACGGATCACCTATCACAAAGCTAACAGAGGGAAAATTCTTAGGAATCCACCTTGATAATAGACTCAAATTTCATACACATATACAACAAATTTCTAAGAAAATTTCCAAGACTGAAGGCATACTATCGAAGATACGGTACTATGCTCCACAGTCAGCCCTCCTGGCCCTATATCACTCTCTTATTTACCCCTATCTCACCTATGGAATTTGTGCATGGGGCTCAACAACAATTAACCATCTCAGACCACTAATTACCCAACAAAAGGCTGCAATTAGAATGATAACAAATTCTCACTACAGGCAGCACACTCCACCAATATTCAATACACTAAACCTACTCACCATACAAAACAACCATACTTATTACTGCACCTATTACATACATAGAACACTTAACTCTGATATTAACCCTCCCCTCAAACATCTCCTTGCCAACCTCAACAGAACACATGACCATAACACAAGGCACAGATCACTCTTTGATGTTCCTCGTGTCCATCTCACACTATGCAAAAACTCAATGCACATAAAAGGCCCTAAAATCTGGAATTCATTACCTGTAAATATAAAAGAAACACTACCTGTTTATAAATTCAAGTCTCTTCTCAAAGATCACTTACTCACCCAAAACCAAATAAATATTGAATAACTGAACCTTATAAATTGTATATCTTAAATGTTTCTCACAATTATATCACATAAATGTTAAACCTAAAACCCAATCTAACTTTATTATTTTTTAAATACACTAGCTAACAGAATACTCCATACGACTGAATGTACAACAATGCATGCAACCATATGACCTGTCTTTGTAATACTCACTTGTGCTTTATAGTAATCTGTTTACATTAATGTTTTATCACTGATTTCATCATTGCTTAGTTAATCTTAAGTTAATTTTAAGCCAGCCCGTAATGCTATGCATAGTATAAGTGGCTTTGGCATGCTGCTCTTATCTGTATTTTTTTGTACCTCTGTATGTGTGCTCAAATTGTTAATAAATAAATAAATAAAAAAATAAAGAATGAATAAAATAGGCCATAATATGGTGGCAGAGGCAGCAGTGGAAGCGTCTGCCATTTCCTATCCAATTTGACTATATAGTATCTTCCCATGCTCTTACTGTAAGAGAAAATGGAGTATTTTTGAGGCTAACTGCAGTATATCACTAGTTTTCTAAGGAAAACACTAAAAATTTCGTATATAAACACATAACAAATCATAATACACTACAGAATGTAAAGAAATAATAAACTGTTTATATAAAGTGTATATATACTTACACAATGAACATAACTGATACAATTTGTCTTGTTTAATCACTGAACATAACTGATATGGTATCTCCTGTGAGCTGCTTCTCTCTCAACCACGTCAGCAGCAGCTTCTCCATCTTTTCATGGACAGAGGTCGGCAGCTTAGACGTTACTGTAACACTCTTGGCAGGCACTATAGCCTTTATTGATTCCTGCTGCTTTAGTACCATACATATAGTAGATGTACTGCGCTGGTATTGTCTAGCTAAATCCACAACTCGTACACCTTGCATATGTTTATGATTTCATGCATTAATTCCATGGAAATCATCATCTATTTCTTCTCAGCACTGCCCTTTGCACTTATTTTCTTAGGACCCATGGTTAGAAGAGCCAAATGACTCTCAAAATTGTAACCAAATCAGGAGAGAACTACTTCGACAACGATGTGAACATCAGCTGCGCCAACTAGTGGCAGCATTCTGAATTATTATTATGTATGTATTATGTACAACATTATCATTATTATTATTATTAATTTTGGGAACTGAAGCTCTATTGTTATTGTAATAATAATAATAATAATTATTATTATTATTATTATTGATAATAATTTAGGAAACTGAAGCTCTATCATTATTATAATAATAATTATTATTATTAATTTAGGGAACTGAAGCTCTATCATTATTGCAATAATTATTATTATTATTGATAATTTAGGGAACTGAAGCTCTATCGTTATTATTATTATTATTATCATTAATTTAGGGAACAAGAGCACATGTCGCGTGGGATTTCAAAACGTGGATTGGGTAAGAAACACTCACATAGGATGTTAAGTATGTATAATGGATGGAATATATGGGGAGCGCCTCGTCTGACCTGCCATCTGTCCTAACGTCTCACTTGAACTGACTCACAGTGCAAGAGGGTAAGCGACATACAAATCATGCTAGGTCAGCTGTAACAGTGAATAACAGTCAGTGATTCACGCAGGAGCAGAGGATCAGTAACGGTCAGTGTATGAGTCGTAATATTACTACTGACACTGGTACTAGTAACTGATACTACTGAGACACATATCCAATTCCCTAGATCAAGAGACCCTCACCAGTGTCAAGGAACCTTAATGCTGGTGAGGGGCTCTTGATCTAGGGAAATGGATATATGCTCAAGTTCCCTAAATTATTATTAATAATAATAATAATAATAATAATAATAAAAATAATAATTATAATAATGACAGAGCTTTAGTTCCCTAAATTAATAATAATAATACATTATTATATCAACGAGAGCTTCAGAATGAAATCAACTCAGTGCACTGTTTACCTTACTGTGGGAGCAGTTCTCTTGTGATCTGCTTACATTTTTGATAGTCACTTGGCCAAATTTCACTTTTCTAACCATGGGTCCTAAGAAAGTAAGTATAAAGGACAGTGCTGATAAGAAAAAGATAATGATTTCCATGGAATTAAAGCATGAAATCATAGATAAACAAAAGAGATGTCCAGGTTTTGGGTTGAAGGGGTATTTGGGGGGGAGCTGGCTCGTAACTCAAATGTTGGCTCATAACTCAGCAAAAAATCGACCGACTGACTGCTCATATCTCAAAAAATTCATACATTGGGACACTCTTAAGTCAACGTTCCACTGTATATCCATTCGTCATCTATTTAAGACTTCCTACAATAAATATATTCACTACTCACTATAAGCTAAGGATGAAAATATTTTAAGGTAAGCAATGTGTGCACAGTACAGTGGACCCTTGACCAACGATGGCATCGTCTAATGATAAAATCGCCTAACAATACATTTGAGCGTAAAAATTTTGGCCCAACCAACGATGAAAAACTCGACTAACAACATTTGTCCCGAATGCCTCCACACGTTTGTTTGGCCTGAGCACGCCTCAGCTGCCCTGCCTCTACAGTTAGTGTGCTATTGTTTACAAGCCAGTCTGGTCGGTTCCACGCATACACTCGGTACATTTTGTATTATTCCAGTGTTTTTAGTGCTTGTAACTGCTAAATAAGCCACCATGGGCCCAAAGAAAGCTTTTAGTGCCAAACCTGTGGTAAAAAGGGTGAGAATTACAATCGAATTGAAGAAGGAGATAATTACCAAGTATGAAAGTAGAGTGCATGCCTCCATGCTGGCCAAGATAGTAGCAATCAACCATTGCTACTATCTTGGCCAACAGAAAGGCAATCAAGGAAGCTGTTACAAAAGGTGCAAGCATGTTTTTGAAACAGATCGCAAATACTCAAAGATATTTTGGCCAATTTTAGGAAAATCTTAAAGGAACGCAAAGTACAGAGCTCTATGAACAGATTTTTGGTGCGACAGAGGTCCAGTGACTCTCAAGTTGTTCCCAGTGGCATTAAAAAACAAAGAAGGGAAGTAACCCCCTAAAAGGAATTGGTACCTATAGCCCTTATGGAAGGGGATTCCCCTTCCAAACAATAATACACCTCCATCTCCCCTCCTCCTATCTCATCACTCATCACTACATCTTAAATAAAGGTAAGTGTCCTTTATTCTTCATTTAGTACAGTATTTATTGTGCATGTATCCTACTTTTTCTGTTTAGGAAAATGTATATTTCATGAGAAAAAGAAAAAATTTCATACTTTTGAGTGTTTGGAATGGATTAATTCTATTTTCATTATTTCTTATGGGGAAAATTAATTCGGCTAATGATAAATCTGCTTTAAGGTCAAGCTCTCTGGAACGGATCAATATCGTTGGTCGAGGGGCCACTGTATATGCATTTTTAATAATTAGCTCCATTTCTCAATATTGGATAGTGTAAACATGTTATCAGACTTTCATTTGCATTTGAAAGTGAAAAAAGGCTATGTTTCACTTTATAGTGATTTACACTATACAGCGGTAACCCAGAACCTAACCTGCTGTATAAGTAAGGTACAGTGGACCCCCGGTTAACGATTTTAATCCGTGCAAGAGGGCTCATCGTTATGCGAAATAATCGTTATGCGAATCAATTTTCCCCATAAGAAATAATGGAAATAAAATTAATCCGTGCAAGACGCCCAAAAGTATGAAAAAAAATTTTTTTTACCACATGAAATGTTAATTTTAATACACACAAACTGAAAAAGGCATGCACAATTAAATGACACTTACTTTTATTGAAGATCTGGTGATGATTGATGGGATGGGAGGAGGGGAGAGCAATATCTTCTTACTGTTTAGAAGGGGAATCCCCTTCCATTAGGACTTGAGGTAGTAAGTCCTTTTCTGGGGTTACTTCCCTTCTTCTTTTAATGCCACTAGGGCCAGCTTCAGAGTCACTGGACTTCTTTCGCACAAGATATCTGTCCATAGTGGCCTGTACCTCTCGTTCCTTTATGACTTGCCTAAAGTGTTTCACAACATTGTCAGTGTAATAATCACCAGCACGGCTTGCAATAGCTGTGTGAGGGTGATTTTCATCCATGAAGGTTTGCACTTCAAGCCACTTAGCACAGATTTCCTTAATCTTTGAAGTAGGCAACTTCTTCAATTTCTCTCTCCCCTCCTCCGAAGCAATTTCCTCAGGTGTGGCCTCTTGCTGTTGAAGTTGATCTAGCAGCTCATCAGTGGTTAGTTCTTCATTGTCCTCCTCCACCAACTCTTCCACATCCTCCCCACTAACCTCCAACCCCAAGGACTTTCCCAATGCCACAATGGATTCCTCAACTGGCACAGGATTCTCAGGGTTAGCCTCAAACCCTTCAAAATCCCTTTTGTCTACACATTCTGGCCACAGTTTCTTCCAAGCAGAGTTCAAGGTCCTCTTTGTCACTTCCTCCCAAGCCTTACCTATAAGGTTTACACAATTGAGGATATTAAAGTGATCTCTCCAAAACTCTCTTAGAGTCAGTTGAGTTTCTGAGGTCATTACAAAGCACCTTTCAAACAGAGCTTTTGTGTACAGTTTCTTGAAGTTGGAAATAACCTGCTGGTCCATGGGCTGCAGGAGAGGAGTGGTATTAGGAGGCAAAAACTTCACCTTAATGAAGCTCATGTCCCCATAAAGTCGCTCTGACACGTCTGTAGGATGACCAGGGGCATTGTCTAACACCAGGAGGCACTTAAGTTCTAATTTCTTTTCAGTTAGGTAATTTTTCACATTGGGGGCAAATGCATGGTGTAACCAGTTATAGAAAAATTCCCTAGTGACCCATGCCTTACTGTTTGCCCTCCACAGCACACACAAATTATCCTTGAGGACATTCTTTTGCCTGAACGCTCTGGGAGTTTCAGAGTGATACACTAATAAAGGCTTCACTTTGCAATCACCAGTAGCATTGGCACACATCAACAAAGTAAGCCTGTCTTTCATAGGCTTATGTCCTGGGAGTGCCTTTTCCTCCTGAGTAATGTAGGTCCTGCTTGGCATTTTCTTCCAGAACAGGCCTGTTTCATCACAATTAAACACTTGTTCAGGTTTCAGTCCTTCAGTTTCTATGTACTCCTTGAATTCCTGCACATATTTTTCAGCCGCTTTGTGGTCCGAACTGGCAGCCTCACCATGCCTTATCACACTATGGATGCCACTACGCTTCTTAAATCTCTCAAACCAACCTTTGCTGGCCTTAAATTCACTCACATCATCACTAGTTGCAGGCATTTTTTTAATTAAATCGTCATGCAACTTCCTAGCCTTTTCACATATGATCGCTTGAGAGACGCTATCTCCTGCTATCTGTTTTTCATTTATCCACACCAATAAGAGTCTCTCAACATCTTCCATCAATTGCGATCTTTGTTTCGAAAACACAGTTGAACCTTTGGCAAGAACAGCTTCCTTGATTGTCTTTCTGGTGCCCACAATAGTAGCGATGGTTGATTGGGGTTTCTTGTACAGCTTGACTAGGTCGGCTATACGCACTCCACTTTCATACTTATCAATTATCTCTTTCTTCATCTCTATAGTAATTCTTACCCTTTGAGGTGTAGGGTTGGCACTAGAAGCTTTCTTGGGGCCCATGGTCACTTATTTTCCAGAAACAGCACCGAAAATACTGTAATAATACGAAATATTCCGAGTGTATGCTTGGATGTTACCGCGGAGGCTGGCTGGTAAACAATGGGACGGAGCGGCACATGTGAGGCTGGCTGAGGGCACATTGGACGCGTCTCGGACGAAAATCGGTATGCGGGTTTTTAATCGGTATGCGGGGCAAAAATTTTCCGATAAAAGTAATCGTTATGCGGAAAAATCGCTATGCGATGCCATCGTTATGCGGGGGTCCACTGTACTTCAAGATTAGCTGAAAGCACACATATTTCCTTTGTATATAGAAGAAGAAACAACAAACAGTTTAATACTTATAGGAGAGTAATGTTAACTGAACACACCAAGTAGTGTAGGCTAGAATTATTAGAGAAAGAGTTATGAAAATAACCGACACTAATATTACTGTGGAACAAGAAGAATCTAGAAAGGGAAGGGATATGTGCGGACCAAGTGTTTGCATTCAGGAATGTGAGTAATAGTTTGATAAAGATAAGGACATCTGTCACATTTTTGTATGTATATAGAAGACTTAATTGGATGGATAGGGATGCACTGTGGCAAGTGTTGCAAATGTATGGAATCATATTTAGTTGGTAAAAGCTAAAAAGGGGTTTTTATGTAGTGATGCTCAGGTTAGTGTGTCAAGTTAAATGTTTCACAAACTATTTGGTTATTCAGTAATTTGAACATCACATGTTAACATAATTCTCTGCCCTCAACAGCAATTATTAACTATCATAATAGTTTACTGCTATCAATGCCAATTTTTTTTTTTTGATAATATGCTGCCCATCTCCTACCAAGGTAGGGTGACCCAGAAAAGAAGAAACACCATCACAACATATCTACCATCTCTACACATCTATCATCACTACACTACACATCTATTCACCATCACTCACTACTACTTTCTTGCCAGAAGTATGTTCAGATGCCCCTTCAAACTGCAAATATCCCCACCCCTTCTGTAAAGTGATGACACTGTATTTCCCACCTTCAAGACTCAAGTCTGGCTAACCAGTTTCCCTGAATCACTTTATAAATGTTACCTTGCTCACACTCAAGTCACAAAAACTCCTTACACAAATAACCCGCACATAAAAGAGAGAAGCTTACGACGACGTTTCGGTCCGACTTGGACCATTGACAAAGTCACACTGTGACTCACAGTGTGACTTTGTCAATGGTCAAGTCGGACCGAAACGTCCCTTCCCTTTTATGTGCGGGTTATTTGTGTATTGTTCCAGTTATGGTATTGTGCCTTTTTGTTATTTACAAAAACTCCTTGTTTCCACTCACTCCTATCCAACAAACACACACAACCCCCCCCCTACTTGCTCGATGTCTAAGCCCCTCACAATAAAAAACTCCTTTACCACCTCCCTCTAACCTTTCCTAGGGTAACCTCCTACTTTGCCTTTCCTCTGCCACAGATTTATACACCCTCCAAGCCATCCTGTTTTGCTCTATCCTCTCTAAATACTCAAACCACCTCAACCACCACTCCTCGGCTCTCTAGATAATCTTTCAGAAGCCCTACACCTCTTTTTATTCTCCAAACTACAAATTCTCTGGATAATATATGCACCACACACACTTTGCCCTCAGGTACATCTCCACTGCCTTCAGCCTCCTCACTGCAACATTCACAACCCATGCTTTACACTCATAAGAGTGGTGGTACCACTATACTCTTATACATTCCCCTTTATGCTTCCATGGAAAGCATTCTCCATCTTCACAGATGCCTCATTGCACCACCCCCTTTCCACATACCCCCTCATCAATTCTATGGTTAACCTTGTCTTTCATAGACCCATCCACCAATAAGTCCACTCCTGAACATCCAAACACATTCACCTCCTCCACACTCCCCCTTCCAGTCTGATATTTAATCTTTTAATTCCTAATTTTTTTTGTTACTTTCATAACCTTGTTCTTTCCTATGTTAACTTTTAATTTCCATTTTTTTTTTTTAACACGTGGGCCGATTCCCACCAAGGCAGGGTAGCCCAAAAAAGAAAAACTTTCATCATCATTCACTCCAACACTATCTTGCCAGAGGGGTGCTTTACACTACATTTATAAAACTGCATCATTAACACCCCTCCTTCAGAGTGGAGACACTGTACTTCCTATCTCCAGGACTCAAGTCCGGCCTGCCAGTTTCCCAGAATCCCTTCATAAATGTTACTTTGCTCACACTCCAACAGTACATCAAGTATTAATAACCATTTGTCTCCATTTACTATTAAATACACTCGCACATGCTTGCTGGAAGTCCAAGCCCCTCGTACACAAAACCTCCTATACCCCCTCCCTCCAACCTTTCCTAGGCCGACCCCTACCCCGCCTTCCCTCCACTACAGATATAAACACTCTCGAAGTCATTCTGTTTTGCTCCATTCTCTCTACATGTCCGAACCACCTCAACAACCTCTCCTCAGCCCTCTGGACGATAGTTTTGGTAATCCCGCACCTTCTCCTAATTTCCAAACTACAAATTCTCTGCATTATATTCACACCACAAACTGCCCTCAGACATGACATCTCCACTGCCTCCAGCCTTCTCTTCATTGCAATATTCATCACCCATGCTTCACACCCATATAAGAGTGTTGGTATAACTATACTCTCGTACAGTCCCCTCTTTGCCTCCACGGACAAAGTTCTTTGTTTCCACAGACTCCTAAGTGCACTACTCATCCTTTTCCCCTCATCCTTCATAGACACATCTGCTGACATGTCCACTCCCAAATATCTGAATACATTCACCTCCTCCCTACTCTCTCCCTTCAATCTGATATCCGATCTTTCATCAAATAATCTTTTTGTTATTCTCATCACCTTACTCTTTCCTATATTCACTTTTAATTTTCTTCTTTTACATACCCTACCAAATTCATCCACCAACCTCTGCAACTTCTCTTCGGAATCTCCCAAAAGCGCAGTGTCATCAGCAAAGAGCAACTGTGACAACTCCTACTTTGTGTTACATTCTTTATCTTTTAACTCCACACCTCTTGCCCTCAGACTCTAGCATTCACTTCTCTTACAACCCCATCTATAAACTGAGCAACCATGGTGACATCACACATCCTTGTCTAAGGCCTACTTTTACTGGGAAATAATCTCCCTCTCTCCTACATACTCTAACCTGAGCCTCACTATCCTTGTAAAAACTCTTCACTACTTTCAGTTACCTACCTCCTATACCATACACCTGCAACATCTGCCACACTGCCCCCCTATCCACCCTGTCATATGCCTTTTCCAAATCCATAAATGCCACAAAAACCTCTTTAGCCAAAAGTCAAAGTTGACAGTTCCCACTTTGTAGTATATTCACTTCTTTTACAACCCCATCTATATATATGTTAAACAGCTATGGCGACAACATCAGGCATCCCTGTTTAAGGCCTACTTTTACTAGAAAATAGTCACTCCCTTTCTCCTACGTACTCTAACCTGAGCCTCACTATCCTCATAAAATCTCTTAACTGTTTTCGGTAACCTACTACTTATTCCACACACTTGCAACATCTGTCACACTGCAAATTACTGCTATCATGACTAATTTACTGTCATACTACAAGTATCCTAATCTTAATATAATTAAAGTCCATTAGGTACAGATCAACCCACATCCATAATTTGAATCAAACCATAGGATACAGAATTTTTTTATAAATGGGGAAATTTTCCCATTATTTAGTCTAAATGATGGGTTCATGAGTCAGACACTAAGGCCACTCAGTAAGGTGACCCTGTGTCAGGAACCATCAAGTTAGGGTATGTGGGAAAGAAGGGGGCTACTTTCCAGTAAAAGTGGACCCTTAGACTGGGATGTCATGTTGCAATACTTATGAAACATACAGTGTTTACTGATGAGTTAAAAAAAAGTAAATGTCTGTATGTTGATTAGATGTGTAAGCCTAAAAGAATGAATTTGATACTGTAATGTGGGAGTTGTCATAGCTATTCTGCTGATGGCACAGTGCTTCTGAGTGATGTGGAGAAGTTGTAAAGGTTAGTGGAGTTTGGGAAGGTCTGTACAAGAAAGAAGTTAAATGTGAACACAGAAAAGAGCAAGGTGATGCTAATAAGAAATAGTCTAGGCAATGAAAGATTGGACATCAGATTGGAGAGAGAAAGAATGAAAGAAATGAATGTATACAGATAACTAGGAGTTAATTTATCAAAAGATCAATCCATGAAAATAAGGCGAATCATACAACAGATGCAAGAAAGAAGGTACTGTAACAGAAATATTGAAGAATACAGTATGTGAAAATAAACAACTTCATCAATGAAGACAAAAAGTGGCATGTACTAGAGCATAATGACATCAATATTTTGTATGGATTTGAAGAATATCTTAATGCTGCAGTCAGGAGGAGGAAGCAGTGGAATGCTCTGTATGAGATCAATCTGTAGTGTGAATATTATTCACAGAAAAAAAGAATGAAATTACAAACTTTTTTGATGGGTTGAAAGATGAAACATAGAGAGTAAATTAATTATAGTGTGTGTGTGCGTGTGCGTGTGCGTGCGTGTGTGTGTGTGTGTGTGTGTGTGTGTGTGTGTGTGTGTGTGTGTGTGTGTGTGTGTGTGTGTGTGTGTGTGTGTGTGTGTGTGTGTGTGTGTGTGTGTGTGTGTGTGTGTGTGTGTGTCAAATCAATTTGAGTAGAGACAAGTGGTTTTGAGAAGTGTTGTTGAAATGTTAGCAAGGTAACACCTATGATGAGATTCAAGGAAACTGGTTACTTGGACTAGACTTGTGGGGGTAGGAAATACAATGCCTGTACATTGAAGGATAAGCAGAAATACCAGTCTGTTGTATGATTAGAATTGTGGAAAGACAGCTACAGATTAAATAATGGTGAATGTGTTTTCCTTATTTGGGTCACAATGCCTTAGTGGGGAATGGCCAATGTATCTGTTAGTAAAAATGATTAACTGATATGGCTATGGGCCACCATGATAAGTCATCTACAATAAGGTGTACATATAACAAACTTCTACTTTCTCAATGCAACAATAACATTATCAACAAACTCAGTTTTATAGAAATCTCAAAATGCTTTCTAAAACAAACACAAACACACACACACACATACATTAAGCAGTATGTAAGAAATAATAAGTAACAATCCAGACTGTCCTACAGCAGTGTCATCTAAGTTCTATATCATTTTTGACTATAGTATTAAGTTATTTATGTAACTGTTTGAATTATTGTTTTTATGAAAGGACTTAGACTGACCAGACGATGCCCTGAGCTCCAGAGCCTATAGGCTTAAGGTTGGTGTAGCGCCTCAGTATGGTGAAGCGCGTGTCGCCCACCTCCACCGTGTAGAAGAGGTTGGAGTTACTGGGCGTTGCCATCTTGGGACTTGGCCGGGGGCTCAGGAGCGGCATAGGGACGTCTGGCAGGGTGCTCCTCGCCTCGCTAATCTTGCTTACCTCCACCACGCTGATCTTGCTCAGCCAATCAACCAAAAATTTGAGCGCCTTCTTCGAAGGTGCTGTTACGCTTTCGTTATCTCGTCTCTCTGGCCTGCCAGCCCTCTTTCTTGTCTTCCTGGCAGGACTGATCCACAGTCTTGCTGAGGAGTTTCCTTTGGAGTTATTTGGGACTTCCAACGTGATATTTATTGCGCAGAAACTGCGAGACAACACTAACTTCCTTATAAGTGTATCTTTTGTTTTTCTTGCAATCTATGAGTGTTGAGTAGGATAAGTGAGCAACCAAGAGGAACTGTATTGCATGAGGAGGAGGAGGAGTTGCAGCTTCACTTGCTGCACCAACATGGGGCACCACCGCTGATCACCACCACAGTTGCTGTGTCTGCCATAACTCCACCAGCAGCACACATATCGACACACACCACCACCTTCCGCTCACTGCACCGGCCAGACCTCTTACACGCCACCACCGTCCTTCACCGTCATCCTTCACTGCTACCACAGCACTCCCCTGATGACAATCTTCACTGAATCTCACAACTGCAAGACAAAAATATCATGTGTCATACATATATATATATATATATATATACATGTATATCTAAATGCAGTTGTTGCATGGTGTCCACACCTAATAAGAAAACAACATGTAAATAGAAAAAATCTCAAGACATCCAACAAAATGGCTCCCAAAGGTAAAAAATAATAAACTACAAAGAAAAACTGAAAATCATAAATGCCTTCATTGGCCAATAAAAATAAAGATGAGATATGACAAATGCAATACAGATCCTCCATCACAAATCCGGCATCATTGGGACCTGTAGTGTGCCGGATTACTGAGTTTGCCGAATTACAGAGTGGTTAGGTTAGAATACACTTAATAAAATTAACCAACTTGACTTACACAGTTCATTGAACATCGGCAAAAATAGAACATTTCCGCTACTTTGAGCTCAAGTTCAAGGTACTTTTCGTCATGAAAACAATCAAAATTATATCTATTTCTGTAATATATCTTCCATTCTATCAAATGAGTCCAAAAAATGAGAATACAACCATAAAAACCATACGAAAATATACTGCAAAGAGGCGGCTAATGGCTGAGAAGTGAACTCCCTTATTTATCGTCCGTCTTTTTTATTTTTGTTGTACGTTGAGAAGCATCTTTCCATCATACAGTGCCCAAGTTTCAATGAAATAACCCAACAAACAACCGAGAAAAAAAAGATATTTACCAAAAATCATATATGGCAAGCCCAGGCCAGGTACTGGAAATAAGTCACTTTGTCTGACTTTTCTGGGTTATCTTAGATTCTCTATACATACACTGCTATGTATGATAATCTATGTAACTGTATTTGTGTATACCTGAATAAACTTATTTACTTCTAGTCTGTCAACTGAGTACAAGAAACCGCCCATTCACTTATTTCAACTACCCAATAAAGTGGTCAGAAATTGGCAATTTGGCCGATTTCACACAAATTTCAACAGATGCCAATTTCAAAATAGGGTCCAGAATAAACAATGCAGACATTCCTGGCACTAAAATAACATTTTCTCTGTTCATTAGTCACGGCTACAAGCCCCTCTTATATTACTCTTGCTTACCATTTGGAATTTTTATTCACAAAAAAAAATAGAAGATTTACTGTTATGCAGACTACTGCATTATTGTAATAATTGTATAAATAATGTCAATCCATTCTTGACTCCGTACTGGAATTTGGACTGGCAGGCGGACAGGTATTGGACGGTGACGTCATTTGTTTACTCTTGAGCTTCACTAAAGAATAGAACATTTTCGCAACTGTGAGTGCAATTTCAAGGTACTTTTCTTCATGAAAGCAATTAAAATCATATCTATTTCTGTAATATATCTTTCATTCTATCAAATGAGACCGAAAAAATGAGAATATAACCATAAAAACCATACAAAAATATACCGCTAAGCGGCCGCTAATGGCTGAGAAGTGAACTCTGCTATTTATGGTCTGATTTCTTTCATTTTTGGTGTACGTGAAGAAGTATCTTTCAATCATACATTGCCCAAGTTTGAATAAGATAACCCAACAAACAACTGAGAAAATAATAATAATAATAATAATATAATAATAATAATAATAATAATAATAATAATAATAATAATAATAATAATAATATCTTTATTTACTACACATACATGTACAAGGTATACAGGCCTAGCTGACATCAGTGACATACTACTGTATAGAAAGCTGCTTGTTATGCAGAGTATTTCAAGAAAATTAAGTCAGTGTCCCAGGATAACACCCACACTAGTCGACTAACACCCAGGTACCCATTTACTGATGGGTAAACATAGACAACAGGTGTAAAGAAACACGCCTAATGTTTCTACCCTGGCTGGGAATCGAATATTTACCAAAAATCATATATGGCTAACCCAAGCCAGGTACTAAAAATAAGCCACATTGACTTTTTTGGGATTATCCTAGGTTCTCTATACATATGCTGCTATGTGTGATAATCTATAGAAAATAACTTTTTTGTTTCATGTTTATGGTGGAGTACGAGTGTATATTATAGTTAGCCCTGTGCTATACTCCGTTTTCTCTAATATAAGCCCCAAGACAAGGATAGGAGAATGGTATTTGTTTACCATATCCTCTTCATAACTCTGTCGAACTGCTCGGTGTTATGCCAAATATTATTCATTCTGTAGTATTTAACATGTTTTATGTTATTTATATTGTTTCTTAGGTCATATTAGATCAACTGTGATAGGCAAATTCAGTGGAACCTCAAAAATCGAACGTATCAAATATCGAACGTTTCGAAAATAAGACCATTTTTTCAGACAAACTGTGTCCCAATTATCGAACGCGCCTCTAATTTCGGACCGCCAGGTATGGGACCTGTCTGCTGGCCCGCTCTGTCCGTGTCCCCGCGCAGGCGCCGTGAGCAGTCTAGCTTTGTTTATGCTTGAGTGAACACTAACCTGCGCTCTCATTCACACATTTTACGATTATTTCGTTGTGTTTAGTGCTTGTAGGACTGTGAAGTAAGCTGCCATGGCCCAAAGAAACTTGCTAGTGGTACCCTTGTGGTAAAGAAAGTGAGAAACACCATAGATGTGAAGAAGGAAATAATACAGAAGTATGAGATTGGAGTGAGACTTGTTGAGCTTGCCAGGATGTACAGAGGACTGTGGACAGTTATTTTGTGAGACAGAAACAGACGACTGTGGACAGTTATTTTGTGAGACAGAAACAGACGACTGTGGAGTTATTTTGTGAGACAAACAGACGATTGTGGACAGTTATTTTGTGAGACAGAAACAGATGACTGTGGAGTTATTTTGTGAGAAACAGATGATTGTGGACAGTTATTTTGTGAGACAAACAGACGACTGTGGACAGTTATTTTGTGAGATAAACAGATGATTGTGGACAGTTATTTTGTGAGACAGAAACAGACGACTGTGGATAGTTATTTTGTGAGACAGAAACAGAGGACTGTAGACCGTTATTTTGTGAGATTGGGGTCCAATGACTCTCAAGCTGGTCCTAGTGGCATTACAATACTGAGAAGGGAAGCAACCCCAGAGAGGGCTTTGATACCGGAAGTCCTCATGGAGGGGGATTCTCCTTCCAAACAATAACCCCAACTCCCTCTCTCCTCCTCCCTATCTTCCAGATGCCATCACCAATCTTCAATAAAGGTAAGTAAAAATGTTATTTTATATTACTATACATAATTAAAGACTATAGCATTTGTTGTGTGTATGTAAAACTGTAATTAATCTCTATAAAATGTATTTTTTTTTGTGAATATTTTTGGGTTTCTGGAACGGATTAATTGTATTTCCATTATTTCTTACGGGAAATATTGCTTTGAATTTCAGACTTTTTGAATTTAGAACTAGCTCCTGGAACGGATTAAGTTCGATTTTTGAGGTTCCACTGTAAGCTGTAGTGATGATATTAGCGTAATAATAAAGCATATTCTCCTGCTTCATGAGACTGAGCTCATGGCAACCGACACCTTATCTTTAACGGATAATGTGCTGTGTAGGTGCTTTACATAATGAGAAGCATTTCTTTTATTCATTGGAACCATGGCTAGGGCTAAAAGTAAGCAGGTTAAAACAATAAATGGAGAAAAAGAAATTGGAATGACTTATGCAGCAAGTAGTGCTACCAAACAGTACCAGCAGGTTGGTGTGGCAACCCTGGAAATTTGAAATTATGCTAGCCAAAATTAGTGCCGAATAACTGAAGGAACCGAATAACTGATTGCCGGATTTGTGATGGCGGACCTGTATCATGAAAGATAAGACATAATATACTGTACACAATATCATGAAAGATGAGACATAATATACTATACACAATATCATGAAAGATGAGACATAATATACTATACACAATATCATGAATGGTGAGACATGATAAATACACAATCACAAAAGGATGCAATAAAACAAAAGATGTTTTTACAGTTCTTAACAAGGAGATGAAAAGGATAAATTGTAAAACATGTATAAACTACTGATGCTGGTCCTTTATGACACAGTCTCTTAAGAATTTTTAAGTGTAGATAAAAGGCCTTCATTTTACTTTCATCAGGTCAGCATACTTGATGAGAACATCAATCGCATCTCTTACAACTGACAGTTTTGGTGGCCTCTCAAACTCTTCATCATTATCCTGTTCTTCTATGGCAGTACTTATGGCAGTACTGCTCTGCAATTTCTGCATTACTCAACATCTGATAACAAGGATCACCACCATTTTCTCCTGACCATGCCATCACATCTTTATCTGAAACATCTGGGTTTTCCTGCCCTCTGAAAATCACTAGCCCTCAAAGTTCAATTCTGTATTAAGCTTATGAAACATTTTTTTTTTTCCTAACCATTGGCTAATGCTGCCTTTTTCAGTTCCTTCCACGATGCTGCAAAGTTGACTATGAAAGACTTCAGGTTATACTTACTGGTGTTTTCCAATATATGTAGGCCACTGGTATCTCTTTCCAAATCTTCATCCTCCTCAGTTGCTACCAGTACATACTTCATCTATTTACC
>NC_091301.1:43915548-44013048 GCF_038502225.1 Cherax quadricarinatus | reverse complement strand
CAAGACGTCTCATCTCTCGCCTGGACCAATCCTGGATAGATCTGTCATTTCAGCAGAGCCTTCAACACAGGAGGGATATGGGTAGCCTTACTGTTATGTACAAGGCCAATATTGTCAAAGTACCACACTTGGATCCACTTCGAGGACAGCATGAAACAAGCTTTTATGCCACAAGACGGGCAGAAAGCAGCAACTTCACTCTGGCTGTATCCTTCTCCAGAACATCACTCCATCTGAGATCATATATACCCAGGATGACTCGAGTATGGAACACATTCATACAGCATAATGATGTCAACGAGATAAAGTCAGTTGATCAAATGAAAATACTGGCCCACAGATGGCTCCAACTTCATCCTGTACCCTACTTGTATATCTCATGACAATAAAAATGCTTTCAAATGAGCTGATGTAGGTAACAGCTCTTAGCTTGCCAATAAAGTTAGGAATCCTTAACCTGTAAACGGTCCAAACGTATATATACGTTCACTACCGCACTGCCCCAACTTTTTTGAGAAAAAAAAACATTGTTGTTTTTTAATAGGAAAAAAGAGCATATGGTACCCAGGCATCCCCAATTATTTTAATATGGTGCACAGTGAGTGCTCACACCCATTCTCACATGTCTAGGCGACTCAGGTTTACCGTGGCAATGTTAAATGTAGGACACATAAAACGTATATATATGTTTGGGGCACTAGCGGTAAAAACGTATATATACGTTTGGACCGTTTACGGGTTAACCTGTAAATAGCTTGTCAATAAAGCTAGGGATCCTTAACCTTGTCAAACCCTGTGTAAAGAAAAAAAAAGAAAGTTAAATGTTTTGAACCAAGTGAGAAAGTAACTGTGGTAGACCTGAATACTGAAGTGGAAGAAATAGTTAGAGAGGGTGTGGTAGGAAAGATTGGGGTGTCAGGTGTAAATGATAACTGGGGGCTCCTGATGGAACTTTGTCTAGAAAGAAATTTGGTAATAGTAATACATATTTTAAGAAAAAATTAAATAAGTACAGTGGACCCCTGGATATCGTAGTTGTCGGATTTCATAATATTCGGAAATCGTAATGTTTTTTCATCAAAATATTGGCTCGGTGATCAACACTGAGCTTGGTTATAGTCATTTGTCCTGAATGCGTCTGCACGGCTACAGCGGCCCGACACTCAGTGTGCCACTGTTTATCAGCCAGTGAGCATGATCCCACGTGTTCATACGATACATTTCACATTATTCCATTCTTTTTAGTGCTTGTAACTGCTAAATAAGCCACCATGGGCCCAAAGAAAGTTCCTAGTGCCAGCCAGCCCTTTGGTAAAGGGCTGAAAGAGAGGGAAGAACGTGCCTTCTCCAGTGATTCTGCGAAACGTACGAAACTATAGCAGCAGGAGTCAATAAAGGCTGTAGTGCCAGCCAGCGATAAAGTGTAGCATTAACAGTGTAGCAAGTAAGTCAAGCGATTAATCAATAGAAAAAGGACAGCACGAAATTGACTCCTCCAATGTTGATGGAGGTATATAGGGCTACTGACTAACACCGCTGCCATCACCACCACTACGTAAGGCTTATCTTTCAGTGGCCCTTATACACCCAACAACAAACAACACAGCAACACTCATCACATATGTAATGACATATTTTATTCATTCTAGAGTATATGTTTCTATGTTATTAATATTGTTTATGTCATATTAGATGAATTGTGCTAGATAAATAAGCCGTAGAGTTGATATTAGTGTCATATTGGAGGACTATCTTGTCCTGTCTCCCAACACACTTCCCTGCTGCTGCCACAATTCCTAACATATGCCAGAAACAGACTTCTCTGGAACACTTTTTTGAGCGACAGGGGTCTAGTGACTCTCAAGCTGGTCCTAGTGACATTAGAAAAAAAAAAAAAAGTAACCCTGGAAAAGAACTTGGTACCTGAAGTCTTTATGGAAGGGGATTCCCCTTCCAAACAGTAATTTCTCCCTCCTCTCCCCTCCTTCCATCTTCAATACACTAAGAAGAGTCTTCAATAAAGGTAGTGTCATGTTATTATTGTTTTATTCTTCATGTCTCATTGTTTTCTGTGTAGGTAAATGTATATTTCTGGTAAAAAAAAATTTTTTTTAATACTTCTGGCTGTCTGGAACAGATTAATTGGATTTACATTATTTCTTATGGGGAAAATGAATTTGAAAATCATCAAACTCGGCTTTAGTCACACACTCTGGAATGGAATAATTACGATAACTGAGGGTCCACTGTATACAATATATGATATAGGGCATAATGACAGTACAGTGGAACCTTGACTTATGAGTGTCCCAACTTACGAGTTTTTTTGAGATACGAGCTGTCCCTGGGTCAATTTTTTGCTCTGAGTTATGAGCCAACATTTGAGTTACGAACCAGCTCCCCCTCCCTCTTCCCCCCTCAACCCAAAACCTGGACACCTCACTAGTCTATCTATGGTTTCATGCTTTATTTCCATGGAAATCATTCTCTTTTTCTTCTCAGCAATAATAATATAATAATAATAATAATAATATAAACTGCAACATTAACACCCCTCCTTCAGAGTGCAGTGGTGTTAATGTTGCAGTTTATATTAAACTGTAGTGTAAAGCACCCTTCTGGCAAGACAGTGATGGAGTGAATGATGGTGAAAGTTTTTCTTTTTTGGGCCATCCTGCCTTGGTGGGAATCGGCCAGTGTGTTGATAAAAAAAAATATATAATACATATTATTACAGTCAAGACACTCAGCAAGTCAGTCAAGTCACTCAGTAAGTCAATCAAATCACTCAATAAGTCAGTCAAGTCATTCAGTAAATCAGTCAGTCAAGTCATTCATTAAGTCAGTCAAGTCACTCAATAAGTTAGTCAAGTCATTCAGTAAGTCAGTCAAGTCATTAAGTAAGTCAGTCAAGTCAGTCAAGTCACTCAGTAAGTCACTCAGTAAGTCAGTCAAGTCATTCAGTAAGTCAGTCAAGTCATTCAGTAAGTCAGTCAAGTCATTCAGTAAGTCAGTCATTCAGTAAGTCACACAAACTCATGTTAACCTCTTTTTCTGTGTACAAAGTAACACTTCAGTTGGATACAGGTTATCTCTTGTCTAATATCTTTGTTAATTCTAAGACTTAAGTGCTTATACCTCTTCGTGCCACTTTCAGCAACACTAGTATGGCTACTGGGTGTCATGACTGCTTGGCAGGTACAAGATAAAGTAATTAAAATATCATAACACAATTGACAAACACAGCTGCCTTGTAGCAGAGAAAGACTGGACATGTATGAATTAGGAATGCTGGGATGGTGGGGGGTGGTGTCGGGGAGTGGTAGGGGATGGTGTCAGGGAGTGGTAGGGGAGTGGTAGGGGATGGTGTCAGGGAGTGGTAGGGGATGGTGGGGGATGGTGTCAGGGAGTGGTAGGGGATGGTGGGGGATGGTGTCAGGGAGTGGTAGGGGATGGTGGGGGATGGTGTCAGGGAGTGGTAGGGGATGGTGGGGGATGGTGTCAGGGAGTGGTAGGGGATGGTGGGGGATGGTGTCAGGGAGTGGTAGGGGATGGTGGGGGATGGTGTCTTGGAGTGGTAGGGGATGGTGGGGGATGGTGTCTTGGAGTGGTAGGGGATGGTGGGGGATGGTGTCTTGGAGTGGTAGGGGATGGTGGGGGATGGTGGGGGATGGTGTCAGGGAGTGGTAGGGGATGGTGGGGGTGGTGTCAGGGAGTGGTAGGGGATGGTAGGGGAGGGCTCCCCAGCTGCTCCACAACAAGGTGGCCTCTTGAGGAAAAGAGAATTTTTTTTTCCTTCCCACAAACTGAACCATGTTAAATTAATTATATGATGTGTTACACAAAATTGTGCAGCAATTCTTCAATGGCGGTCTACTGTATTATTATAATAACGATCGATCTTCAGTTCCCTAAATGAATAATAATAATAATAATAATAATAATAATAATAATAATAATAATAGTAATAATAATAATAATATTATTATTATTATTATTATTATTATTATAATGATAGAGCTTCAGTTCCTAAATTAATAATAATAATACAGTGGTCCCTCGCTTTTCGTAGTTCCCAGCAATCGTAAATTTCGCCAATCATAGGGTTATTTTCGTATAAACATAGACTCGCTTTTCATAAGTTGACTCGCGAGTCGTAATTCATCCCGGATGTGTACCCACAGCGTGAGCCGTGGCGGCAGCCAGTCTGGCATTGTTTACCAGTGAGCAAAGGTCCCCTCACATGCTCCAGCGAAATATTTCATAATATTCCATTTATTTTAGTGCTTGCAAGTACTAAATAAGCTACCATGGCTCCAAAGAAAGCTCCTAGTGCCAAGCCTGTGGTAAAGAAGGTGAGAAATATGATTGAATTTAAGAAAAAGATCATTGAACAATATGAAAGTGGTACAAGTGTGGCCGAACTGTCCAGGATGTATAAGAAACCCTACACAACCTTATGTTCCATAGTGGCCAAGAAAAAGGAAATCAAGGATGCTGTTGTTGCAAAGGGAGTAACTATGCTGACAAAAATGAGATCACCAGTACTCGAAGAGGTTGAGAAGTTATTATTGGTGTGGATAAATAAGAAACAATTAGCAGGAGATACTCTTATGACTTTGATTATTTGTGAAAAGGCTAGGCAGTTGCATGAAGATTTGGTAAAGAAATTGCCTGCAAATAGTGGTGATGTGAGTGAATTTAAGGCCAGCAAAGGCTGGTTTGAGAGATTTAAGAACCGTACTGGCATACACAGTGTGGTAAGGCATGGTGAGGCTGCCAGTTCGGACCACAAGGCGGCTGAAAAATATATGCATGAATTCCAGGAGTACATAGTGGCTGAAGGACTGAAACCTGAACAAGTGTTCAATTGTGACGAAACAGGCCTCTTTTGGAAGAAAATGCCAAAGAGGACCTTCATTACACAAGAGGAAAAGGCAATGCCAGGACACAAGCCTATGAAAGACAGGCTGACGCTAATGTTCTGTGCTAATGCTAGTGGGGATTTCAAAGTGAAGCCATTACTAGTGTACCATTCTGAAAATCCCAGTGTTCAGGAAAAACAATGTTATGAAGAGTAAATTGTGTGTGTTTTGGAAATCTAATAGTAAGGAATGGGTCACGAGGGAAATTTTTGTCGAGTGGTTCAATGAAGTGTTTGGCCCTAGTGTGAAGGAGTATCTCCTGGAAACGAAATTGGATCTCAAGTGCCTGCTAGTAATGGACAATGCACCTGCTCATCCTCCAAACTTGGATGACCTAATTTTCGAGGAGTTTGGGTTCATCACAGTAAAGTTCTTGCCCCCGAATACCACTCCTCTCCTCCAGTCCATGGACCAGCAGGTCATTGCAAACTTTAAAAAACTCTACACAAAAGCAATGTTTCACAGGTACTTGACTGTGACCACAGACACTCACTTAACCCTAAGGGAATTTTGGAGAGAACACTTCAGCATCCTCCATTGCATAACCCTTATAGGTATGGCTTGGGAGGGAGTGACCACCAGGACTTTGAACTCTACCTGAAGAAAATTGTGGCCAGATTGTGCCGACAAGAGGGATTTTGAAGGGTTTGGGACTGACCCTGATGAGCCTATGTCTGTTGTAAAATCAATTGTGGCACTGGGGAGTTCCATGGGGTTGGATGTGAGTTTGGAGGATGTGGAAGAATTGGTGGAAGACCACAATGAAGAGCTCACCACTGAGGAGCTGCAAGAGCATCAGCAGGAAGAGCAACACATCGCAGCTCAGAATCTTGCTGCAGAGGAGGAGGAAGAGAGATGGAAGAAGGTGCCTTCTTCAGAAATTAAAAAGATTTTTACTATGTGGGGTAAGATGGAAAGCTTTATGGAGAAACATCACCCTAACAAGGTTGTTGCAAGCCATATTGGCAACATGTACAGTGACAAAGTCTTGGGCCATTTTAGGGAAGTGTTAAAGAGACGCCAGAAACAGAGCTCTCTCCACAGTTATTTTGTGAGACAGGACTCCATTGACTCTCAAGGTGGTCCTAGTGGCATTAAGAAACAGAGAAGAGAAGCAACCCCAGAAAAGCAAATGGTACCTGAAGTGTTGATGGAAGGGGATTCCCCTTCCAAACTGTAAATAATTCAATCTCTCTCCTCCTCCAGTCTCCCATACACTAAGAAGAATCTCCAATAAAGGTAAGTGTTATGCTGTTCATGTTTCATTCATCATTTCCCATTGTATTGTTTATGTATTACATGTATATTTCATGTAAAAAATTTGTTTGTTTTAATACTTCTTGGTGTCAGGAACGGATTAATTGTATTTACATTATTTCTTATGGGGAAAATTGATTCGTAAATCGTAAATTTTGTTTATAGTAACGGCTCCAGGAACGAATTACGAAAAACGAGGGACCACTGTAATAATAATAACACATAGTACGTAATAATAATTCAGATTGCTTCTGGTAGTTGGCACAGCTGATGGCACAGCTTCTTTTCTTCTGTTGGGTTTCAGGGCCACTGACAGCATACTCTGTATTGAGCCCGGCTGTCCAGTGCTAGGAGAGGGGACCTTGACCAAGGTGGAAGAACGTCTTGACTAGTAACTGCGTATTATATGTCCCTGATATGCCCTGAAGCCAGCAAGAAGGAGCAGGTACAGGCCAATATCTGCTGATGGTCCAGAGGGCAAAACCCTTCTCCACTGAGGAGAGGTAGAGTGAAAGTGTGCACCCCAAGCATGCGCAAGGCTGCACGGATAGTAGTCCGTGCAGAGTGGTAATGTGGGTACCACAACAGGAAGTGTTCTACCGTCTCAGGCTGTGAGGGACACCATGGGCAGTACGAAGAGTCCGTCATCCGAAGGTGGTATAGATGAGTCACCAGTCGCGAATGCCCGACTCGAAGGCGAGTCAGTGCAACATCCACCAAGCAGTTGGAATGGCGAGCCCAAGGGCAGGGGCCATTAAAAGATCGGACAGAGCCCAATGCCGAAGAAGAGAGGGAGTGTGCCAGGCCCTCCTGCCACTGATGGCGGATTCCCTTCCAAACAGCCCATGTGAAATCACTGTGGCCCAGGGCAAGAGGGGTAATAGTAGGAAGTGTGTGCGCGAGGGAGGCCGCTTGACCCGCCACTTCATTGCCCCAGATTCCAATATGGGCGGGTACCCACTGAAGAGAGATGCTACAACCTGAGCTCCGTAAGAAGTGCAGGAGAGACTGTGTCCGATGAACGAGGACGTGCAATGACCATGGATGGGCAGAGCACAAAAGTGCCAGGGAGGATTGGGAATCAGAGAAGAGAACCAATGGCTGTGGGGGAATGTGATCTAGGACAAAAGCCAGAGCCTGGTGAATGGCGAAGAGCTCCCCTGCCAGTACAGAATGAACAGGGTCTAACCATCAGGTTTGACACAAGGAGAGATTAGCGAAGAAGGCGGCAGAGGATGTGGAAGGGGGAGAGGTCCGTGCCGAGCCGTTCGTGTAGACGGAGAATGAAGAGCCATACGTAACAGAGCGAAACTCTTCAAAGAGAAATGCATCTAACTGAGGGAGTTCCCTGTTCCTGTAATGTCAATCCAGGTGAATGTATAGCATCAGGTCCAGCCAGGGGGAGACCAGAGAGTGAAGAGGGGAGGAGTCACCACAAGCACAGAAAGTGTAAGGCAGGTCAGGGAGGGCTGGGCCCTGGCCACAAAGAAAGGCTGAACCAAACGTGGGGGGACAGAGGCTGTCTCCCACCTCTGAGGAGAGAGGCAGCAGGGGTGAGTACAAGGCAGAGAGGCCATATGATGGAGTCATAAACAGTTCCTCACTGTTCTCACAGACGAGAGAGGGACTATCCTCGAATCTGCCTCCAAGGCTGCAATGGGGGTGGAGGGGAACGCCCCCACCATACTACGGATGGCTGAATTCTGGAGAATATGTAAGCGATGAAGAGAGGAGGAAGAGGCTGAGCCATACACCTCACTCGCTTAAGTGAGCTTGCTGCAAACCATAGCCGTATAGAACCTAAAGAGAAGGTCTCGATCTGCCCCCCACTTGGTGCCAGAGATCTGGCGCATAAGTGCAGTGCGACGTCCACACGAGAGGTGGAGGGCCGCTATGTGCTTCTTCCATGTCAAAAATGGTGCATCTAAGGTGACTCCCAACCAACGATGAGAGGAGACCAATGGGATTGGTGTCTGATTCAACGAGACTGATGGAAGAATGGGGAGTCGGCATCTAGTAAAGCATAAGAGCTTGGACTTAGTGTCACTAACCTCCAAACCCCAGGTGGCAGCCCATGATGTCATGTGTTGCAGGGAACGCTGAAGTGTTTCCTGCACTGTCAGTAAAGCCGGGGCACTGCACATAAGGGCCACATCATCCGCATATACCAGGGTACGCACTCCCTGGGTGGAACGGAGATCTGACAGAGAAAAGGAGTGGGCTAAGAACAGATCCCTGGGGCACTCCCCGGTATACAGGATGGGGTGAGGACAAAATGCCACCCACTGCAACACAAAAAGTCCTCCTCTGCAAAAAGTTGCGCATCCAACAGAGGGGAGCTCCTGTCAGCCCCATGCGGGGCTAACTTGAAAACAATTGCCGTGTATGACACAGAATAAAATGTTCTGTGTAGATCCAAAAATGCAGCCAAAAGGAACTCCCGGCACTCGAATGAAGTGTGCATGAGCTATGTAAATTGAAGCAAAGCGTCGAGGGTGGATCGACCTTCTCGGAAGCCACTCTGGTTATCAGGGAGGAGGCCATGTTCCTCAGTCCACCAAGAGAGATGGGTAGCCACCAGTCATTCCAGCATCTTACCCAAGCAGGGCAGTAAAGCAATGGGCCAGTAAGAGCCCGGTTGGGTACCAATCTTGCCCGGCTTAAGAATCAGAATCAGAAGAGAGCACTTCCACACATCAGGGAAGACACCCGTAGACCAGCTGGCATTGAAAACCTCCAGCATAGCATCTGTACAAGAGGGAGGTAGATGTAGTATAAATGAATAAGGTAAGTTATCCTCCCCTGGAGAAGAGCGGGAAGAAAGTTGGGAAAGTGCCCGCTGCAGTTCATGTGAGCTAAAGGGAGATGCCAGCACTGGCAGTGAACCTCGGGTATAGCAGGTGGCAAAGGGCCCCATTTGATCACCTTAGAGGGTAGAGGAGGAGGAGGAGAAAACATAGGACCGAAGAAATTTGCAAATGACTCAGCCTTGTCCTGGGGTAAGAGTGGAGCCGCTCCTTCCCCCAACAGGGGAAAAGTACTTACAGAACGTGATCCCAACATGGAGTGGAAAAAAACCCCATGCCTGATTGGCAGAGGTGCGAAAAGAAAGAGAAGAACAGAATAAAGCCCAGGATGCATGTTTCGCTTGGAGGAGGGTTCACCGACAAAGAGCATCTGCCCTTTGGTAAGCCAGCTGCTGAGTCTGAGAGGGTTGGCGCCGCCACCGTGCCCACGCTGTCCGACACACCTTCACTGCTCGGAGGCACTCATCATTCCACCATGGAACCTGGGGGAGTGAATGGGAGAAGCTCCCAGAGAGACAGAATGAACACGAGCCTGCCTCAAGCATGGCCCCTTGGAGAGATGTGACAGCCTTGTCCAACAAGGAGTCCAGAGGCAGGCTATAATCAGAGAGGACCCGGTTATAGTTTGTCCAACCAGACTGGGGGGTTTTCCACCGTGAACAAACTGCCGTCACTGGCACTGCTAAGGCTCCATTTGTAGAAGTAAGGACTGGAAGATGATCACTCCCCATGAAGGGACCTACAGCAACAAAAGCTGTAGTAAAACACCCACACCCAAGAACGAGGTCCAGGGTAGAAATTCGCCCGGTATAAAGATCCACTCTAATCTCCAAACCTGGTGGTGTGAGCAATGAAAGGTGAGATGCAAGGAGGGTTTGGAACAGGGCCCTACCTGTGGGATTCACCGATCCCAAAGAAATGGATGGCTTCCAAAACTGGTGCCTAATGTTAAAGTCCCCTATCACAAGTGTAGAACCACGGAGGTGCCCAAAGTAATAGGTAAATTCACTTTGTGTAACCGACCTGCCCAGATTATAAATCAGGAGTATGTTGCACCACTGAGTGCCCAAGGCAACTCTCAGCCAGAGTTTCCAACACTCCACTCTCACAGGCTTGGAGAGAGAGGGTCATACTCTGGAGCTGGTTACATACAAGAAGAGCTAGGCCACCACCACTCCCTGCAAGGCGATCCCTACGGTAAACAGTAAAACCAGGCACCCAAAGGGAATGTCGGGGACGTAACCATGTCTCAGAGAGACCCACCACCAGTAGCTGTACCTCAGCCAGATACTTCTGAAGGTCCGGAAGTTTCCCCAGTACAGAACGTGCATTCCAAAGAAGAAAAACAGAGGAGTGAGAATGATTCAAGTGTGTGAACTAAGTAGCCCAATAAGGCGAGGGAGAGCTGAGAGACATGCAGTCACAAAAGACACGCCCTGGAGGTAGGAATGTAGCACCTCCTCCACTAAAAGAGGAACAGGATGAAGGAATAAAGCCCAGGCAGGTGAGAGTGAAAAGGCAGGACCTTCAGACACGAAGAGTCCTGGAATAGGGACAGGCCGAGGCTGGGGTTGAGGAGAATTGGGGGGGGGGAGTCAGCTGCGAGACGGGAAGCTCCAGGTCGGGTAAGATGTCCACCAGAACTGGGTGGGGCACTGAGCATTGAGTTGATTTGGAAACTGCACCACCTCGATGGGAGGGTGTGCATTGTGAACAAGGAGGAGCATGGGCAATAACTTTCACAATGGAAGCCGGGTCCGAAGACACCCTGAGCTGATGTTGCCCCGGAGGTGGGGAATCCTCTAAAGGGAGAGAGAGATCAGCAAGAGCCCCAAATTGATTTGTAACAGGGACATTAGCCCTCACAGCTGCGGTGTACAGGTGCCCTGGCCATGTTGGCGCTGGGGGAGACACCCTTAGTGGGGGGCATTGGAGGCGAACAAGGCAAGGGCTGACGGACTGTGACTGGTTTTACCGACCTTAAGCAGGAGTTACATTCATCGAGTGAAAGAGACTGGGCCCTGGCTGAGTTTGCCAAATCAAGAGCCTGGCAATATGCCAGGCAAGACCGGGAGGTAACCTTGTGGTTTCCTTTACAGAAGTAGCACGAAGCTGGGTGGGTATAGGTAATGCCATCTTTAACGACTGGGTGAAACCCACTGCAGTTCGCACATCTTACCTTACCGTGGCAGGACAACCCTCCATGCCCAAAAAGGAAACATTTCCGACATGAGAGTAAAGGAAAAGTATAAGGAAGAACAAGAAACCTTAGGTTGCCAAAAGTCACAAATCTCGGGAAAGCACCCGAGAAACATACACGAACCATACAAGATGGCGCAGGACGATTCGAGAGGCTCCAAACCTCCTGCAAACCTAAGTTGCCACCCCCACTGTAAACCAATTCAGAGTGGATCTCCTCATCTGAGAGGGATGAAGAAATCGGTCCAATTCTGCCATAACAACAACCGGCGGCAAGGATTGAGGAGCGAACCTCCCAGCAGACAACATTCCACCTACCCAGGACATGAACGGCATTTAGCAGAAAGTTTCTAGCCAGAAAAGACTTAAGATGGAGCTGGAGCCTTAGGGCTGCACCCCTACTGAGTTGCTGGACACCCCCATCTATGCAAGCCTTGCCAAAAGGAGATCCACTGATGGCATTGGTGACGTCCCATGGATTGGTGAAGGGTGTACCGCCATCCTTGGGACGCACAAGAACCACCATCATGTCTAGAGTAATTCAAGGAGGAAAAGGAGCATGATCTGGACAAGTGGTTGGTTGGCGTTTTGGGCTAGACAGGGGCCTGGCACTGTCATCAACCTCAAGGGCCCGTTTGTTTATCCCAGTAGGGGGCACACTAGCCACATCTTGGTCCGGTGGTGATGAAACAATTGTCAACTGAGTAGGGACCGGAGGGGGGTCCCCCCCCTATAGGGGGCGAATGACATCTCAGTCGAACCCCCCATAAATGGGCCACACAACACCGTCTGATAGAGAAAACAATGAAAACACAGGCACACAAGAAAAGAAAGACGGTAAAGCAGAGCCTAAACAGGGCCTACACCACCAACAAACAACTGAGGAGCCTTCGGAAGACACGTCCACACGCCACCAATGCTGGCCAACCTCTCTGATGGCACAGCTGGTAAGCAGTAAACATGTTTACATCCCAGTGGGGGCAGTTTTCTTGTGCTTGTTTGCATTTTTTACAGTCATCTGGCCAAATTTCCTTTTTCTAACCATAGGTCCTAGTGATCTACTGCAGTTAGCCTCAAAAATACTCCGTTTTCTCTTACAGTAAGAACATGGGAAGATACTACAGTGGACCCCCGCATACCGTTGGCATTACATAACTTTAAATCCGCATACCGATACATTTTATCGCTAAGATTTTGCCTCGCATACCGCTAAAAAAACCAACTCAATGCTGTTTGTCCGAGACGCGTCCAATGTGCGGCCTGAGCCAGCCTCACATATTCCGCCGGTGGCATTGTTTACCAGCCAACCTCCGCGGTAACATCCAAGCATACAATCGGAACATTTCGTATTATTACAGTGTTTTTGGTGATTTTATCTGCAAAATAAGTGACCATGGGCCCCAAGAAAGCTTCTAGTGCCAACCCTACAGCAATAAGGGTGAGAGTTACTATAGAGATGAAGAAAGAGATCATTGCTAAGTATGAAAGTGGAGTGCGTGTCTCCGAGCTGGCCAGGTTGTATAATAAACCCCAATCAACCATCGCTACTATTGTGGGCAACAAAACGGCAATCAAGGAAGCTGTTCTTGCCAAAGGTTAAACTGTGTTTTCGAAACAGAGATCGCAAGTGATGGAAGATGTTGAGAGACTCTTATTGGTATGGATAAATGAAAAACAGATAGCAGGAGATAGCATCTCTCAAGTGATCATAAGTGAAAAGGCTAGGAAGTTGCATGAGGATTTAATTAAAAAAATGCCTGCAACTAGTGATGATGTGAGTGAATTTAAGGCCAGCAAAGGTTGGTTTGAGAGATTTAAGAAGCGTAGTGGCATACATAGTGTGATAAGGCATGGTGATGCTGCCAGTTCGGACCACAAAGCAGCTGAAAAATATGTGCAGGAATTCAAGGAGTACATAGACAGTGAAAGACTGAAACCTGAACAAGTGTTTGTGATGAAACAGGCCTGTTTTGGAAGAAAATGCCAAACAGGACCTACATTACTGAGGAGGAAAAGGCACTCCCAGGACATAAGCCTATGAAAGACAGGCTTACTCTGTTGATGTGTTCCAATGCTAGTGGTGATTGCAAAGTGAAGCCTTTATTAGTGTATCACTCTGAAACTCCCAGAGCGTTCAGGCAAAAGAATATCCTCAAGGCTAATTTATGTGTGCTGTGGAGGGCAAACAGTAAGGCATGGGTCACTAGGGACTTTTTCTATGACTGGTTACACCATGCATTTGCCCCGAATGTGAAAGATTACCTAACTGAAAAGAAATTAGACCTTAAGTGCCTCCTGGTGTTAGACAATGCCCCTGGTCATCCTACAGACGTGGCAGAGTGACTTTATGGGGACATGAGCTTCATTAAGGTGAAGTTTTTGCCTCCTAATACCACTCCTCTCCTGCAGCCCATGGACCAGCAAATTATTGCAAACTTCAAAAAACTGTACACAAAAGCTCTGTTTGAAAGGTGCTTTGTAGTGACCTCAGAAACTCAATTGACTCTAAGAGAGTTTTGGAGAGAGCACTTTAATATCCTCAACTGTGTAAACCTTATAGGTAAGGCTTGGGAGGGAGTGACTAAGAGGACCTTGAACTCTGCTTGGAAGAAACTGTGGCCAGAATGTGTAGACCAAAGGGATTTTGAAGGGTTTCAAGCTAACCCTGAGAGGAGTATGCCAGTTGAGGAATCCATTGTGGCATTGGGAAAGTCCTTGGGGTTGGAGGTTAGTGGGGATGATGTGGAAGAGTTGGTGGAGGAGGACAATGAAGAACTAACCACTGATGAGCTGCTAGATCAACTTCAACAGCAAGAGGCCAGTCCTGAGGAAACTGGTTCGGAGGAGGGGAGAGAGAAATTGAAGAAGTTGCCTACTTCAAAGATTAAGGAAATGTGTGGAATGTGGCTTAAAGTGCAAACCTTTTTTGATGACAATCACCCTAACACAGCTATTGCAAGCCGTGCTGGTGACTATTACACTGACACTGTTGTGAAAGTCATAAAGGAACGAGAGGTACAGGCCACTATGGACAGATATGTTGTGCGACAGAAGTCCAGTGACTCTGAAGCTGGTCCTAGTGGCATTAAAAGAAGAAGGGAAGTAACCCCAGGAAAGGACTTGACACCTCAAGTCTTAATGGAAGGGGATTCCCCTTCTAAACACTAAGACTCTCTCCTCCTCCCATCCCATCAATCATCACCAGATCTTCAATAAAGGTAAATGTCATGTAACTGTGCATGCCTTTTTTCAGTTTGTGTGTATTAAAATTAATATTTCATGTGGTAAAAATTTTTTTTTTCATACTTTGGGGTGTCTTGCATGGATTAATTCGATTTCCATTATTTCTTATGGGGAAAATTCATTCGCATAACGATAATTTCACATAACAATGAGCTCTCAGGAACGGATTAATATCGTTATGCGGGGGTCCACTGTATAGTCAAACTGGGACAGAAATGGCAGATGCTTCTGCCGCTGCCATTGCCTCTGCCACCACATTATGGCCTATTTTATTCATTCTAGAGTATATATCGTGTTTCTGTGCTAATTATATCGTTTATTATGTCATATTAAATGAATTGTGATAGATAAATAAGCCGTACAGTTGATAATAGCGTCATATTCAAGTATTTTTTCTTGTTTCTCCAGAGTGCAGGAATGAATTAATGGCTTTTCAATTAATTTAAATGAGGAAAATTAATTTGATATATGAGTAAATTGAGTTACGAGCTAGCTCCTGGAATGGATTAAACTCGTAAGTCAAGGTTCCACTGTAGTTTATTGGGCTATATACTGGCAGATAAAAGACTAACAGACTTCAGGATGTGCATGTTTATAGAGGCACAACAGATATATCAGATAATTTTTAGTTGTAGCTACAGTGAGAGTAAAAGGTAGATGGGATACAAGGAAAATGGCATCAGTAAGTAAGAGAGAGGTGCAGGTTTATAAACTGAAGAAGTTAGGGTAGGATATAAACAACTACGGTGGAACCTCGGCTTACGAGTTTAATCCGTTCCATGACCTTGCTCGTATGCTGAGTCAATTTTCCTCATTTAAATTAACTGAAATGCCATTAATCCATACCAGTGGAATTCTTGCTCTCAGGAGGCAGGAATATGACACTGATATCAACTCTACGGCTTATCTATCTATCACAATTCATCTAATATGACATAAACAATATAAATAACATAGACACCTGATACATACTCTAGAATGAATAAAATATGTCATTATGTGACAAGTGGTGGTGGCCATTCCCTACCTCAAGCAGCTGCCTTGTTGTGGGGGAGACCTCCCACCATCCCCTGCCATCCCCCATCCCAACTTACTGTTCAGTTCCCCTTCTCTCCTACAAGCTAGCTGTGTTTGTGAATTGTTTGTTCTTTTAATTACAATATCTTGTATCTGCCAAGCAACCATGACACGCAGTAGGCATACCAGTGTTGCTGAATGACTTACTGACTTGACTGAATCACTTTCTGACTGACTTACTGACTTAATTGCCTGACTTGCTGACTTGACTAAATGACTTACTAACTTAACTGACTGATTTGACTGAATGACTTACTGACAGAGGCATCACTAGGGTTGGTGTTACCCGGGGCGGAATCTTCGGTGTCACCCCCATGAAATCCAAGTGCAGGGGGGGATAGGGGGAGTAAACTCCAGTTACATCACTGCTGCATGACCAGTGACTAATGTTTAGCAATGAGAACATTTGAGCGCCATAAACCGAACTTTATTAATGATAAAATAAATAATCGTAGTAATATTGAGGAAACAAACTCAAATACCACTTTAAGTATATGCAACAGATCCTACATTTGTTCATCTTCAACAATGAAAAAAAACCCTGAAAAATAAAGAAAAACACTAGTTCCGATTTGACCTTGAGTACAAATAATATCTCAATGAATCTGACATTTCATTTCCTTGCCCTCAATCTTGCAAAATCATCTATCACATTATCAAAATCAATGATTTTCCCTATATAGGCCTGTTACAAAAAACGCGATTCTAAAAGCTTAGAGATCTCCAGTGAATACTAGAAAGGACTGCCCTTCTAGCATCCAGCCTGTTACTGGGTTTTCGTAACAATTAGTCAGTATCCTTGTCCAATTATCCATTAGAATTCAATAAGAATTAATAATGCTTCAGGATTACAACTGGTAGGCTACTAACTAGAGAAATTAAAATTTAATAAATTTATTACGTATAGTCTCTAGAGGTATATTATTAAATTAAATTAAATTAATCAATTCAAACAAATTAATAATAATCACTTATCTCGTGTACAGTAGTATTGTGCTGAAAGCACATATCACATTTATAAGTCTTAAGTACCGTCTGGTACATTAACATTTAATAATACAAATATGTACAAGTAAGTTTGTGTGTATGTGCTCTAAGTAGTTCGCTATGTCTCACGACTCGACTAGACTTAAACAAGTGACTGACAAAGTCCTCTCATAAACTAAGTTCTTGACCGACTGGCAATCAAAACAGTCTGCTTGAACAATAAAAAGAATGCTAAGCCCAATAGCAATATAACAAGCAACTGCAACACAATCAGGATCAAGGAGATAATATAACGACACTAAGTAAGGACCATCAGCAGATCCTCCACAAAAGTCACAAAACTCCCATACTACTGAATCTAAGTTCAGCATAAGAAAATCCCCGACTGTGACAATACACAGATACCAGTACAAATTAGGTCAGAAGCTACAGCTCAGGACCTGAGTTGCTCAGTTTGTCTATGCGACACACAACCTCAGTACAACGTCGAAAATCACTAAGTCTATACAAAGTTCTGTGAAAAGAGTCTCCAGAACTAACAATAAAGCTACAGAGATGATCTTCCAACAAGGGCCAATAAGGAACAGTTAGGCACTTGTCAGGAATACGTCCAACCACCAAGAGAGTCTAGACCAGACTGAATACTTCAGGCGAGGTGAGAACACCCCCCCCCCTCGATCACGTGATAGCTCTGTGGACAGTTGCTGCCCAGCAACAACGAGAAGCCGGCAGAGTAACGAGCCACGAGCGATAATTACAGTAGTTAGACAATCAAGACGAACTATGAGCACATAATGTTACATCCTACCAAACACCATAACTAAGTCAAATAATAATATAAAGCAATATATTTACGATTTAGCTATTATCGCAAATATAAGCAATATAAAATTATATGAAAAGATAATATACATTATATACATATACATCATATACATTGTAACCCATTCAGGGGTTGCAACAAGGCCTATTTGTACTATGTAATCCTATAATAGGCTATATAGAAATGAAGGATTTTTCTCTTATGTTGCTGCAGCACGGTTTTGGTCATTAGTGTTACCTTCTTTAAAGGCTCTATGGTGTCACCCCCTAAATGGTGTCACTTGGGGTGGTCCGCTTTAGATTTCCAACCAGCGTGTGTGAGAGAGTTAGATAGGAGCAAGTGGAGGCAAATGTTTTTTATGACTTGACATGCCATTGTAGTGTGAGCAAAGTAACATTTATGAAGGGATTCAGGAAAACTGGTTAGCTGGACTTGAGTCTTGGAGGTGGGAAGTATAGTGCCTGTGCTCTGAAGGAGGGGTGGAAATATGTTGCAGTTTTAACTGTAGTGTAAGCAACCCCCTCCCAGGACAGTGATGGAGTGAATGATGATGAAAGTGTTTCTTCTTTTTCAGGTCACCCTGCCTTGGTGGGAAATGGCTCATGTATTAATAATAATAATAATAATAATAATAATAATAATAATAATAATAATTTATTAGCAACTCAGTCATGCATTCCTTTAACCCTTTCAGGGTCCATCCCGTAGATCTACGGCTTTACGTTCAGGGTCCAAACCGCAGATCTACGCCATGAGCTCAGCTCACTCTGATAAACTGTGAGTGGTACATTTGGGCCTAGATATGAGAGAATACATCTATGTGGTATGTGTGCATCACATTAAACAAATCCTGCAGCACACAGTGTATAATGAGAGAAAAAAAACTGAGACCATAATTTTCGATTAAAACAGCAACTTTGCAGTGTTTTTTCGTGTTTTTAATAGTTGTATTTGCAATTTCTTGGTCTCATTTGATAGAATGGAAGACATATTACAGAAATTGAGATGATTTTGATTGGTTTTTAGTACTGGAAATGACTTGAAACTGAGCTCAAAGTAGCGGAAATGTTAAATTTTTGTCAATGTTCAAGAGTAAACAAATGACCTCACACGTCTAATACACGCCAGCTGGTGGGTCTAATATACATTCACAAATGTGATGATGATATTTATACAATTATTACAATATTGCATAACAGTAAATCTTCTATTTTTTGGTTTGAATAAAAATTCATTATGTGAATAAAAAATCAAAATGGAATTCATTTGTAAAGCCTCAAAACATAACTAATGAACAGAGGAAATGTTAGTTTAGTGCCAGGAATGCCTGCATTGTTTATTCTGGACTCTATTTTGAAACTGAAATATTTTGAACTTATGTTAAATTGGCCAAATTACCAATTTCCGATCACTTTATTTTGTAGTTGAAACAGTTGACTGGGCGATTTCTTGTGCTCACTCGATAAAATAGAAGTAATACTAGTGAAATAGCTAAGAATTTGGTCGACTGGAATAATGTAATTGGCCTAAAATCGGAGTCAAAGTCAGCAAAATCGCCGATTCATATATATCGCTGACACATCAAAATTCACAAGAGCATAATTTCCTCAATTTTCCATCAAATTTCGTACTTTTTGTTTTATTACCTTCAGAAAAAAAATCTCTACCATTCCATAAGAAAAAATAAAAAAAATTTTTCTTGAAAATTCTTGGACACTGATGCGCACTTTGAAATTTCGCCTCTGGACCCTGAAAGGGTTAAGGAACACAAAGACTGAAAACTTAACCTGTAAACGGTCCAAACGTATATATACATTTTTTCAACATCTGAAAGTATGTAAAAAAATGTAGATCTTTTTTGTTTTACATTTAAAAACTTGTTTTACATTTTTTTTTTGTTATAAAAATTGTTCCCACCAAAAAAAAGAAAAACTTTCACCATATCTCCATCACTGTTTTTTTACACTACAGTTTTTAAACTGCAACATTTTCAGAAAATATGTAAAAAAAGGTAGATCTACTTTTGTAGCACTACGAATTTGAACGTCGATCTGTTTGGACTGTTTAGGGGTTAAAACCTGAACAAGTGTTTAATTGTGATGAAACAGGCCTGTTTTGAAAGAAAATGCAAACAGGACCTACATTACTCAGGTGGAAAAAAGCACTCCCAGGACATAAGCCTATGAAAGACAAGCAGACATTAATGTTGTGTAGTAATGATTGCAAAATGAAGCCTTTATTGGTGTATCACTCTGATACTCCCAGTGTTCAAGGAAAAACAATATCGTCAAGGGTAATCTGTGTATGCTGTGGAGATCAAAGAGTAAGGCATGGGTCACTAGGGAATTTTTCTTGGACTGGTTTTATGATGTGTTTGGCCCCACTGTGAAAAATTACCTCCAGGAAAAGAAACTGCCACTGAAGTGCCTCCTGGTAATGGACAATGATCCTGCTCATCCTCACGACTTGCAAGAGGAAATTGCAGGGGAGTTTGGTTTTGTTAAGGTGAAGTTTTTTGCCTCCTAATACAACTCCTCTCTTCCAGCCCATGGACCAGCAGGTCATTTCAAACTTCAAAAAACTCTACACAAAAGCAGTGTTTCAAAAGTGCTTTGAAGTGACCTCAGACACTCAACTGACCCTAAGAGAGTTTTGGAATGATCACTTCAATATCCTCAGTTGTGTAAACCTTACAGGTAAGGCTTGGGAGGGAGTAACTAAGAGGACCTTGAACTCTGCTTGGAGGAAACTGTGGCCAGAATGTGTAGAACAGAGAGATTTTAAAGGGTTTGGGGCTAACCCTTAGGAGGCTATGCCAGTAGTGGAAGCTATTGTGTCATTGGGAAAGTCCTTGGGGTTGGAGGTTTGTGATGAGGATGTGGAAAAGTTGGTGCAGACCTGCAAGAGCTTCAGGTGCAACAGCAACATTTCACATCTCAGGAATGTTCCTCAGAGCAGGATGAAGAGAGATGGAGGAAGATGACTTCGTCAAGTACATGTATTAGGGAAATGTGTTCAATGTTTACAAAGGTGCAAGCATTTATCGATGAATTTTATCCTGTCACAGAAGTTGCAAGCCGCATTGGCAACATGTACAATGACACTCTTGTGTCCCATTTTAGGGAAATCCTAAGGGCACATGAGAAACAGAGCTCTCTGGACAGATATTTTGTGCGACAGGGGTCCAGTGACTCTCAAGCTGGTCCTTGTGGCATTAAAAGACCAAGAAAGGAGGTAACCCCACCAAAGGACTTGGTACCTGAAGTCTTTATATAAGGAAGGGGATTCTCCTTCCAAGCAACAGACAACCCTGAATCTCCCCTACTACTTGCACATCACTCATCAACTCCACAATAAAGGTAAGTGGCATTTAATTATTGTTTATTTTGCATGTCCCATTCATTTTGGTGTAAGGAAATGTATATTTCATGTTTAAAAAAAGGAATTTTTTTTCAGACTTTGGGGTGTCAGAGACGGATTAATTCTATTTCCATTATTTATGGGGAAAATTAAATCGACCAACGTTAAACTTGATTAACGGCAAGCTCTCTGGAACGGATTAATGCTGTTGGTTGATGGTCCACTGTATATACAATGCTTCAAACATAGGTATACACTGGTTCAGCCAAATTCGAAAGAGAACCATTTAACAAACTCAGAGAGTCTTGAAACCTAACACTGCCTATGTCCACTCTCAAAAATCTTAGTTCTTGTTTCGAATAAAGCTCAATTTCATATTTATCAACTGTTAATTACTTTAAAATTACTCCTAAACTGTATGACATGTTTTGACATAAAAGTAATAACTTATCTCTCTTATCCTTACATTGCAAATTGCTATGAACACAATATGCACCAATATAGTTACTGAATTTTAAGGTGTGATCATGGTGCCTATGCTTGTTTTTGGTATCTGGGAAAGAAATATCGCATAATTCACATGTGCTTACGAATCGAATCCCACCTTATCCTCCTCTGTCATCTTGATATTGTAATACTGATATTGTAATACTGGAGAATGAAGCAGGATAAATCCTGCTTCATTCTCCATTGACATTTAAAATGAAATGATCAGCAGCATCCTTTCCCTTATAACTCTTCAGGCTATTTGACCTCTGTGATCAAATATAACAACAGGCAATGGACTTATGGTGAGCTTCATTTTTGTCTGCAGGGGAAATATGATCAAGAGCACATTCGAAACTAGGACTCAAGTTTTTGAGAGTGGACATAGGCAGTGTTAGGTTTCAAGACCCTGTGAGTTTGTTAAATGGTTCTCTTTCGAATTTAGCCGATCAACATATCAAGGCTGGCAAATCATTGAAATATACTGAGGCTATACTGAAAGATGTGCCCAAGGAAATGTTGCCATTATTGTGCAAAGACAAACGGGTCTTATGCTATGATTATATTGACAGTTTGAAGAGACTTGATGAAACAAAGCTACCGAGTAAAGACTTTTTTTTTTTTAATTCATTGAGAAATAGTGAAATTAGCTAGGAAGATTTTGAACACGCCTTGAAAGTATTCCAGCTGGGAAATTGCAAGACACATGGAGATTACTTGATGTTGTATCTAAAGACAGTGTCAGATTGTTAGCTGATGCCTTCATGGAATGGTGTACAACACTCAAAGATATTTACACACTTGATGTTAGCAATTACATCAGCTTACCCTCTTTCAGTTGGGATGCATTCTTGTTAAAAACTAAAGTGAAATTAGATATGTTATATTCTCATGAATTATATGATCTGATTAGAAGGAATCTCAGAGGGGGATTCACATGTGCAGTTAGTCAGTATACCGAAGTAGATAAACCCTTAATTAACCCAATTTTGATGTTGAGAGTGGGATAGGTACACATATTTCATATCTAGGCTTTAATTCTCTATGCCAGTGCTATGGTTGAAGCCCTTCTGCGAATGAGGAAAAGAATGCTTTCCTTGATTTGGAGTTAACTAATGTGTCATGTGAGGGCAAAAAGGGATATTGGATTGAATGTGATATTAAACCTGTGAACCCTGAGGTAGCTAGATGCACAGATGAACTCCGCTCGATACTGTCACACACGAATGTATCAGAAGAGATGTTACCTTCTTACTGCAAATCTGTTTTGAAAAATGAAGGTAGAAAGATACCTAAATCTAATATAAAATTATCTAGTGAGTTTGGAATTGCTTCAACTTTTAATGGAACTTGGGTTGGAGGTGGAAAAGGTACATGCAGTATGGATATATACTCAGTCAAAATTTTTAGAGCCCTTTATAAAAACTTATATTGAGCAGAGAACGGCCACACAATGCCCCATCAAGTCTAAAGCTTTCAAACTAACCAATAATGCCATTTATGGGAAATCATTGCTTAATATCACAAAGTATGATGAGTCTTATAGATACAGTGGATCCTCAATAATCGTAAGGCTCGAAAGTCGTAATTTTCGAAAATCATAACGTTATTTTCGTTAAAACATTGACTCGTGAATTGTCGTTTGACTCACAAATAGTCATTCGTCTGGGAAGTGTACACACAGCCCCGAGCCACCTCATACTCCATTCCCAGCCAGTGTGCCATTGTTTATCAGTGAATGAGGATGATCCCACGAGTTCATACAATACATTTCATAATATTCCACTCGTTTTAGTGCTTGCAACTGATAAATAAGTCACCATGGCTCCAAAGAAAGCTTCTAGTTTCAGCCCTTTGGTAAAGAATGTGAGAAACACACATAACTTAAGAAAAAGTTTGTAGAAAAATACGAAGGTGGTGGTGGTAGAGTGGTAGCAGTTGTGATAGTGGTAGAGGGTGGTAGTGATGGTGATAGAGGGTGGTAGCAGTTGTGATAGTGGAAGAGGGTGGTAGAGGGTGGTAGCAGTTGTGATAGTGGTAGAGGGTGGTAATGACGGTGGTAGAGGCTGGTAGTGGTTGTGATAGTGGTAGAGGGTGGTAGTGACGGTGGCAGAGGCTGGTAGTGGTTGTGATAGTGGTAGAAAGTGGTAGTGATGGTGGTAGAGAGTGCCTTTTTCAGTGATTTAGCGATTCTACCAACTCCTCCAATGTTGTTAGAGTTATAAAGGGCTACAGAAAACACCACCGCTTCAGCTGCTGCTTCACCACCATTATGGACGGCTTACTCTCAGTGGCCCTTATACACCCAACAACAACACCTCTCGTGACATACATAATGACTTATTTTATTCATTCTAGAGTATATTCCGTGTTTCTATGTTATTAATATTGTTTATTAATAACATAGAAACATGGAATGGTGTAGAGTTGATGTTAGTGTCATATTCTCCAACAATAAACTCGCCTCCCCTCTCTCTGCACCATCTGCCATAAACCAACAAAAGTCTTCAATAAAAGGTAAGTGTGATGTTAAATGTTCATTTATACATTTTATTAGTGCTTTACATTTACAATGGACCCCCGCCTTACGAACGCACCACGTTACGTTAAATCCGCCATACAAAGCATTTGAACGCAAAAATATTGCCTCGCCTCAAGATAAAAAACTCGCCTTACATGATTCATCCAGGACACATCCCACATGTGGCCTCAGCGCCAGTGCTTACAAGCCAGCCAGTGCGGTCGCATCTACTCATACATTCGGTACATTTCACATTATCCCAGTGCTTTTAGTGCTTGTAACTGCAAAATAAGTCACCATGGACCCCAAGAAAGCTTCTCGTGCCATCCCTGTGGTAAAAAGGGCGAGAATTAGCATGGAATTGAAAAAAGAGATTAAGGAAATGTGTGCAAAGTGGGTTGAACTGCAAACCTTTACGGATGAAAATCACCCTGACACAGCTACTGCAAGCTGTGTTGGCAACCTGTACAATGACAATATTATGGCCCATTTTAGGAAAGTCTTAAAGGAATGGGAGGCACAGAGCTCTATGGACAGATTTGTTGTGTGATAGAGGTACAGTGACTCTCAAGCTGGTCCTAGTGGCATTAACCCTTCCAGGGTCCAGAGGCCAAATTTCAAAGGGTGCACCAGTGTCCAAGAATTTTCAAAAAAATAACTTTTTTATTTTTTCTTATGGAATGGTTAGAGAATCTTTTTCTGAAGGTAATAAAACAAAAAGTACAAAATTTGGTGGAAAATTGACGGAATTATGCTCTTGTGAATTTTGGTGTGTCAGCGATATTTACGCATCGGCGATTTTGCCAAATCTGACTCCCATTTTAGGCCAATTACATTATTCCAGTCGACCAAATTCTTAGTTATTTCACTAGTATTACTTCTATTCTATCGACTGAGCACAAGAAATTGCCAAATCAACTGTTTCAACTACAAAATAAAGTGATTGGAAATTGGTAATTTGGCCAATTTAATGCAAAGTTCTAAACATTCTAATTTCGAAATAGGGTCCAGAATAAACAATGCAGGCATTCCTGGAACTAAACTAACATTTCCTCTGTTCATTATTTACATTTTCAGGCTTTACAAATGAATTCCATTTTGATTTTTTATTCACATAAGGAATTTTTATTCAAACCAAAAAATAGAAGATTTACTGTTATGCAATATTGTAATAATTGTATAAATAATGTCACCACATTTGTGAACGTATATATTAGACTTGCCAGCTGGCGTGTATTAGATGTGCAAGGTCATTTGCCTGTACCCTACTCCACATTGCACAAATCTCCTTCCCTCCCTCTTCCTCCTCCTCTGAAGCAATTTCCTCAGCTGTCTGTTGCATGAAACTTTTGCAGCTTTTCAGTGGTTAGCTCTTCATTATGGTCCCCCACCAACTCTTCCACATCCTCGCCACTCACATCCAACCCCAAGGAATTCCCCAATGCCACAATACATTCCACAACAGGCATAGGGTCGACAGGGTCAGCCTCAAACCTTTCAAAATCCTTCTTTTGGACACATCCTGGCCATAATTTTCTCCAAGCAGTGTTCAAAGTCCTGGAAGTCACTCCCTGCCAAGCCTTACCATAAGGCTTATGCAGTTGTAGATACTGAAGTGATTCCTCCAGAACTCTCTTAGGGTTAATTCAGTGCTTTCATGTAGAGTTTTTTGAAGTTTGAAGTGCCCTGCTTGTCCATGGGCTGGATGAGAGGAGTGGTGTTAGGAGGCAAGAACTTCACTGTTATAAAACTGAAATCCCTAGACAATTTGTCTACCAAGTTTGGAGGATGAGCAGGAGCATTGTCCAGTACCAGGAGGCACTTGAGTGACAATTTATTTTCCTGTAGGTATTTTTTCACACTCAGGCCAAACACTTCAAGGACCCAGTCAATGAAAATTTGCCTTGTGACCCATGCCTTATTGTTAGACCTCCACATCACGCACAATCTACTCTTGACGACATTGTTTCTCTTGAACACACTGGGATTTTCAGAGTGATACACCAGTAAAGGATTCACTTTTACATCCCCACTAGCATTACCACAGAGCAAGACAGTTAGCCTGTCTTTCATAGGCTTGTGTCCTGGTCCTGGTAGTGCCTTTTCCTCCTGTGTGATGTAGGTCCTCTTGGCATTTTCTTCCAAAAGAGGCTTGCTTCATCACAATTGAACACTTGTTGGAGGATGAATCCTTGAGCCTCTACATAGTCCTTGAATTCATGCATGAATTTTTCAGCTGCACGTTTGCCTGAACTTGCAGCCTTGCCATGGCTTGCAACATTGCGTATATCACTACACTTCTTGAAGCTGTCAAACCAGCCTCTGCTGGTCTTAAATTCATTAACAGCAGCACTTGTTCCAGGCATTTTCTTTACGAGATCCGAGTGCAACTGCCTCACCTTTTCACAAATGATTGTCTCTGAAACACTATCTCCCACTAATTGTTTATCGTTGATGCACACCAACAACTTCTCAACATCTTCGATTGTCTGTAATCTATTTTTTGGTAGCATATCTACCCCTTTCACAACATCAGCTTCCTTGATTTCTTTTTTCTTCGACAGGATGGAACTGATGGTTGATTTGTTTTTGCCATACAACATGACAAGTTCCAGCACACTCATACCACTTTTGTATTTTTTGATAATCTCTTTCTTCAATTCTATCATGTTTCTCACTTTCTTTACCACAGGGCAGGCACTAAAAAGTTTCTTTGGGCCCATGATTAATTATGTAGCAGTCGCACTCAATCAACAAACAAAAAAACAATGGATTATTGTGAAATGTTTGGATGAATGCGCAAGGTAATGTTCACTCGAGGAGAAGCAAAGCCAGACTGACTCACAACACATGCGTGGGGGGCTTTGTGTGGGTGCGCGTAGACGGACAGGTCTGGCACAACGGCTGAAACTCAAGTTACTGTTCAAAATTCAAGACAAAATTTAGCCGAAAAAAGTAACCAAAACTCAAAACGGCCGAAACCTGGGGTGGCCAAAACTCGAGGTTCCACTGTATACAGTGGAACCTCAAATATCGAACTTTCTTCGGTCCAGAAGGCTGTTCGAGTGCCTTTACCGAATGAATTTATTCCCATCAGGAATAATATAAATTAGATTAGTCCATTTCAGACCCTCAAAAATACACTTATAAAAGCACTTACAAAAATACACTTACATAATTGGTCGTGTTGGGAGCAGTTCGATTTTTGAGGCTCCACTGTATATTTTTTTTTTTTTATTATCACACCGGCCGATTCCCACCAAGGCAGGGTGGCCCGAAAAAGAAAAACTTTCACCATCATTCACTCCATCACTGTCTTGCCAGAAGGGTGCTTTACACTACAGTTTTTAAACTGCAACATTAACACCCCTCCTTCAGAGTGCAGGCACTGTACTTCCCATCTCCAGGACTCAAGTCCGGCCTGCCGGTTTCCCTGAATCCCTTCATAAATGTTACTTTGCTCACACTCCAACAGCACGTCAAGTATTAAAAACCATTTGTCTCCATTCACTCCTATCAAACACGCTCAAGCATGCCTGCTGGAAGTCCAAGCCCCTCGCACACAAAACCTCCTTTACCCCCTCCCTCCAACCCTTCCTAGGCCGACCCCTACCCCGCCTTCCTTCCACTACAGACTGATACACTCTTGAAGTCATTCTGTTTCGCTCCATTCTCTCTACATGTCCGAACCACCTCAACAACCCTTCCTCAGCCCTCTGGACAACAGTTTTGGTAATCCCGCACCTCCTCCTAACTTCCAAACTACGAATTCTCTGCATTATATTCACACCACACATTGCCCTCAGACATGACATCTCCACTGCCTCCAGCCTTCTCCTCGCTGCAACATTCATCACCCACGCTTCACACCCATATAAGAGCGTTGGTAAAACTATACTCTCATACATTCCCCTCTTTGCCTCCAAGGACAAAGTTCTTTGTCTCCACAGACTCCTAAGTGCACCACTCACTCTTTTTCCCTCATCAATTCTATGATTCACCTCATCTTTCATAGACCCATCCGCTGACACGTCCACTCCCAAATATCTGAATACGTTCACCTCCTCCATACTCTCTCCCTCCAATCTGATATTCAATCTTTCATCACCTAATCTTTTTGTTATCCTCATAACCTTACTCTTTCCTGTATTCACCTTTAATTTTCTTCTTTTGCACACCCTACCAAATTCATCCACCAATCTCTGCAACTTCTCTTCAGAATCTCCCAAGAGCACAGTGTCATCAGCAAAGAGCAGCTGTGACAACTCCCACTTTGTGTGTGATTCTTTATCTTTTAACTCCACGCCTCTTGCCAAGACCCTCGCATTTACTTCTCTTACAACCCCATCTATAAATATATTAAACAACCACGGTGACATCACACATCCTTGTCTAAGTCCTACTTTTACTGGGAAAAAATTTCCCTCTTTCCTACATACTCTAACTTGAGCCTCACTATCCTCGTAAAAACTCTTCACTGCTTTCAGTAACCTACCTCCTACACCATACACTTGCAACATCTGCCACATTGCCCCCCTATCCACCCTGTCATACGCCTTTTCCAAATCCATAAATGCCACAAAGACCTCTTTAGCCTTATCTAAATACTGTTCACTTATATGTTTCACTGTAAACACCTGGTCCACACACCCCCTACCTTTCCTAAAGCCTCCTTGTTCATCTGCTATCCTATTCTCCGTCTTACTCTTAATTCTTTCAATTATAACTCTACCATACACTTTACCAGGTACACTCAACAGACTTATCCCCCTATAATTTTTGCACTCTCTTTTATCCCCTTTGCCTTTATACAAAGGAACTATGCATGCTCTCTGCCAATCCCTAGGTACCTTACCCTCTTCCATACATTTATTAAACAATTGCACCAACCACTCCAAAACTATATCCCCACCTGCTTTTAACATTTCTATCTTTATCCCATCAATCCCGGCTGCCTTACCCCCTTTCATTTTACCTACTGCCTCACGAACTTCCCCCACACTCACAACTGGCTCTTCCTCACTCCTACAAGATGTTATTCCTCCTTGCCCTATACACGAAATCACAGCTTCCCTATCTTCATCAACATTTAACAATTCCTCAAAATATTCCTTCCATCTTCCCAATACCTCTAACTCTCCATTTAATAACTCTCCTCTCCTATTTTTAACTGACAAATCCATTTGTTCTCTAGGCTTTCTTAACTTGTTAATCTCACTCCAAAACTTTTTCTTATTTTCAACAAAATTTGTTGATAACATCTCACCCACTCTCTCATTTGCTCTCTTTTTACATTGCTTCACCACTCTCTTAACCTCTCTCTTTTTCTCCATATACTCTTCCCTCCTTGCATCACTTCTACTTTGTAAAAACTTCTCATATGCTAACTTTTTCTCCCTTACTACTCTCTTTACATCATCATTCCACCAATCGCTCCTCTTCCCTCCTGCACCCACTTTCCTGTAACCACAAACTTCTGCTGAACACTCTAACACTACATTTTTAAACCTACCCCATACCTCTTCGACCCCATTGCCTATGCTCTCATTAGCCCATCTATCCTCCAATAGCTGTTTATATCTTACCCTAACTGCCTCCTCTTTTAGTTTATAAACCTTCACCTCTCTCTTCCCTGATGCTTCTATTCTCCTTGTATCCCATCTACCTTTTACTCTCAGTGTAGCTACAACTAGAAAGTGATCTGATATATCTGTGGCCCCGTATTATGTAAACATAAAAGGACTGATAAAAAAATTTTCATTACCATGTTTTTTATTAATAAAAGCCTAAATACTTATTATGTGCTCAGACCGTGCAATATATCTTATACGGCCAATATCGGCTATGTGGTTATACAGGTCCATGTCCCTTTATCCAAAATTCTGAAATTTGAAAAGTTCCAAAAACTGAAGTTTTTTCATGGAGTGTGGAGCGTCAGTCATCTCCATGTTGGGTCACACCACCATGTGAAGGCGTTGAGAATAATTCTGAAATTCAAGAAGTTCTGAAATTCAAAATGATACAGTCCCCAAGGGTTTCAGATAAAGGGATGTGAACCTATATAAACAAGGAAATAAATGACTTAAGAGTGGTTACTACACACAATAGAAGTAGGAATAATAAAAGTAGGACATAAAACTACAGAGAAGGAGATAAGTATTTGAGGGTGTTGACATCAACCACAAAAATTCCAAAAGATGCAAACTGAATAGTAATTATATTTCTGTGCACTTAAAAAGGTCTTAAACTAAAGGCAAACATAAGTTGGGGGAAAAATGTTGATTCAAGGAAATGGAGCACACCCTCCAAGATACATCATTAATACAAAAATAAAAATGAAATTTGGCACCCCCACAAAACTTTGTTCCGAGAAAATGGAGCAGAAGCAATCCAGGAGGCAGAGCTCAACCCGACTGCTCTGGGATTGGAGACTGCTCTGAAGAAAAGTACACTACTATCGGTTAAGTTGCATTTCCTTTAAGCAAATACTAAAAATAGTTCTTACCCTTAATTTTACACATAAAAAAAATAATTTTTGGTTTCTGTTCTTCTGTCTCTGTGTGATGCAGTCTACTCTTGATAAACGTTTTCCATTTCTTTAACGAATTTTTATTTTTTGTTTTTGTGAAAGCCTGAAACCCCTGAGACATTGTGTGATTGTTGGAAATGGTATTAACCCTTTCATGGTCGACAGGCCCTCTCCTAAAGTTGTTCTCAGGGTCAGAATTTAAAAAAAAAAAAAAAAAAAAAAACTTATGAAATGATAATTTTATCTTTTCCTGATCATAATGACACCAAAAGTATGAAATTTGATGGTAAACTTACGGAATTATGCTCTTTCAAAGTTAGCAGTCTCGACTATGTTTACGCATCAGCGATTTCACCCACTTTGAGCCCTATTTTTGGCCAATTCCAATGTACCAGTTGACAAAAATCATAACTATTTTACTAGAACTCCATTTTTTCTATCGAATAAGTGCAAGAAACCACCCATTTACTGATTTCAACTATCCAATAAAGTGGTCAGAAATTGGCAATTTTGTCAATTTCACACTAATTTCAAAAGATGCCAATTTCCAAATAGGGTCCAGAATAAACCAGACAGACATTCCTGGCACTAAAATAAAAAAAAATTTCTGTTCATTAATCTCATCCCCAGGCCTCTCTTACATTTCTTTTGTTTTCCACCTTGAATTTGTATTCTCACAAAAAAAAAAAATAGAAGATTTACTGTTATGCAGAAATAGAAATGGTATAAATAATATCAGCGCAAACTTGTGAAAGAATATTAGACTCACCAGTTGACGTGTATTGGACGCGTAGCATGATTTGTTTACTTTTGAACTTTGGCAAAAAGCGAACATTTCTGCTACTTTGAGCTCAATTTCAAGATACTTTTCATTATGAAATCAATCATAATCATCTCAATTTCTGTAATATGTCTTCCATTCTATAAAATGAGACCAGGAAAACTAGAATACAACCATAAATAGCATACAAAAATACACTGCAAATTCACTGTTTTAAAGCAAAAACACGGTCGGAATTTTTTTTTTCCGATTATGCACTGTGTGCTGCAAGATTTTTTTTATATTGTGCACACTGACCACATAGACCCATTCTTTCATATATAGGCCTACCAGCTTTCTTTCACTAGATTTGAAGGTGCTAGAAAATATGTGTACTAGTACAGCACCAACCCTGGCGTGCAAGCCGTACTAGTACAGCACCAACCCTGAAAGGGTTAAATACCAACAAGTTGAAGATCAAGACACCTGTGCAACAGCTGGGTATCTTTATTGATGAAGTGTTTCACCTATACAGTAGACTTCTTCAGTCAAATACGGAGGCAACAGTAGTAGTGAAATAAAGGTGATGTAACCAGTCCATTAACCTGGGAGAAAAAGTATTTGAGGTGGTCAGTCCCTCAGCCTGGAGAAGAGTTGAGCTCCATGGAGTTGAGCTACTACTGCTCCCTCTGTATTTGACTGAAGACGCCTACTGTGTAGGTGAAACATTTCATCAATAAAGATACCCAAGTGTTGCACATGTGTCTTAATCTTCAACTTGTGTGACTGTTCATCATCACCTGTAGAGGAGCATCTTTCTAACTTGCATCATCTCTTCCTTCTGCTTAATGAGATATGTCTGTAAGACACTTCCACTGAGCTCATCCTTTCAAGACACTGATTCATATTCATGTTTCTTATACTGCGGCAATCTTCCTAGCATATTTCAGTAAAGTCATGGCATATACTGTCCCAGGATATACTCATCATGTCATGAAAAATACCTGTGACCTGGTATATAAACACCAGGATATACTCACCATGTCATCATATAAGTGAAAGATGGCGGGTGCCCACTCCTGCAATACAAGAAACCACATTAAGTGTTGTTTCTCCCTCACTACACCACTTTCACTACATCTCCCTCACTACACCTCCCTAGTACACAATCTTCACTACACCTCCCTCACTAAGCCTTCCCTTGCATTCTCCCTGTAGGTGATCCAGGAAGGAAGGGGAGGTCATTGCCCCTGCAGTTTAGTCTCAGACCAGGAGTTCTGGTTGACTGCCTGATCAATCACCCTGTTGGTGCTAGTCATACACAATTCAATGTACAGTGGAACTCTGGTTTTCATACTGTCCGAATATCATACAATTTGTATTCAGAACACTTTTTTGGGCAAAATTTTGGTCTGGATTTCATATCTCCATCATGAAATCGTACATATCAGATGTGTCTGCCTACCCAAGATGCTGACACTCTCATGTGTACAGGTCTCAGTCTGGCTCTGTCACTGGTTGAGTGAGCATTCATTCGAAACATTCTGCAATTTTTGTGCTTGTTTATTAATTGCAACTGCGAAATAAGCCACCATGGGCCCAAAGAAAGTTCCTAGTGCCAGCCCTTTGGTAAAGAAGGTGAGAAACAAAATAGAATTTAAGAAAGAGATCATAGAAAAATACGAAAGTGGCGTACGTTCAGCCGAGCTTGCCAGGATGTATGGGAAGTTGAAATCAACAATCTGTTCCATCCTGGCAAAGAAAGTAGAAATCAAGGAAGCTGAAGTTGCAAAAGGGGTAATTATGCTAACTAAAGAGAGATCACAAACAATTGAAGATGTGGAGAAGTTGTTGTTGGTGTGGATCAACGGAAAACAGTTAGTAGGAGATAGTGTTATGGAGTCGATCATTTGCGAAAAGGCATAAGCTCTCCTCTTTCTCCCCTCCTCGCCTTCTTCCCTGAACCCTGGATGAATACTGAGATATTAGATAATATGAAACTCAGAGACCAGCTGCTAAAAAGATTTAAAGCAAACAGACAGGATATTGCAGCACTAAATGAATTCCAAAGGGTGAGGAACAGAGTACAGAGACTTATAAAAGGAGCAAAGGCAAAGCACTACTGCTCAAAAATTGAAGAGTATAAGCATAACCCCAGAAAGCTCTGGCAAAAACTAAAAGAGTTGGGGTATAGCCATAAGCCAGTAGATAGGTCTAACATAGTACTCACTATCGATAATGAGGTATGCCACGAAACATCTAAGGTGGCAAATTGCTTTATTTCATACTATACATCTGTTGCATCAACACTAGTAAGTAAACTACCAGCTGCATCAAATACCTTTAACACAGACTCTGATAAGTTTCAAACATACTATACCAATAAAGGGGTAACCCCAAACAGTTGTCAACTAGTAAGTGTATCTCATGACTTTATTCAAAAAGAACTAAGCAGGTTAAACCTAACTAAGAGCACAGGCCCTGATAACATCCCGTCTAAGTTCCTAAAAGATGGTGCTTCTGAACTGTCAATCCCTATTGCTCACATAATAAATCTATCAATCATCACTAATACTGTACCGGAGGGGTTCAAGGAGGCCAGAGTTACTCCTATCTTCAAGAAAAATAGTAGGTCTGATGTAAGCAACTATAGGCCTGTTAGTATACTCAGTATAATATCTAAAATTCTAGAGAGGGCGGTATATTCTCAAGTAGTTAAGTACCTTAATGACAACAACATTCTCCATAGCTATCAATCGGGCTTTAGAAGATCCTACTCAACCGACACCTCCTTTATTAACCCTTTGACTGTTTTCGACGTATAAATACGTCTTACGAGCCAATGTTTCTGACGTATATATACTCAATAATTCTAGCGGCTTCAAATCAAGTGGGAGAAAGCTGGTAGGCCCACATGTGAGAGAATGGGTCTGTGTGGTCAGTGTGCACCACATAAAAAAAATCCTGCAGCACACATTGCATAGAGAAAAAAAAAACTCTGATCGTTTTTTTGGAATGAAACGCCGACTTTGAGGTGTATTTTCGTATAGTATTTATCATTGTATTCGCGTTTTCATGGTCTTAGGTGATAAAATGGAAAACATATTACAGAAATAGAGATGATTTTCATTACTTTTACGATGAAAACGACCTTGAAACTGAGCTCAAAGTAGCGGAAATGTTCGATTTTTACCAATGTTCAAGAGTAAATAAATCACACCACACGTCCAATACAAGTCAACTGGGGAGTCTAATATTCTTTCACTAGTGCACTGATATTATTTATACCATTTTTACAATAATGCAGTCGTCTGCATAACAGTAAATTTTGTATTTTTTTGTATGAATAAAAAATCAAAATAGAAAGCAATAATAATATAAGAGGGGCCTAGAGATGTGACTAATAAACAGAGCATATGTTATTTTAGTGCCACGAATGTCTGCCTTGTTTATTCTGGACCCTATTTTGAAATTGGCATCATTTTTATTTTGCGTGAAATTGGCCAAATTGCCAATTTCTGACCACCATATTGGGTAGTCCAAATTAGTAAATGGGAGGTTTCTTGTACTCAGCTGATAGATAAAATGGAGTTCTAAAGAAATAGCTATGAGTTTGGTCAACTGGAACAATGGAATTGGCTGAAAATTGGGCTCGAAGTCGGCGAAATCGCCGATACGCACATGTCGCTGAGACCGCTAACTTCGCGGGAGCATAATTCCACGAGTTTTCGACCAAAGTTCGAACTTTTGGTGTCATTACCATCGGGAAAAGATTCTCTATCATTTCATAAGAAAAAATAATTTTTTTTTTTTTCAAAAATTGAGCGACATAGAATGACAGTTTCAGAGAGGGGCCTGAAACAGTCAAAGGGTTAATCTGATGGATTACCTAAGAACTGAAATGTCAAAGGGGAACCTCATAGGTATGGTAACCTTAGACCTGCAAAAGGCCTTCGATACTGTCAACCACAATATATTATGTAATAAACTTCAAGCTATCCGTATAGGTTCTGTAGACTGGTTTAAGTCCTACCTTAGCAACAGGAGACAAATAGTCAAAATCAACAAAACAGAATCAGAACCCCTGCCGATAACATGTGGAGTTCCCCAAGGTAGTATTCTGGGTCCCTTATTATTCTTATGTTATGTCAATGATATGCCTATCAGTGTCAAGTGCAAACTCCTACTGTATGCAGATGACAGTGCTCTGTTAGTGTCAGGTAAAGACCCACAAGATATTGCTAATGTTTTAACACTGGAACTAGAGTCCTGCAGCAAATGGTTAGTAGACAACAAACTATCATTACACCTAGGGAAAACTGAAGCCATTCTCTTTGGCACGAAACATAAACTGAGAAGGGTAAATAATTTTAATGTTCAATGTAATGGGGAGCCCATCACTTTGGTTTCATCAGTAAAATATTTGGGAATCCCCTTTGACCCATGCATGTCAGGAGAATTGATAGGGAACAGTGTAGTAAAGAAAGCGAATGCCAGACTGAAGTTCCTGTATAGACAAGCACAGTGTCTACCTACTGAGGCTCGCAGGACCCTATGTCTAGCCCTTATACAATGCCATATGGATTACACTTGCTCTTCTTGGTACTCTGCCTTGACAAAAAACTGAAAGATAGACTGCAAATCACCCAGAACAAAATCGTAAGATTCATCCTGGGGCTGGGACCAAGAGAACATGTAGGCCAGGATGAATTGCAGCAGTTGGATATGCTGAATGTTGAAGACAGAGTAAAACAACTGAAGCTAAATCATGTTTATAAAATTGCTCACAAACAATGTCCAGAATATCTTGCTGTCAATTTTGTCAAGGTTGGGAACCAAAGCAATCATAGTACAGTGGACCCCCGCATAGCGACTTTAATCCGTGCAAGAGGGCTCATTGTTATGCGAAATGATCGGTATGCGAATGAATTTTCCCCATAAGAAATAATGGAAATCAAATTAATCCGTGCAAGACACCCAAAAGTATGAAAAAAAAAAAATTTACCACATGAAATGTTAATTTTAATACACACAAACTGAAAAAGGCATGCACAATTACATGACACTTACTTTTATTGAAGATCTGGTGATGACTGATGGGATGGGAGGAGGGGAGAGAGAGTGTTAGTGTTTAGAAGGGGAATCCCCTTCCATTAAGACTTGAGGTGTCGAGTCCTTTTCTGGGGTTACTTCCCTTCTTCTTTTAATGCCACTAGGACCAGCTTCAGAGTCACTGGACTTCTTTCGCACAACATATCTGTCCATAGTGGCCTGTACCTCTCGTTCCTTTATGACTTCCCTAAAGTGTTTCACAACGTTATCAGTGTACATGTTGCCAACAAGGCTTGCAATAGCCGTGTGAGGGTGATTTTCATCCATGAAGGTTTGCACTTCAAGCCACTTTGCACAGATTTCCTTAATCTTTGTAGTAGGCAACTTCTTCAATTTCTCTCTCCCCTCCTCTGAACCAGTTTCCTCAGGTCTGGCCTCTTGCTGTTGAAGTTGATCTATCAGCTCATCAGTGGTTAGTTCTTCATTGTCCTCCTCCACCAACTCTTCCACATCCTCCCCACTAACCTCCAACCCCAAGGACTTTCCCAATGCCACAATGGATTCCTCAACTGGCATAATCCTCTCAGGGTTAGCCTCAAACCCTTCAAAATCCCTTTTGTCTACACATTCTGGCCACAGTTTCTTCCAAGCAGAGTTCAAGGTCTTCTTAGTCACTCCCTCCCAAGCCTTACCTATAAGGTTTACACAATTGAGGATATTAAAGTGCTCTCTCCAAAACTCTCTTAGAGTCAGTTGAGTTTCTGAGGTCACTACAAAGCACCTTTCAAACAGAGCTTTTGTGTACAGTTTTTTGAAGTTTGCAATAACCTGCTGGTCCATGGGCTGCAGGAGAGGAGTGGTATTAGGAGGCAAAAACTTCACCTTAATGAATTTCATGTCCCCATAAAGTCGCTCTGCCACGTCTGTAGGATGACCAGGGGCATTGTCTAACACCAGGAGGCACTTAAGTTCTAATTTCTTTTCAGTTAGGTAATCTTTCACATTGGGGGCAAATGCATGGTGTAACCAGTCATAGAAAAAGTCCTTAGTGACCCATGCCTTACTGTTTGCCCTCCACAGCACACACAAATTCTCCTTGAGGACATTCTTTTGCCTGAACGCTCTGGGAGTTTCAGAGTGATACACTAATAAAGGCTTCACTTTGCAATCACCAGTAGCATTGGAACACATCAACAAAGTAAGCCTGTCTTTCATAGGCTTATGTCCTGGGAGTGCCTTTTCCTCCTCAGTAATGTAGGTCCTGCTTGGCATTTTCTTCCAAAACAGGCCTGTTTCATCACAATTAAACACTTGTTCAGGTTTCAGTCCTTCACTGTCTATGTACTCCTTGAATTCCTGCACATATTTTTCAGCTGCTTTGTGGTCCGAACTGGCAGCCTCACCATGCCTTATCACACTATGTATGCCACTACGCTTCTTAAATCTCTCAAACCAACCTTTGCTGGCCTTAAATTCACTCACATCATCACTAGTTGCAGGCATTTTTTTAATTAAATCCTCATGCAACTTCCTAGCCTTTTCACTTATGATCGCTTGAGAGATGCTATCTCCTGCTAGCTGTTTTTCATTTATCCACACCAATAAGAGTCTCTCAACATCTTCCATCACTTGCGATCTCTGTTTCGAAAACACAGTTAAACCTTTGGCAAGAACAGCTTCCTTGATTGCCTTTCTGTTGCCCACAATAGTAGCGATGGTTGATTTGGGTTTCTTGTACAACCTGGCCAGGTCGGCGACACGCACTCCACTTTCATACTTATCAATGATCTCTTTCTTCATCTCTATAGTAATTCTCACCCTTATTTATTTATTTATTTTTATTTATTTATTTATTTTTATTTATTTATTTATTTCCAATTTGAGCACACATACAGAGGTACAAAAAAATACAGATAAGAGCAGCATGCCAAAGCCACTTATACTATGCATAGCATTACGGGCTGGCTTAAAATTAACTTAAGATTAACTAAGCAATGATGAAATCAGTGATAAAACATTAATGTAAACAGATTACTATAAAGCACAAGTGAGTATTACAAAGACAGGTCATATGGTTGCATGCATTGCTATACATTCAGTAGAATGGAGTATTCTGTTAGGTAGTGTATTTAAAAAATAATAAAGTTAGATTCGGTTTTAGGTTTAACATTTATGTGATATAATTGTGAGAAACATTTAAGATATACAATTTATAAGGTTCAGTTATTCAGTATTTATTTGGTTTTGGGTGAGTAAGTGATCTTTGAGAAGAGACTTGAATTTATAAACAGGTAGTGTTTCTTTTATATTTACAGGTAATGAATTCCAGATTTTAGGGCCTTTTATATGCATTGAGTTTTTGCAGTGTGAGATGGACACGAGGAACATCAAGGGGGTAAGGTAGGGGTAGATTCTTTTTATAAATTTAAATTTTTTGAAGATTTTTAAAGGATTTTTTAAGTTGGATATTGGCCTATATTTTTAACCCCTTTTTTGGTCTCCCCTTTGTGGATCGGGGTGACCCTTCTTTTGAGTACTGGGGGAGGTGGAGGATTCAATGGTTTGAAAAGTTTTGCAATGATTGGTGATAGCACTTGTAACATTTTTTTGTATATAAAGGGTGGTAAGGTTTTTAAAACCCCTGCCTTGTTTTTAGTGCGTTGAAAATGGGGGAAAAACCGGTAGGGGTTAGTGGAACCGGGAAACGGTGTTGGGTGTTCCCGGTGAGGTGTTTTGGTGGGGTTTTCTGAGCTTGGGATTTTTTGGAAAAGGTTTTGCCCATTTTTTTTTTTTATTATATTTTATTATCCCCCGGCGTTTCCCCACCAAGGCGGGGTTGGGAAAAACCTTTCACCATCTTTCCCACTCCATCACTGTCTTGCCAAAAGGGGTTTTCACTACATTTTTTTTAAACTCAACTTTAAAACCCCCCCTTTTGGTCCCAAAATTTTTTTCCCCATCCCCAGGACTAAAGTCGGCCTCCCGTTTCCTGACCCCTTCATAAATGTTACTTTGCTCACATCAACAACCCGTCAAGTTTTAAAAAACCATTTGTCTCCATTCACCCCTATCAAAAAACGCTCAGTGCCTCGGAAGTCCAAACCCCTCACACCCCAAACCCCCCTTTCCCCCTCCCCCCCACCCCTTTCCCGGGGGCCCGCCCCCTCCCCCTTCCTTCCTCAGACTGATACACTCTTGAAGTCATTCTTTTTTCCCCCCATTCTCCCCTACATGTCAAACCTCAAAAACCCTTCCCCCAGCCCCCCTGGACAAAAAAGTTTTGGTAATCCGCACCTCCCCCAAACCCAAACCCCGAATTCTCTGCATTATATTCCCCACACTTTTCCCCTCAGACAGGCATCTCCACTGCCCCCAGCCTTCTCCCCTGCAACATTCATCCCCAGTTTCACACCCATAAAAGGCGTTGGAAAACCTGCTCCCTTCTTTCCCCCTTTTTTGCCCCCAAAGGCCCGTTCGCCTCCACAGACTCTAAGTGCACCCTCCTTTTTTCCCCTCATCAATTTTTGATTCACCTCATCTTTCATAGACCCATCCCTTTTTACGTCCCCCCCAAATATCTGAATCGTTCACCCCCCTCCATACTCTCCCCACTCCAATCTGATATTCAATCTTTCATCCCCCTAATTTTTTTGTTATCCTCAAAACCTTACTCTTTCCTGTATTCCCCTTTTAAATTTTTCTTCTTTTACACCCAAAAATTACCCACAATCTCTGCAATTTCTTTTGAATCCCCCAAAGGCACAGTGTCATCAGCAAAAGCTGTGCCCCAACCCCCCACTTGTGGGGATTCTTTATCTTTTAACCCCCGCCTCTTCCAAGCCCCAAAATTTACTTCTCTTACAACCCCATCTAAAATAAAATTAAAAACCAGGTGGCATAAATCCTTGCCCTAAGGCCTTTTTTACGGGGAAAAAAATTTCCCCTTTTTCCTCTCTCAAAACAAAACCTCACTACCCTCGAAAAAACTCTTCACTGCTTTCAGTAACCTACCTCCCCACACCCCTACACTTGCAACATCTGCCACATTTCCCCCCCATCCACCCCGTTCGCCTTTTCCAAATCCATAAATCCACAAAACCTCTCTAACCTTATCTAAAAATGTTTTCCCCCTTTTGTTTCACTGTAAACACCTGGTCCACACACCCCCCACCTTTCCTAAAGCCTCCTTGGGGCATCTGCTTCCCTTTCCTAAAATCTTACTCAATTCTTTCCAATTTTAACTCTACCATACACTTTACAGGTACACTCAACAGACTTTCCCCTATAATTTTGCACTCTCTTTTATCCCCCTTTTCCTTTATACAAAGGAACTATGCATGCTCTCTGCCAATCCCCAGGTATTTCCCTCTTCCATACATTTATTAAATAATTACCAACCATAAAAATTCATCCCCACCTGCTTTTCATTTCTTTATCATAAAAAACCCCTTACCCTTTCATTTTACCTACCCCCAGAACTTCCCCCCTCCCAACTGGGTCTTCCCCCCACTCCTACAAGATGTTATTTTTCCTTCCCCAGAAAACACAAACTTCCCCATCTTCATCAACATTTAACAATTCCTCAAAATATTCCTTAAAAATTTTTACCCCTCTCCATTTAATAACTCTCCCCTCCTATTTTTAACAGACAAATCCCTTTTTTTTCTCTTTTAAAAATTGTTAATCTCACTCCCCAAAAATTTTCTAATTTTCAACAAAATTTGTTTATAACATCTCTACTCTTTTTGTCTTTTTACTTTCTTTTACCCTTTTCTTAACTTCTCTCTTTTTTTCCATATACTCTTCCCTCCTTTCATCACTTCTACTTTGTTTAAAAAATTCTCTATCTTTAAATTTTTCCTTTCTACTCTCTTTACATCATCATTCCTGTCCTCCTCTTCCCCCCTGCCCCCTTTCCTGTAAACAAACTTCTGCTGAAAATCTCCAATTTTAAACCTACCCCCTTTCCTCTTAACCCCTTCCCATGCTCTCCCTTGGCCCCTCTATCCCCCAATGGGTTTTATATCTTACCCCAACTGCCTCCTCTTTTTTGTTTATAAACCTTTCCCTCTCTTCCTGATCTTCTTTCCCCTTTTTTCCATCTCCCTTTTTACTCTCAGTGTGGCTACAACAAAAAGTGATCTGATTATATCTGTGGCCCCTCTATAAACATGCATCCAAGTCTCCAACAGTTTTTTTATCTCCCTTTAATCAATACATAATCATGGGGTAGTAGGTTGGTAGACAACCACCGGGAAAGTACTACCGTCCTGCCAGATGACTGTAAAAACAAAACCTGTAACTGTTTTGCATGATGGTAGGATTGCTGGTTTTTTTTTCTGTCTCATAAACCCCTAAGATAACAGGATATCTTGCTACCCCCTACTTACACTTTGGCCCAACTTCACAGAAAAACCCCAATCCATATATTAAAATACACATCTGGTTTTCCTTTTTCTTAGCTCTTGTTCTTTTTTATTTTTCTTTTTGTGCCCAGGGAAGGGGAAAAAGAATTTTTCCTCCGTAAGCCTGTTCTTGAGGCGACTAAAATGCCGGGGCAATGGGCAAACCCCCCTTTCTCCTGTATACAATTACTAAAAGAAAAAGAAGAAAAAATTTTATAAAACGGGGATTGTTTAAAATAATAAGTGGATGTAGTGGGATGACAAAAACAGATGATTGCTGATTTTAGAATGAAAAAAATTGGATGTCTAACCTGCGAAAAAAAGCTGAAGGGGTAGGGGGAAGTTTCAGTGAGGGAAAAAATGGGATTAAATCTGGAGTATCTGAGGGGTTAGAGAAAAGGAAAGGGGGGTAGCAGTAATGTTAAATGATCAGTTATGGAAGGAGAAAAGAGAATATGAATTTTGAAATTAAAGGGGTTATGTGGTTTAAAAGAAAAGGTTGGATCAAAAGGGGGTCATAATGGGTGTATGCCGGGAAAGAGGGGAATCGGGGAGAGAGTTTTTGGGGAGAGATGTTAAGTGAATGTATAGGACCCCTTTGGGCCCAAGTGAGGGAAGTGGTGTGGTAGGGGACTTGAATGTTAAAGTAGGGGCTTTTAAGAAAAGGGGGGCGGGTTTGGGGTTGGGGTTAAATGATAATGGGGCCCTTTGTTTGGGAACCCCTTTGTTAAAGGGTTTAGTTATGGAAAATCATTTTTTAAAGAAAAAGAGGATAAATAAGTATAGATTTTGATGTAGGGGAAATGACAGTTTTTGTTGGATTATGTTTTGGGTTAGATAAAAGACTGTTAAAAGGTAGACTTCAGGATGTACACTGTTTATAGGGGCCACAGATATATCAGATCCTTTCTAGTTGTTAGCTCCTGAGGGGTAAAGGTAGATGGGTTACAAGGAAATAGAAGCATCAGGGAAGAGAGGGGTAAAGGTTTATAAACTAAAAGGAGGCAGTTGGGGTAAATATAAACAGCTATTGGAGGATAGATGGGCTAATGAGAGAAATAGGCAAGGGGGTCGAAGAGGTATGGGGTGGGTTTAAAAATGTAGTGTTAGAGTGTTCAGAAGGTTTGTGGTTGGGAAAAGGGGTGGGTGCAGGGGGAAAGGGAAGGGCGATTGGTGGAATGATGATGTAAAAGTAGGGGGGGAAAAAAAGTTCATTGGGGAAGTTTTACAAAGTAGAAGTGATAAAGGGGGGGAAGGGGTATATGGAAAAAAAGAAAAGGGTTGAAGTGGTAAAAGAATGTAAAAAAGGGGGGCAAATGGAAGTGGGTGAGATTTTACCCAACAAATTTTTTAAAAAATAAAAAAAAAGGTTTTGGGATTAGGATTAACAAGTTAAAAACCCCTGGGGAGAAAAAAATGGTTTGTCAGTTAAAAATAGGAAAATTTTTAAAAATGGAAGTTAAATTTTTGGGGAAAAGAGGGAAAGGAATATTTTGGGGTTTTAATTTGATGAAGATAGGAAGCTGTGATTTCGTGTATAGGGAAAGGGGGAAAACATCTTGTAGGGTGGGGGAAGGGAGCCAGTTGGAGGGGGGGGAAGTTGTGAGGCGGTAGGAAAAATGAAAGGGGGGTAAGGCAGCCGGGTTGATAGGATAAAGATAGAAATTTTAAAAAAAAAAAACAGGGGGGGATATAGTTTTGGGTGGTTGGGCAATTATTTAATAAATGTAATGGGGAAAAAGGTAAGGTACCTGAGAGTTGGCAGGAGGGATGCATAGTTCCTTTGTATAAAGGCAAAGGGGGTAAAGAGGTGCAAAAAAAAGGGGATAAGTCTGTTGGGTTCCTGGTAAAGTGTATGGTAGAGTTATAATTGAAAATTAAAAGTAAGACGGAGAATAGGATGGGGAAGAACAAGGGGGGCTTTAGGGAAAAGGGAGGGGGGGTTGGACCCCGTGTTTTGGTGAAACCAAAAAGTAACAGTATTTTGATAAGGTAAAGAGGTCTTTTTTGGCATTTATGGATTTGGAAAGAGCGGGATTAAGGGTGGATAAAGGGGGGAATGTGGCAGATGTTGCAAATGGTTTTAAAGGGGGTAAAGGGTTCTGAAGCAGTGAAGGGGGTTTTTGAGGATAGTGAGGCTTTAGGTTAAGTTGTTTGGAAAGGGAAAATTTTTTCCCCGTAAAAAGTAGGCCTTGAAAGGATTTGGGTGTCACCCTGGTTGTTTAATATTTTATAATTTGGGGGTTTTAAAATAAAACCCCAGGGCTTGGCAAAAGGGGGTGGGGTTAAAGATAAAAAAATCACACACAAAGTGGGGGGTTTTTCCGGGTCTCTTTCCCGTGACACTGTGCTCTTGGGAGATTCTTTAAGAAAATTCAGAGATTGGGGGATAGATTTGGTAGGGGTGAAAAAAAAAAATTAAAAGGGGAATACAGGGGAAAAATAAGGTTTTGAGGATAACAAAGGTTAGGTATGAAAAAATTGAATATCAGATTGGAGGGGAGTATGGAGGGAGGTGAGCGTATTCAGATATTTGGGAGTGGGCGTGTCGGGAATTTGGGTCTATGAAGATAGGGGGAATCCCCAAATTTGATGAGGAAAAAAAAAGTGAAATGGTGCATTTGGGTCTGTGGGGTGAAACTTTTTTCCTTGGAAAAGAGGGAAATGGGGGGTATGGATTTTTGCCCTCTTATATGGGTGTGGCGTGGGGGATGGAAAGTTTCAGGAGGGAAGGCTGGGGCAAATGGAGATGTCATTTTGAGGGGGAATGTGGGTTTGAATATAAAGCAGAAAATTCGTAGTTTTTGGGAAATTAGGAGGAGGGTCGGGATTACCAAACTGTCCCGAGAGGGGTGGGAAGGGGGTTTTTGAGGTGGTTGGACATTGGGGGAGAATGGAGGGGAAACAGAAAGACTTCAGAGGGGGTATCAGTCTGTGGGGGAAGGAAGAGGCGGGGTGGGGGCGGGCCCAGGAAGGGTTGGAAAGGAAGGGGGGAAAAGGGGGGTTTTTGTGCGAGGGGGTTGGACTTCCCCGGGGATGCGTGGCGTGTTTGATAGAATTTAATGGGAAAATGGTTTTTTAAAATTTGGGGTGCTGTTGGGGTGGAAAAAAAATAAAATTTATGAAGGGGTTCAGGGAAAAAGGGAGGCGGACTTGATCCTGGAGATGGGGGGTTTCAGTGCCCTGCACTCTGAAGGAGGGTGTTAATGTTGCAGTTTAAAAAATTTTTAAAACACCCCTGGCAAGACAGGGTGGGTGAATGATGGTTTAAATTTTCTTTTAAGGGGCCCCCCCTGCCTTGGTTTGGGGAAACGGGTTTGATAATAAACATAATCCAACAAACTACTGTCATTTTAGCACCATATATCTAAACATACTTATTTATCCTCTTTTTTCTTATTAAAATATGCTTAGTACCTATAACTTCAAGCCCTTTCTATACAAAAGTTCAATCAAAAGGCTCCATTATCATTTCCTGTTTTAAACTTACCACCCTCTCTAAGTTTCTCACCTTTAGCATTCAAGTCCCTACAATTACTCATGGTTCAAGGCTCCTATACATTCATAACATCTCAGTCCTGCTCAGGTGCATACATGTGACCACTTCGCATCAACCTTTTAGCACAATCCTGAATTCTCAGATTTACACGTTTCAAGCATTCTCTTGCCTCATGCATAACTGATCATTTAACAGCCACTGCCACCCCCTTATTTTACTCTAACTCTCTCAGGATCTCAGATTTAATCCCATTATTTCCCCCACTGAGACTCTCCTACATTAAGCTTTGTTTCATTAAGACCCAGGACATCAACTTCTTTTCATTCATAACTCAATCATCTGTTTTTCTTGTCATCCTTTTCATCCACTTTGTTCCTTAGCCAGTTTTATAAGTTTTCTTCTTCTCTTTTTAGTAATTGTATACAGGAGAAGGTTACTAGCCCATTGCTCCGGCATTTTAATCACTCATCACGACCTGTAATACGGAGGAAAGATTCTTTTCCACTTCCCCATGGACAATAGAAGAAATAAAAAAGAACAAGAGCTATTTAGAAAAAGGAGAAAAACCTAGATGTATGTATATATATATATGCATGTGCGTGTCTATGAAGTGTGACCAAAGTGTAAGTAGGAGTAGCAAGATATCCCTGTTATCTTAGCGTGTTTATGAGACAGAAAAAGAAACCAGCAATCCTACCATCATGCAAAACAGTTACAGGTTTTTGTTTCACAGTCATCTGGCAGGACGGTAGTACTTCCCTGGGTGGTTGCTGTCTACCAACCTACTACCTACCTTTTTGTCCTGTCCTATAGTGGAGAAGAAATCATTGAGTCTGTTTGCTGTTTCTGTTGGTGGGAGTTGGGGTTCATCTGATTTTGCTAATTTTATTTCGCTATTTTGTGATATCTTTTTTGTTCCCAGAATTTCTGATAGGGTTTTCCAGGTCTTTTTTATATCACCTCGTAAGTTGGATAATCTGTTCTCATAATACAATTTTTTTGCCCTTCTTATCAGGCTGGTTAGGATTGACGAGTAACGTTTTGTTTGGTCTCTGGTTATGTGACCCATTCTGTACTGTTTTTCATATTGGTGTTTTGTATTTATGGATTTGAGAATGCTGGGTGTTAGCCAGGGACTGTTCAGTCTCTTTGCTGTCATCTGTTTAGTTTTTTTAGGGCAGTGCTTGTTATAGAGGTATTGGGTTTTTTTTAGAAAATTATTAATACATTCGTCAATATCTGTATAGGTTTCTAGCTCAGTGTGCCAATCAATGTTTGCTATTGCTGTTGTGAAGTTATTAATGGCTGTCTCATTGTGAAGTCTGAAGGTGACTTTAGTAGTGTCTTGGGGTAGTTTACCAAGAGTTGTTATGAGGAAAGTAGGGTAGTGGTCTGTGGTATTATCTGTAATTATGCCTGATTTTAAAGGGGATATGGTGTTGGTCCAGATGTGGTCAAGTAGGGAAACACTAGTCTCTGTAACTCTTGTAGGTTTTGTTACTGTTGGTAGTAACATACAGTTACTCATTGTGTTTGTGAATTCAGTAACGTGTGGGTCCTGGTCTTGCAGGAGATTTATATTGAAGTCACCTGAGAGTAGTAAGTGATCTTTGTTCATGTGTGCATCAGTTATCATACTTCCTAGATTTTGACTAAATTGGCTAATGTTTGACTGTGGAACTCTGTAGATGTTTATCAATGTGAGAGGTTTTTGTAGGTACTTGGATTTGAATTTAGCTATTATATATTCCCCATGTTCATCCCTTGTGCAAGTATTAGTGATACATTCTAGTTGGTCTGAGTAGTATATGGCTGTGCCACCCCCTTGTTGGTCTGGCCTACAGTTGTGTATGGCTGTGTAACCAGGAATGGCATAGACATCTGTACTATCAGGCTTTAGCCAGGTTTCAGTTAGTGTAATGATGGACATATTGGCATGTAAGGAATTTAGTAATGCTATGAGGTCATCGTAATGCTTGCTTAAAGATCTGATATTGTAGTTAAAGATAGTTATGTTGTTGTTGGCACTGAGAAGTGCCTTTGATTGTTCTGCAGTGTAGTAATTACAGTAACTGTTTGATTCATTTAAGTCATTAAATAAGAGGTTGGTATCAGGATCAGTGCTTGTAATCATAAGATTTGTAGTGAATCTATAGTTTGAATTAAGTATAAAACAAAGTAAATAGTCTTAAGCTAAAAAATAGCACCTGGATTATTTAACAAATGTAAAATAATGAGCTAAGGGACTAATACAAATAAATTGATGATCAAATAGTGGAGCTTGGGAATATGATAGTAGGTAGTACTATGAAGGTAATTTTTTAAAGTTAGAATTATAGTATAAAATTATAATATAAAAGGGACTAATATAGGTTGTGGTGAACAATAAAGTGGTAATCAAATAAATGAGCTTTGGAATATAATGGCAAAATTGTGAACTTATTCTACTTTAGCACCTGAGAATAGCACCTTGATTATTTTAACAATTGTGAATATATAAACTAGGGTAGTTATATAAAGCTAAAATAAAGGAGAAAATATATAAGGGACTAAAATTAAGTAATGGTAAGCAAAGTTAAATGGACAGATGGTAGGAATTATAATATAAACTTATAATATAAAAATACAATTTGAAATGGTACTTGCAATTGCACTAGAGTCTGGTATAGGTTGTTGACAAGATCAAGATTATAACTAGTTTTAAATTGACAAAATAAAATTCACAATTAAAGTAGGGTTGGCACTAGAAGCTTTCTTGGGGCCCATGGTCACTTATTTGGCAGATAAAATCACCAAAAACACTGTAATAATACGAAATGTTCCGATTGTATGCTTGGATGTTACCGCGGAGGCTGGCTGGTAAACAATGCCACCGGCGGCACATGTGAGGCTGGCTAAGGGCGCACATTGGACGCGTCTCGGACGAAGAGCGGTGAGCGGGTTTTTGAGCGGTATGCAAGGCAAAATTTTTGCAATAAAAGCGAGCGGTATGCGGATTGTACGTTATGTGATGGCGATGGTATGCGGGGGTCCACTGTACTAGGGGGAGAGAGCACAACTTTGTAGTACCCACAGTCAGTGGCCAGGCTTCAAACACCTTTTATTGTACAGCAATAAAGGAATGGAACAGACTGCCCACACATGTCAAAGCCAGTCATAGCATGAACCAGTTCAAGAAGAGTGCCAAAAGGTGTCTGATGAATGTAGCTACAGAAAGGGAGGGGAATGATTTTCTATTTTTTAGCTAACATACGTGTAAATTTTACCATATTAATAGTAATGACCCTCGTATTGTAGTCTTAATGACCTTGGTGTAGTAGATAGTCTTTTTAGTATGATAATAAGATGTTATCTTCATTGTAGAATAATAAGAAAATATTATAACCTTTATATTATAATAATAAGGTAAAAGGACCCCAATGGAAATAAGTCACTCTGTCTGACTTTTTTGGGTTATCCCAGGTTCTCTACACATATGCTGCTATGTATGATAATTCTATTTAACTGTATTTGTGTATACCTGAATAAACTTACTTACTTACTTACTTATTCCATATGCCAACAAGAGTCTTCAATAAGGGTATGTAATAGTGATTTAAATGTTCATTTATCCATTGAAGGTTTGCACTTCAAGCCACTTTGCACAGATTTCCTTAATCTTTGTAGTAGGCAACTTCTTCAATTTCTCTCTCCCCTCCTCTGAACCAGTTTCCTCAGGTCTGGCCTCTTGCTGTTGAAGTTGATCTATCAGCTCATCAGTGGTTAGTTCTTCATTGTCCTCCTCCACCAACTCTTCCACATCCTCCCCACTAACCTCCAACCCCAAGGACTTTCCCAATGCCACAATGGATTCCTCAACTGGCATAATCCTCTCAGGGTTAGCCTCAAACCCTTCAAAATCCCTTTTGTCTACACATTCTGGCCACAGTTTCTTCCAAGCAGAGTTCAAGGTCTTCTTAGTCACTCCCTCCCAAGCCTTACCTATAAGGTTTACACAATTGAGGATATTAAAGTGCTCTCTCCAAAATTCTCTTAGAGTCAGTTGAGTTTCTGAGGTCACTACAAAGCACCTTTCAAACAGAGTATTAGTAAGAGCGGTGAGCGGGTTTTTGAGCGGTATGCGAGGCAAAATTTTTGCGATAAAAGCGAGCGGTATGCGGATTGTATGTTATGTGATGGCGATGGTATGCGGGGGTCCACTGTACTAGGGGGAGAGAGCACAACTTTGTAGTACCCACAGTCAGTGGCCAGGCTTCAAACACCTTTTATTGTACAGCAATAAAGGAATGGAACAGACTGCCCGCACATGTCAAAGCCAGTCATAGCATGAACCAGTTCAAGAAGAGTGCCAAAAGGTGTCTGATGAATGTAGCTACAGAAAGGGAGGGGAATGATTTTCTATTTTTTAGCTAACATACGTGTAAATTTTACCTTATTCCTAGTAATGACCCTCGTATTGTAGATAGTCTTAATGACCTTGGTGTAGTAGATAGTCTTTTTAGTATGATAATAAGATGTTATCTTCATTGTAGAATAATAAGAAAATATTATAACCTTTATATTATAATAATAAGGTAAAAGGACCCCAATGGAAATAAGTCACTCTGTCTGACTTTTTTGGGTTATCCCAGGTTCTCTACACATATGCTGCTATGTATGATAATTCTATGTAACTGTATTTGTGTATACCTGAATAAACTTACTTACTTACTTACTTATTCCATATGCCAACAAGAGTCTTCAATAAGGGTATGTAATAGTGATTTAAATGTTCATTTATCCATTTCATTCAAATTCAATTCAATTCAAAGTTTATTCTCTATAAAGATTACAATGTTGAATTTACAGAATTTGGTTGTTGTGTGGTTTACATGTAGTTAAATAATGATTACAGAGTGTACCACTAGAACGCCTAGCATGGCTAGGCATTTCGGGCAGACTTAGTTTAATTCTTTATTTTAAAATATTACAAATTATGAGGTAAGTTGGTATTATGGCTAAGTGACTAAATACTAGTTTGTGAGTTTAGCAATGTGAATGCTTTTGTTTTGGCACAGTAAATAGTTTCAGTATTGGAGTATCATAGGATTCATTATTTTAAGATTGAGATTAATATTTCTGTTTATGGTCAAATGGGTGAGTGAGTGTAAGTGTGAACCACCAGGTGGTATTCGTGTAGTTAGTTGATGGGGTTTATCAGGGAGATAAGATGTTTTCTAATGGTAGTTTTGAAGGTGATGAATGTGTCTGCAGTTCTAGAGTTCTCAGGTAGGGTGTTCCAGATTTTAGGGCCTTTGACATACATTGAATTTTTGTAAAGGTTTAGTCGGACACGGGGAATGTCGTAGAGATGTTTGTGTCTGGTGTTATGCCTGTGGGTTCTGTCACAACTATCAAGAAAGCGTTTTAGGTCAAGGTTGATATTGGAGTTTAAGGTCCTGTAGATGTAGATTGCACAGTAGTAAGTGTGGATGTACTGAACAGGGAGTAAGTTTAGATCTATGAAGAGTGGGGGGTGTGTTGCCAGGGATGGGATTTAGTGATTATTCTTACTGCAGCTTTTTGTTGGGTTATAATTGGCTTTAGGTGTGCTGCTGCAGTTGATCCCCAAGCACAAATAGCATAGGTGAGGTATGGATAAATAAGTGAGTGGTATAGTGTGAGAAGGGCATTTTGCGGCACGTAGTATCGTATCTTGGAGAGGATCCCAACTGTTTTGGATACTTTTTTGGTTATGTGTTGGATATGGGTGCTGAAATTCAGGTTGTTGTCAAGGTATAGGCCTAGGAATTTGCCCTCATTATGTCTGGTAATTAGAGTGTTGTCGATCTTAATGTTAATTTGTGCATCTCCTACTCTGCTACCAAACATAATATAGTAGGTTTTGTCAGTGTTAAGCGTAAGTTTATTGGCTGTCATCCAAGTCGATATTTTGATCAGCTCCTCGTTAACAATGGTGTTGAGGGTGGCAAGATTAGGGTGAGAGATGACATAAGTCGTGTCGTCAGCAAAGAGAATGGGTTTCAGGTGTTGGGATACGTTTGGAAGATCATTGATGTATATGAGGAAGAGCAGGAGACCAAGGACACTTCCCTGTGGAACTCCAGTATCAAGTGGCCGTGTTGTTGATGCTGTGTCTTTAATGGTAACATACTGATACCTATTAGTAAGGTAAGATTTGAAATAAGCAAGCGCATGGCCTCTTATACCGTAATGGTCAAGTTTGTGGAGTAGGATGTCGTGGTCTACTGTGTCAAAAGCTTCTCTTAGGTCAATAAAAATTCCTAGTGGATATTCCTTATTTTCCAATGCTGTGTAAAGCAGATCTAGCATTTTTATGATTGCATCATTAGTGCTTTTATTTTTCCTAAATCCAAATTGGCAGGGGTTGAGTATGTTTTGTGCTGTTATAAATGAATATAGTCTCCTGTGCACGAGTTTCTCAAAGATTTTGGATAGCAATGGTAAGTTTGATATTGGCCTATAGTTGTTTAAGTCTGTAGGGTCACCACCTTTATGTATTGGTGTAACCCTTGCCATCTTGAGTAGTTTCGGGAAGGTGCTAGTTTCTAGTGACTTGTTAAAAAGTAATGAAATAGCATGCGAAAGGATATGAGCCGCTCGCTTGTACAGTAATGGTGGGACATTAGACAGATTCCCCGAGTTGTTTTTAAGTGACTTTATAATCTCAGTGACTTCCGAGGGCTCAGTTGGTGCAAGATAGAAGGAATTTGGGAAATTCCCATCTAGGTAGTCCCCGGCATGGGCATTAGTATGTGGGATTTTATTGGCGAGATTAGATCCTATTGTTGAAAAGAAGTTGTTTATCTTGTTAGCTGTGTCAGTGGGATGTAGTGGTGTTTCATTAGGTTTAGTTAGGACAATATTCTTGGTTTTTTTTCAGTTTGTGGGTCCCTAGAATCTGAGAGAGTGTTTTCCAGGTCTTTTTTATATCTCCTTTAGTGTCTGTGAATCTACTGGAGTAGTATAGTTGTTTGGCTTTCTTTATTACTTTGGTGAGAACTGATGAATAGTGTTTAAGAATATCTTTGTGTATTAAGCCCTGTCTATATTGCTTTTCATATTGGTGCTTAATATTTATTTCTCATTGTTTTCTGTATGTAAAACTATAGTTATTCTTTAAAAAATGTATTTGTTAATATTTTTTGGTGTCTGGAATGGATTAATTTTATTTACATTATTTCTTATGGGAAATATTACTTGGGTTTTCGTAGGTTTCAGATTTAGACCGACCTTTTGGAATTAATTAAATATGAAATCCGAGGTTCCACTATACTACAGGCACCATAACCTGGCTGATCAAGCACTCACTTAACGAACTTATCAAGTTCCCTCTTAAAGACAGCTAGAGATCTTTTGGTAACTTCCTTCATGAACAAATGAATATAGAAGATAAAAATGAAGTTCATTTCTATAGGGCGTACACTGGTTACAAATACTATGTAGAATGAAGTAAAGTAGGGGCCCACTTATACAGCAGGTTAGGTTCCAGGCTACCGCCGTAAAACGGAAAATGCCATAAAGTGGAACACCCTTTTTTTCCACTTATAAATGCACATAAATACTAGATAACAAATTAACATATATTAAGTTAGCAACAGAACTAGGCATTAAAAAAAATAGAGAAGTAAAATACACATATAGTACACTCATTACTTAGCTTAAAATATTTGTAGTCTTAATCTAGGGTGAGGTGAGTAGTATTTATTGTAAGAAATCAAGTGTGGTATGTGTGGCAGCCAGCCGGGCTACCATACCAGGCCAACCTACCCACACATAATATTCTATGACATTTAAGCATCCCAGAGTGATAAAATGCATATACAGTTCACTCATTATTTACCTTAAAATATTTGTAGTCTTAATCTAGGGTGAGATGAGTAGTATTTATTGTAAGAAATCAAGTGTAGTATGTATGGTAGCCAGCCGGGCTACCATACCAGGCCATTCCACCCACACAATATTCTATGACATTTAAGCATCCCAGAGTGATAAAATGAGTATACTGTTCACTCATTATTTACCTTAAAATATTTGTAGCCTTAATGTAGGATCAGGGGTGAGTAAACAAGATAAAATGAATAAATGAGAGAGAGAGAGAGAGAGAGAGAGAATGAGTACATGAGAGAGGACAGGCGCAGAGTTAAGTAAACAAACCAGGTGAATGCAAGTTTTGTAAACAAACCAGGCGAATGCAAGTTTTGTAAACAAACCAGGCGTACACGTGTGGTTTGTATACAAGTTACATTGTGTACAAGTTGTCTCTACATTGATACGGTAGAATAAATAAAGAGGAACACTTCCATTCTCACCTAACATAGATAGACAAACTGAAGCAAAATAAGTCCCTGGGGCCCGACGAGTTATTTTCCAGGGTACTTAAGGAATGCAAGATGGAACTTAGTCAGCCATTAACGAGTGTGTTCAATGCATCCATCCTTACTGGTGTTGTGCCAGAGTTGTGGAAGATGGCCAATGTGGTTCCTATATTCAAATCAGGGGATAAGTCCACTCCTTCAAATTACCGTCCAATAAGCCTTAAATCTATAGTTGGCAAATTACTAGAATCAATTATAGCTGACATTATTAGAAGTCACCTTGAAGAGCATAACTTGATAAATGAATCTCAGCATGGGTTTACGAGAGGTCGTTCCTGCCTGACAAACTTACTGACGTTCTTCAATAGAACATTTGAGGCAGTAGACAGTGATAAAGAATATGATATTGTTTATTTGGATTTTAGTAAAGCCTTCGATAGAGTACCTCACAAGAGACTCTTAAGAAAAGTGGCAGCTCATGGTATAGGAGGTAAAGTTCTAGCATGGATAGAGGCATGGCTTACCAGTAGAAAGCAGAGAGTTTCCATTAATGGGTTCAAATCAGAATGGGGCTTAGTTACTAGTGGCATTCCACAAGGATCAGTTTTAGGCCCTCTCTTGTTCATAATTTACATTAATGACCTTGATGAAGGGATTACGTGTGACATGAGCAAGTTTGCTGATGATACAAAGATAGGCCGTATGATTCATTCTGAGGAGGATAGCAATGAACTGCAGGAGGATTTAGACAAATTAATGTCTTGGTCTGAAAAATAGGAGATGAAGTTCAATGTGGATAAGTGCAAGGTACTGGTCCTTGGTAACGAAAATAACCCTCGAAGCTATAAACTAGGTGAAGTAGAGCTTCATCATACAGTTTGTGAAAAGGACTTGGGAGTCATGGTAAGCAGAAACCTAAAGCTAAGGCAGCAGTGCCTAAGTGTGTGCAACAAGGCAAACAGATTACTTGGATTTATCTCAAGAAGTATAAGTAACAGAAGCCCAAAAGTTATTTTACAGCTCTATACATCACTGGTGAGGTCTCATTTAGATTATGCTGCTCAGTTTTGGTCTCCTTACTACAGGATGGATATAGACTCATTGGAGAACATACAGAGAAGAATGACTAAAATGATTTACTGTGTAAGGAATCTCCCGTATGAAGATAGACTTAAAGCCTTAAATCTTCACTCTGGAGTAATCTAAATAAACCTCCTGGTAATTAAAATCTTTTTTGGACTTCTTATACTTCTTGAATAAACCCAAAAAATCTTTTGGCCTTTTCACAAAATGCTTCTTCTTTAATTTCTGCTTATTTCCCACCCATTTTATGGAATTACTTCACTGATAACAAATTTCTTACCAGGAAAATCCTTTTTCCACATTAAACTTCTGCCATTTCTCAGCCCGGGGGCTTAATTTTGTTCCGCCCTGGGTTCTGATATCCCCCCTCGAGTTTCCTTCTTTTTCCCAGCAAATTTTACTCATTCCTATTCCCCCATCAGGTCATTTTGGTAGGGGGCCCCGTCTTTTGAACCCCATGAAATCATTCATTTCCTCCTTGGCTCTCTGTTTTCTATTTTGCCTAAATCCTGCTGAACACCTCTATACCGGGCCATTTTTGGCCTTTTGGTACTTTCGGGCTTTACTAAAAAAAAATAAAAAAACTTTTTTATCACTGTGGGCTCCCCAAAATGTTCTTTAAAGCTCATGGTGTGGGGGCCCTTTAATATTTTCAATCGGTTACTCTTCGGACTTCTGAAAATGCCAGCTTTTGATTCAAAAACTTCCCCTTTTAAAAGGCTTAGGAGGAAATTTGAAGGGGAACGATTTGAATTGAACCACTACCAATCTCTGGAAACCTGGTGGGGGCGCTTGTCCTCGAAAACTATTTCCATTCATAAACCCCCTTGCAACTCATCGGGTCGGGACTTTTTTTCAGTTGTCTATCGTTTTAACCATGCCGTGACATTTTGTTAACAAACATCAAACTAAATAATTGAATTCGGTCTTTTGTTTTTGAAAAAAAAATATTATTAAATAAAAAACACTTTTCCCAGTTTTATCTCGCTTCCATTCCCAATTTCAATCCCTTTTTCCTTCCCCTTTCCTATCGAAAAAACCCTTTGGATTATTTTATTCTTTGACTCTAATTTCAATCATTTAGCCTTTCTTCCCCTTTTTTACTTCTCTTTTAAGCTGAACATATTGTCAGTAAGGTTAACCTCCTCTTCTGATGCTCAAATTCCCTTTTCTCCCTAATAGATGCTTTGGCCTCCTTTTAAACCATTTGGATCTTTTTAAGCCTAATTTCTCTCTGGAATGTAATTTGGGGGTTGTACATTATTAAAAAACAATAAAAACAGTCCTTCATATTCATAAGTATGATCTCGTCAAAAAAATCATTATGAAAAATCAAGATTAGACAGATTTTCCCCTAAGCCCTTTATAATGGCAGAGCAAAAATCGGGTTTTTTTGTTTATCATTATTTTTGCTTTTCCCAATTAATGCAAAAGGTGATGGTTTTGTGATCATTGCCAAGCCTTGTGATCTCCAGATTATTCCCAGTTTTTCCCTTTTTTGACAAGACTAGGTCGCAAAAAACCCCTGGTAGTTCAGTTCTCTGTTTAAAAACAGCCCTGAATTTTTTCATAATCACTGGACTGTTATTCAGAATTCCAGTCAATTTGGCTAGAAAAAGCCCCCTACTTCCCCTGTTCTGTGTAGAACCCCTAACAATTTCGTCCCAAAGTCTCCCTTATTGTCCCAAACCTGGATGGGGTTTACACCCCAAAATTTGTTTTTTTTGCCCCCCACGAACTCCAAACAGACTCTGTTTCTGCTCCCCTTTTTTTATACCTTTTTTTATCAACAATTAATATTTTTGAAAAACAATCAACTCCTCCCCCTTTTACCTATCCCATTGAATAACAAATCCGAATATTCCTCAGCAGTCATATCGCTCTTTTCAAAAGTTTTGTTAATATATATCAAGTTCCATGCAAGCGTGTTCATTAATTTTTTTCTTCCCGACTGTTGCATAAATACCATCATATGTTTTTTTTTTGCAAATTTTTTCCCATTCATCTTTGTTTTACACAATTTCTGAAATTTTCATTAAGGTTCTCCATGAATTTAATAAAGTTTTAATATCAGGCAAAATCAAATTTTATCCCCCTTATTATTAATCATTTCTAAACCCATCCTCCTAATCCTAGTTTAAAAATCCCAACAACCCCTCAATGAGTTGAAAAAACCCACCCCCGGAAGTGGACCCCTCCCCGGGATACTGCATTGGCCATAAAATTGTCCCCGTTGTCAATAATGGGTTTTTTTCCTTTTAAATGTTTATCCGCCAACAATTAATACCTTTTCTGGACAAAATTCATTCCCCCCCTTCTTGGCAAAATGCCATATAACAAGGGGACCCCCTTTTTAATCATGTCTATGCTGTCCCGAACTTTTAACTAAATCCTCCCTAAAACCACATCATTGCCTCCAGCACTGGGGCAAATAATAAGGTTGATCCATTCCCTTCCTTTTCGTTGTCAAGCGCTAAATTTTCCCTCCCAGCCCCCGGAAAACAAATTTTTCCCCTCCCGTCCTTCAATGCCTATCCATTTTCTAACCTGGCTATCCCCAAACCAATATTCTTACCCTTTTTTGGTTGTCGTGGGGTCCCATAATGACTCACTTGTCGGGGAGCACCGAGTCTTGGAGGTTTTTGGGGGTTTCCACAGCGTCTCTTTCTTCTTTGTTTTGCTTTTCCATTTCCTTTTGATCGTCAACCTCGTCCCCCGCTTCCCGCCATGCCCGATCCTTCGCCTGAGGACTGAAAAGGAGGACTACCAAACCTCTTTTTTCCTGGTCCAATGCTTATCTCCATTTTGCCCTCAATTCTTCCCTTAAATTGTGGGGAAAAATTTCGTGGAGGCATCTTGGGTTCAGTCACGGGGGCAAACAAGACACTTCTTCCGATTAAAAATGGTAGCACTCAAAATAAGGTCACCATGAAACCCAAAAAAAAGGGCTTCAAAAGCTAGTCTCAGGCTAAGTACCCCCTGGAAAAAAAGTGGATGGGGGGGCATAAACAAAGGGGATATTAATAATCTGGGTGTGAACCAGGTAAGAACCAGAAATAATGGATTTAAGTTTGGGTAAATTTAGATTTAGAAAAGGGCATAGGTGTCATGAGTGTTGTGTGTACCTGAATAAACTTACATACGAAAGGAATAATTTTCTACAGTTAACCCCAGTAAAACATTTTCACTTATGTTGGACTAGAGAAAATGTTATTCTTGTTGTCACTCATACTGTCACTCGGACTGGTTTCAAACGGTTTCGTTGTGCACCACCTAGCAGGTTATTAATAGAATATTCAAGAGGTTGCTAGTAGAATTGCAGTAAATCAACCATTCAAATCATTATGAAGCTGTGTGTAGTCTGTGGTTAGTCAAACAAACGGGCTTCCACATGCATAAATTGTCATTTCTGTGGAAATTGGTGTCACGCCCCTTGTGCAGATATCCAAGAACTAGCTACAAGCAGTATTAAAACAGGGAAGTGTTTTTGGGTATGCCCAAATGAGATAAATCTGTGGACTAAAATCACAAGGGTATTAAAAGAGGTCAACATCAAAGCTGCTTTCATATAAAACCTGGAAGCTTTCTACAACAGATGGGAACATAAAAAGTCCGGGCTGAATGGTACTGCCCTTGATACTGGCCATGTAGTCAGAAACTGTAAGGCTGGAGATGATGTCCTGGTAGTCAGTAAATGGGGGGCTGATAGTGCTGTCCTGGGAGACAGTAATGGGGAAGCTGGAGGTGCTGTCCTGGGAGACAGTAATGGTGAAGCTGGAGGTGCTGTCCTGGGAGACAGTAATGGTGAAGCTGGAGATGCTGTCCTGGGAGACAGTAATGGGGAAGCTGGAGATGCTGTCCTGGGAGACAGTAATGGTGAAGCTGGAGATTTTGTCCAGGTAGTCGGGAATTATACACAGGAAGGAATATATATATAAATGACCCCATAGGGGACAGGAGCCATAGTAGGGAAACAAGTGTAGTCAAAGATAAGATAAAACCAATATTGCAAACTAGAAATACCGCAGGAAATAGCAAACAAGAGGACTCCACTAGCAATAGTGAGGATATATTACCAAAAACAAATGGTGGGAGCTCCATTGTTGGTGCTAGGGAGGATAGAAGTAAGACAGGGAAACATGCACCAACAGGGAATACAGTCACAGAAACCCAAGGCAAACGGAAACCAAGCCTGTGCACATACTATGCACTCGGTATCTGCTGGCATGGGAAATCTGGAAAAACAGATGGGACGTGCAACTATGACCACCCTAGGAAATGCCATGCCCATATGACAACAGGAAAATGCAAACTCCCTTCCTGTAAGCTTTTTCACCCTGAACTGTGTACCTCTTCAGTACAGGAAAGACTGTGCTATAACTTAAATTGCCAGGCATACCATCTAAAGGGGACAAAAAGATACAAAACATCCAGGCCATGGGAAAACCTGGGTAGCCACAGCCACTCAAGAGGGAGAGGTTTTTTAGTGCCAGGAAGGAAAAAAAAACTGGCAGGAAATGGCAGAAATCGTACACCAAATCCAGTCATTCCTGGAGTGGAACCACAGTCGATGGCCTCCACTCCAAACCAACAGATACAGATACTAATGCCGGAAAAAAAATCCCCCCCCAGTACCAACAATACCACCAGTCCGATAACATTCTTCTTTGCAAATATACAGGGTCTAAAGCCAGCAACAAACAACAAAATACCTTTCATCCTTGGACTGCTTGCAGAGGCAAAGGCAATGTTCGCGGCTTTCACTGAGACCCACATAAAGGATCACTTGGACAACGAAATATGGATCCCAGGTTACAACCTATACAGATGTGACAGAGTGAACAGGCAAAAGGGGGGGGTTGGCCTGTACATTGCAGAGTCACTTGTTTGCACAGAACTGCTAAATGCCTCAAATGATGTAGTGGAAGTTTTAGCAGTAAAGGTCGAGAACCAAAACCTAGTCATTGTGATAGTCTACAAGCCTCCGGATGCAACATCCCAGCAATTCCAGGAACAGCTGTTAAAAATTGACCACTGTCTGGAAAACCTTCCAGCTCCTGCACCCAACATCTTGCTCCTGGGGGATTTCAACTTAAGGCACCTAAAATGGAGGAATATAGCAAATAATATTGTTGCAGTAATAACACCAGGAGGCAGCTCTGATGAAAACTCACACTCACGCGAGCTTTTAAATCTCTGCACAAAATTCAATTTAAACCAGCAAATAATAGAGCCTACTAGACTGGAGAATACACTAGACCTCATCTTCACTAACAATGATGATCTGATAAGAAATATCACCATATCAAAAACAATATACTCAGATCACAACATAATTGAGGTTCAGTCATGTATGCGCGGAGCCCCAGACCGACATAATGAGATTAGTCACGAGGGAGCATTCACCAAATTCAACTTCAATAACAAAAACATAAAGTGGGACCAAGTAAACCAAGTCCTAACCGATATAAGCTGGGAAGATATACTAAGCAACACATACCCCAACTTATGCCTAGAACAGATTAACTCGGCGGCACTCGATGTATGCACAAGGCTTATTCCTCTAAGAAAAAGGAGGAGTAGATGTAAAACAGAAAGAGACAGGCGCTCCCTTTACAGGCGACGGAAAAGAATAACAGAGCGGCTAAAAGAGGTCAATATATCTGAAATGCGTAGGGAGACACTGGTCAGAGAAATAGCAAGCATCGAACTTAAGCTAAAAGAATCCTTTAGGAGTCAGGAATCGCGGGAAGAACTAAAAGCCATAAATGAAATCGAAAGAAACCCAAAGTATTTCTTCTCCTATGCCAAATCAAAATCGAGAACAACGTCCAGTATTGGGCCCCTACTTAAACAAGATGGGTCCTACACAGATGACAGCAAGGAAATGAGTGAGCTACTCAAGTCCCAATATGACTCAGTTTTTAGCAAGCCGCTAACCAGACTGAGAGTCGAAGATCAAAATGAATTTTTTATGAGAGAGCCACAAAATTTGATTAACACAAGCCTATCCGATGTTATCCTGACGCCAAATGACTTCGAACAGGCGATAAATGACATGCCCATGCACTCTGCCCCAGGGCCAGACTCATGGAACTCTGTGTTCATCAAGAACTGCAAGAAGCCCCTATCACGAGCCTTTTCCATCCTATGGAGAGGGAGCATGGACACGGGGGTCGTCCCACAGTTACTAAAAACAACAGACATAGCCCCACTCCACAAAGGGGGCAGTAAAGCAACAGCAAAGAACTACAGACCAATAGCACTAACATCCCATATCATAAAAATCTTTGAAAGGGTCCTAAGAAGCAAGATCACCACGCATCTAGAAACCCATCAGTTACACAACCCAGGGCAACATGGGTTTAGAACAGGTCGCTCCTGTCTGTCTCAACTATTGGACCACTACGACAAGGTCCAAAATGCACTAGAAGACAAAAAGAATGCAGATGTAATATATACAGACTTTGCAAAAGCCTTCGACAAGTGTGACCATGGCGTAATAGCGCACAAAATGCGTGCTAAAGGAATAACAGGAAAAGTCGGTCGATGGATCTATAATTTCCTCACTAACAGAACACAGAGAGTAGTCGTCAACAGAGTAAAGTCCGAGGCAGCTACGGTGAAAAGCTCTGTTCCACAAGGCACAGTACTCGCTCCCATCTTGTTCCTCATCCTTATATCCGACATAGACAAGGATGTCAGCCACAGCACCGTGTCTTCCTTTGCAGATGACACCCGAATCTGCATGACAGTGTCTTCCATTGCAGACACTGCAAAGCTCCAGGCAGACATCAACCAAATCTTTCAGTGGGCTGCAGAAAACAATATGAAGTTCAACGATGAGAAATTTCAATTACTCAGATATGGTAAACATGAGGAAATTAAATCTTCATCAGAGTACAAAACAAATTCTGGCCACAAAATAGAGCGAAACACCAACGTCAAAGACCTGGGAGTGATCATGTCGGAGGATCTCACCTTCAAGGACCATAACATTGTATCAATCGCATCTGCTAGAAAAATGACAGGATGGATAATGAGAACCTTCAAAACTAGGGAGGCCAAGCCCATGATGACACTCTTCAGGTCACTTGTTCTATCTAGGCTGGAATATTGCTGCACACTAACAGCACCTTTCAAGGCAGGTGAAATTGCCGACCTAGAAAATGTACAGAGAACTTTCACGGCGCGCATAACGGAGATAAAACACCTCAATTATTGGGAGCGCTTGAGGTTCCTAAACCTGTATTCCCTGGAACGCAGGAGGGAGAGATACATGATTATATACACCTGGAAAATCCTAGAGGGACTAGTACCGAACTTGCACACGAAAATCACTCACTACGAAAGCAAAAGACTTGGCAGACGATGCACCATCCCCCCAATGAAAAGCAGGGGTGTCACTAGCACGTTAAGAGACCATACAATAAGTGTCAGGGGCCCGAGACTGTTCAACTGCCTCCCAGCACACATAAGGGGGATTACCAACAGACCCCTGGCAGTCTTCAAGCTGGCACTGGACAAGCACCTAAAGTCAGTTCCGGATCAGCCGGGCTGTGGCTCGTATGTTGGTTTGCGTGCAGCCAGCAGCAACAGCCTGGTTGATCAGGCTCTGATCCACCAGGAGGCCTGGTCTCAGACCGGGCCGCGGGGGCGTTGACCCCCGGAACTCTCTCCAGGTAAACATACAAGTTGTCTGGCTACCACATCTCATATTTATGTTCATTTATTCAACTGTGGGGGGTTGTATTTATCATCTTTATATGTTATGTATCATGTTTATTGTATAATTTTTAAAAAAATATCGTAGATGGATTAATGAAAATGTGCATATTAACGTAATACAGTAGACTGTCATTTAACACAGTATTTACGTTCCTGAAAACACTGTGCTAGGTAAAAACCATGTTAGATGAACTGAAGAACTTATGGAAAAATACGGTTACGTTCCTGAGAGCCCCAAATAAAGCCAAACAACATTTTTTAGGCCTCCACGTCTTACAAAAATAAAAGTGAAAATGTATGTTTTGTTAATATTTCCCATAGGAAATAATGTAAATCCAATTAAACCATTCCAGACACCCAAAAATATTAACAAACAATACATTTTAAAGATAATAAAAATAGTTTTGCATACAGAAAAGGCACTACTAAATTCGAGGGTCCACTGTAATAGTATTTCTTACCTGGTGGCTAAAGCTCCCGCTTCACACACGGAGGGCCCGGGTTCGATTCCCGGTGGGTGGAAACATTCGACACGTTTCCTTACACCTGTTGTCCTGTTCACCTAGCAGCAAATAGGTACCTGGGTGTTAGTCGACTGGTGTGGGTCGCATCCTGGGGGACAAGATTAAGGACCCCAATGGAAATAAGTTAGACAGTCCTCGATGACGCACTGACTTTCTTGGGTTATCCTGGGTGGCTAACCCTCCGGGGTTAAAAATCCGAACGAAATCTTATCTTATCTTAAATTGTGGGTGCTGGTGTTTGTGGATGATTGTGAAAAGATTGGAGAGTTATGCTGTGGCCCTACTGGGCTGAGGTGGATGGTACAGGTTCTTGTATTGAAGTTGATGGTTGTACTGGAGTGTCTAACTTTAAGTCATTCAATCAAGTGATTCAGTAAGTCAGTCAAGTGATTCAGTAAGTCAATCAAGTCATTCAGTAAATCAGTCATTCAATCAGTAAGTTAGTCAGTAAGTCAGTCAGTCACACAAACTCATGTTTACCTCTTTTTCACATGTACAAACACTTCATTATGGGCACAGGATGTCTTGGCTAATATCTTTGTTTCCATAGTTAATTCTAAGACTTAAATGCTTATACCTTTTCACCTTTTCTTGCCACTTTGAGCAACGCTGATATGCTTACAGGGTGTCATGATTGCTTGGCAGATACAAGATATAGCAATTAAAAGATCAAAACACAATTCACAATCACAAGCTTGTAGCAGAGAAGTTGGACTGGACACATGAAGTATGAATGCTTTGATGGTGGGGTAGTGTCAGGGGGTGGCTGGGGACAGCGGGAGGTCTCCCCAGCTGAACCACAACAAGGCAGCCGCTTGAGGAAAAGGTAAGTTGTTTTTTTTCCTTCCTGCAAACTGAACCGTGTTAAATTCATCATACGACGTGTTACATAAAATTGTGCCGCAATTCTTCAATCGTGCTATACCCAAGTCATGCCAAATAAACTTATGCTAAATGACGGTCTACTGTATATGACATTTAATGAGACTCGGTGATCATTATTATTATTACACCTACCATCCGACTTACGACCTGCTCGACATACGTCCACTCGACTTACGACCGTGCATCTGGCAGCTGGGCTGGGCCGGCTGATGCACACCACTGTACAATATTTGACAATACTCACGGCGGCAATGCGTCATGCAGGCAGCATCAGTGAGTAACCCTGTCCTATCAGCAGCATCATACTGTATTAACTGTACTAACTGGACAGTAAATTTCACCATGACCCCTAAGATGAAGTCTGAATCTTGCACTGGAGATTGTGGCAAGAAAGGCTCTTACTCTCGAACTCTCTATTTGTTTTCACTGTTGCACATAAACCTGTCTGTATCTGTCTGCCTGTATATCTGTGTATCTCTGTGTGTCTGTTTATCTGTCTGTCTACCTGTGTGTCTGTCTTTCTGTCTACCTGTGTGTCTGTCTTTGTCTACCTGTGTGTTTGTCTACTTGTGTGTGTGTCTTTATGTCTACCTGTGTGTCTTTCTACTTGTGTGTGTCTACCTGAGTGTCTGTCTGTCTACCTGTGTGTCTACCTGAGTGTCTGTCTGTCTACCTGTGTGTCTACCTGAGTGTCTGTCTGTCTACCTGAGCGTCTGTCTGTCTACCTGTGCCTGTCTGTCTGTCTGTGTCTCAGAGCCACTCATTAAGAGTGTAACTGGTCTTGAAGATGCCATATTAATAATGATAATAACACAATAATTATCACTGAGGCACATTAAATGTGTATAAAACGTTGATATAGACATTTTGCTTAATCCATCTATGATTTCTTTTTCAAAATTATATAATAAACATGCTACATAACATATAAACATATAAATTAACAAATATGAGATGTTTTTCTGGTCGGCTTGACAGAGTGAACAGGAACCATTCGTGTCCGGGCTGGTAACAACAACAACAACATTTGTAAATTACATAACTCGCCAACCTTCTACACACTCATTCGTTTATTCATTTAATCTTGTTTACTCACCTCTCACTCTACATTAAGACTACAGATATTTTAAGGTAAGTAATTACTGAACACGATTATTATATTATAGTTTAATAATAATATTATTAATATTAGTACATATGTATTATTGTAATAATAATAATAATAATTATTAATATTATTATTAATTTAAGGCACTGGAGCACAGATCCACTGTATAGCACTTTGATTGGATTATTTGGGTTATCCTAGGTAATTTATACTATGTATGATTACTTACGTGTACCTATGAGAGAGAGAGAGAGAGAGAGAGAGAGAGAGAGATAGAGAGATAGAGAGATAGAGATAGAGAGAGATAGACAGAGAGAGATAGAGAGAGAGAGAGAGCCACATTCAGTCAGCCAATCACCCAGCCAGCCAGCCAGCTACATATTACACATGTTCCAGAGTTGTTTCTCTTTACTTAGGGTATAGGTTATACTACATTCTGGCAGGATGACACTACCAGTGGTATTCTCCCATTCCACTGTGTCAACAATACATTAAGATAACAGTAACATATGATACTGTATGCGATGTAAAATTTACAATACAGTTCACTACCATGTATACATTATATACAGTAAATAAATAATTAACCCTTTCAGGGTCCAAGGCCCAAATCTGGAGTCACGCACCAGTGTCCAAGAATTTTCAAAAAAAAAATTTGTTATTTTTTCTTATGAAATCGTAGAGAATCTTTTTGTGAAGGTAATAAAACAAAAAGTACGAAATTTGGTGGAAAATTGACGAAATTATGCTCTCGCGAATTTTGATGTGTCAGCGATATTTACGAATCGGCGATTTTGCCGACTTTGACTCCCATTTTAGGCCAATTACATTATTCCAATCAACCAAATTCTTAGCTATTTCACTAGTATTACTTCTATTCTATCGATTGAGCACAAGAAATCGCCAAGTCAACTGTTTCAACTACAAAATAAAGTGATCAGAAATTGTTAATTTGGCCAATTTAACACAAAGTTCAAAATATTCCAATTTCAAAATAGGGTCCAGAATGAACAATGTAGGCATTCCTGGCACTAAACTAACATTTCCTCTGTTCATTAGTTATGTTTTGAGGCTTTACAAATAAATTCCATTTTGATTTTTTATTCACATAATGAATTTTTATTCACACCAAAAAATAGAAGATTTACTGTTATGCAATACTGTAATAATTGTATAAATATCATCACCATATTTGTGAATGTATATTAGACCCACCAGCTGGCGTGTATTAGACGTGTGAGGTCGTTTGTTTACTCTTGAATATCGGCAAAAATTTAACATTTCTGCTACTTTGAGCTCAGTTTCAAGCCATTTCCAGTGCTAAAACCAATCAAAATCATCTCTATTTCTGTAATATGTCTTCCATTCTATCAAATGAGACCAAGAAATCGCAAATACAACTATAAAAAACATACGAAAAAACACTGCAAAGTTGCTGTTTTAATCGAAAAATCATGATTTCATTTTTTTTCTCTCATTATACACAGTGTGCTGCAGGATCTGTTTTATGTGGTGCACACATACCACATAGATGTATTCTCTCATATCTAGGCCCAAATGTACCACTCACAGTTTATCAGAGTGAGCTGAGCTCATGGCGTAGATCTACGGTTTGGACCCTGAACGTAAAGCCGTAGATCTACGGGACGGACCCTGAAAGGGTTAAAAACACTTGAAATTTTGGAGTTTCCAGACATAATGGAGAGACTTAGTGCTTACGGATCTCACAGAAAATGTAAACAAATCAGGTGGGGCACGGTGACCATATTAGAAAATCAGGTGGTGGGAGCCGTATAGAGAGTTTTGGTCATAATTTGAAATGACCATATTAGCGGAACACCGTAAAGCGGGGCCCTACTGTACAAGGTAAAAGAAAAGTCCATGATAAGGCAGAGAATTTTACGTACAGTGGACCCTCAAAAATCGTAAGGTTTGAAAGTCATAATTTTCGAAAATCATAACATTATTTTCGTTAAAACATTGACTCGTGAATCATCATTTGACTCGCAAGTAGTCGTTCATCTTGGACGCGTAAAAACAGCCCCAAGCCGCCTCACACTCCATTCCCAGCCAGTGTGCCATTGTTTATCAGTGAGTGAGGATGATCCCACAAGTTCATATGATACATTTCATAATATTCCATTCGTTTTAGTGCTTACAACTGCTAAATAAGTCACCATGGCTCCAAAGAAACCTTCTAGTGCCAGTCCCTTTGGTAAAGAATGTGAGAAACACACATAATTTGAGAAAAAGTTTGTAGAAAATACGAAGGTGGTGGTGGTAGAGTGGTAGCAGTTGTGATAGTGGTAGAGGGTGGTAGTGATGGTAGTAGAGGGTGCTAGTAGTTGTGATAGTGGTAGAGGGTGGTAGTGATGGTAGCAGAGGGTAGTAGTGGTTGTGATAGTGGTAGACAGTGGAAGTGATGGTGGGAGAAGGTGGTAGTGATTGTGGTAGCAGTTGTGATAGTGATAGAAGGTGGTAGTGATGGTGGTAGTGGTTGTGATAGTGGTTGTGATGGTGGTAGAGGGTACCTTATTCAGTGATTCAGCAATTCTACCAACTCCTCCAATGTTGTTGGACTTATACAGGGCTATAGAAAACACCGCCGCCTCAGCTGCTGCTTCACCACCATTATGGAAGGCTTATGCTCTCAGTGGCCCTTATACACCCTACAACAACAACACAACACCTCTTGTGACAGGCATACTGACTTATTTTATTCATTCTAGAGTATATTCCATGTTTCTATATTATTAATATTGTTTAATTCATATTAGTTGAATTGTGATAGATAAATAAGCCGTAGAGTCATATTCTCCAACAATAAACTCGCCTCCCCTCCCTCTGCGCCGTCTGCCATACACCAACAAAAGTCTTCAGTAAAGGTACTTGTGATGCTAAATGTTCATTTATACATTTTATAGTGCTTTATATTTATTTGGCATTCTTTTCTGCATGTAAATCTATATTTAAGCTAGGGAAGTGACCCCTGAAATGACCTAGTCCTTATGGAGGGGGATTCCCCTTCCAAACAATAATCTCTCTTCTGTCTCTCCTCCTCCCTGTCTTCCATTCATCAACAACAGCCTTCAACAAAGGTAACTGTCATGTTGAATGTTCATTCTCTTGTGCATGTAAATCTATCTTTAACCCTTTCAGGGTCCACAGGCCCTCTCCGAGACTTGTTCTCAGGGTCCCCCAAATTTAAAAAAAAATTATTTTTTCTTATGAAAAGATAGAGAATCTTTTCCCGATCATAATGACACCAAAAGTATGAAATTTGATGGAAAACTTACAGAATTATGCTCTCGCGAAGCTAGCGGTCGCGACAATGCTTACGCATCGGCGATTTTGCCCACTTTGAGCCCTATTTTCGGATAATTCCAGTGTACTAGTCGACAAAAATCATAACTATTTCGCTAGAACTCCATTTTTCTATCGAATGAGTACAAAAAACCACCCATTTACTGATTTCAACTATCCAATACAGTGGTCAGAATTTAGAAATTTTGCCAATCTCACACAAATTTCAAAAGATGCCAATTTCCGAATAGGGTCCAGAATAAACAAGACATTCCTGGCAATAAAATAACATTTCCTCTGTTCATTAGTCACGTCCCCACGCCCCTCTTACATTCGTTTGCTTTTCACTTTGAATTTTTATTCTCACAAAAAAATAGAAGATTTACTGTTATGCAGACTACTGCATTAGTGTAGAAATGGTATAAATAATATCAGCACACTTGTGAAAGAATATTAGACTCACCAGTTGACGTGTATTAGACGCATAGCATGATTTGTTTACTCTTGAACTTTTGTAAAAATCGAACATTTCTGCTACTTTGAACTCAATTTCAAGGTGCTTTTCATTGTAAAACCAGTCAAAATCATCTCAATTTCTGTAATATGTCTTCCATTCTATAAAATGAGACCAGGAAAACTAGAATACAACAATAAATACCATACGAAAATACAGTGCAAAGTCGCTGTTTTAATCCAAAAACACGGTCAAAGTTTTTTTTTCTCATTACGCACTGTGTGCTGCAGGATTTTTTTATACTGCACACACTGACCACATAGACCCATTCTTTCATATGTAGGCCTACCAGCTTTCTCTCACTAGATTTGAGGGTACTAGAATTTAGGCATACGTCATGGACACTGGTGCGTAAGCCGTACTAGTATGGCCGAAACCCTGAAAGGGTTAAGGTAAAAAAAAAAATTGTTGTTGATACTTCTGGGTGTCTGGAACGAATTAATTGGACTTACATTATTTCTTATGGGAAAAATGGATTCACAAATCATCAATTTCGATGATAGTCACGATCTCTGGAACGGATTAATTACGAAAAACAAGGGTCTACTGTACATTGGACCCTCAGTTAGCACCTGCATCAGATAATGCCAAAATCGGATAATGCCTCGCTTTGGCATAAAAAAATTGGCTCGGATAACACCTAACTCGGTTAGGAGCTTTCATCCCGAACATGTCCGCATGGCACCCTGAGCAAGCCCGGCCACTCACCCTGTGTATCAGCCAGTGTGCCATTGTTTACAAAGCCAGTGATATATTTTGCATTATTCCATTATTTTTAGTGCTTGTAACTGCTAAATAAGCCACCATGGGCCCAAAAAAAGCTTCTAGTGCCAACCCTGTGGTAAAAAGGGTGAGGTGTACTAATGAATTAAAAAAGGAGATATGTAATACAAAAGTACAAGAGTGGAGTGTGTATCTCGGACTTGGAAAAGTTATACAACACACCCCATTCAACCATCACTACTATCTTGCACAACAAAAAGGTAATCAAGGAAGCTGTTGGTGCAAAAGGTGTAAGTGTACTTACCAAACAGAGATTGCAAATACTCGAAGATGCGGAGAGACTGTTGTTAGTGTGGATAAACGAGAAACAATTATCAGGAGATAATATTTCTCAGTCAATAATATGTGAAGAGGCAAGGCAGTTGCATGAAGATTATTATTTATTATTATTATTATCACACTGGCCGATTCCCACCGAGGCAGGGTGGCCCGAAAAAGAAAAACTTTCACCATCATTCACTCCATCACTGTCTTGCCAGAAGGGTGCTTTACACTACAGTTTTTAAACTGCAACATTAACACCCCTCCTTCAGAGTGCAGGCACTGTACTTCCCATCTCCAGGACTCAAGTCCGGCCTGCCGGTTTCCCTAAACCCCTTCATAAATGTTACTTTGCTCACACTCCAACAGCACGTCAAGTATTAAAAACCATTTGTCTCCATTCACTCCTATCAAACACGCTCACGCATACCTGCTGGAAGTCCAAGCCCCTCGCACACAAAACCTCCTTTACCCCCTCTCTCCAACCTTTCCTAGGCCGACCCCTACCCCACCTTCCTTCCACTACAGACTGATACACTCTTGAAGTCATTCTATTTCGTTCCATTCTCTCTACATGTCCGAACCACCTCAACAACCCTTCCTCAGCCCTCTGGACAACAGTTTTTTGTAATCCCGCACCTCCTCCTAACTTCCAAACTACGAATTCTCTGCATTATATTCACACCACACATTGCCCTCAGACATGACATCTCCACTGCCTCCAGCCTTCTCCTCGCTGCAACATTCATCACCCATGCTTCACACCCATATAAGAGTGTTGGTAAAACTATACTCTCATACATTCCCCTCTTTGCCTCCAAGGACAAAGTTCTTTGTCTCCACAGACTCCTAAGTGCACCACTCACTCTTTTCCCCTCATCAATTCTATGATTCACCTCATCTTTCATAGACCCATCCGCTGACACGTCCACTCCCAAATATCTGAATACATTCACCTCCTCCATACTCTCTCCCTCCAATCTGATATTCAATCTTTCATCACCTAATCTTTTTGTTATCCTCATAACCTTACTCTTTCCTGTATTCACCTTTAATTTTCTTCTTTTGCACACCCTACCAAATTCATCCACCAATCTCTGCAACTTCTCTTCAGAATCTCCCAAGAGCACAGTGTCATCAGCAAAGAGCAGCTGTGACAACTCCCACTTTGTGTGTGATTCTTTATCTTTTAACTCCACGCCTCTTGCCAAGACCCTCGCATTTACTTCTCTTACAACCCCATCTATAAATATATTAAACAACCACGGTGACATAACACATCCCTGTCTAAGGCCTACTTTTACTGGGAAATAATTTCCCTCTTTCCTACATACTCTAACTTGAGCCTCACTATCCTCGTAAAAACTCTTCACTGCTTTCAGTAACCTACCTCCTACACCATACACTTGCAACATCTGCCACATTGCCCCCCTATCCACCCTGTCATATGCCTTTTCCAAATCCATAAATGCCACAAAGACCTCTTTAGCCTTATCTAAATACTGTTCACTTATATGTTTCACTGTAAACACCTGGTCCACACACCCCCTACCTTTCCTAAAGCCTCCTTGTTCATCTGCTATCCTATTCTCCGTCTTACTCTTAATTCTTTCAATAATAACTCTACCATACACTTTACCAGGTATACTCAGCAGACTTATCCCCCTATAATTTTTGCACTCTCTTTTATCCCCTTTGCCTTTATACAAAGGAACTATGCATGCTCTCTGCCAATCCCTAGGTACCTTACCCTCTTCCATACATTTATTAAATAATTGCACCAACCACTCCAAAACTATATCCCCACCTGCTTTTAACATTTCTATCTTTATCCCATCAATCCCAGCTGCCTTACCCCCTTTCATTTTACCTACTGCCTCACGAACTTCCCCCACACTCACAACTGGCTCTTCCTCACTCCTACAAGATGTTATTCCTCCTTGTCCTATACACGAAATCACAGCTTCCCTATCTTCATCAACATTTAACAATTCCTCAAAATATTCCCTCCATCTTCCCAATACCTCTAACTCTCCATTTAATAACTCTCCTCTCCTATTTTTAACTGACAAATCCATTTGTTCTCTAGGCTTTCTTAACTTGTTAATCTCACTCCAAAACTTTTTCTTATTTTCAACAAAATTTGTTGATAACATCTCACCCACTCTCTCATTTGCTCTCTTTTTACATTGCTTCACCACTCTCTTAACATCTCTCTTTTTCTCCATATACTCTTCCCTCCTTGCATCACTTCTACTTTGTAAAAACTTCTCATATGCTAACTTTTTCTCCCTTACTACTCTCTTTACATCATCATTCAACCAATCGCTCCTCTTCCCTCCCGCACCCACTCTCCTGTAACCACAAACTTCTGCTGAACACTCTAACACTACATTTTTAAACCTACCCCATACCTCTTCGACCCCATTGCCTATGCTCTCATTAGCCCATCTATCCTCCAATAGCTGTTTATATCTTACCCTAACTGCCTCCTCTTTTAGTTTATAAACCTTCACCTCTCTCTTCCCTGATGCTTCTATTCTCCTTGTATCCCATCTACCTTTTACTCTCAGTGTAGCTACAACTAGAAAGTGATCTGATATATCTGTGGCCCCTCTATAAACATATACATCCTGAAGTCTACTCAACAGTCTTTTATCTACCAATACATAATCCAACAAACTACTGTCATTTCGCCCTACATCATATCTTGTATACTTATTTATCCTCTTTTTCTTAAAATATGTATTACCTATAACTAAACCCCTTTCTATACAAAGTTCAATCAAAGGGCTCCCATTATCATTTACACCTGGCACCCCAAACTTACCTACCACACCCTCTCTAAAAGTTTCTCCTACTTTAGCATTCAGGTCCCCTACCACAATTACTCTCTCACTTGGTTCAAAAGCTCCTATACATTCACTTAACATCTCCCAAAATCTCTCTCTCTCCTCTGCATTCCTCTCTTCTCCAGGTGCATACACGCTTATTATGACCCACTTCTCGCATCCAACCTTTACTTTAATCCACATAATTCTTGAATTTACACATTCATATTCTCTTTTCTCCTTCCATAACTGATCATTTAACATTACTGCTACCCCTTCCTTTGCTCTAACTCTCTCAGATACTCCAGATTTAATCCCATTTATTTCCCCCCACTGAAACTCCCCTACCCCCTTCAGCTTTGTTTCGCTTAGGGCCAGGACATCCAACTTCTTTTCATTCATAACATCAGCAATCATCTGTTTCTTGTCATCCGCACTACATCCACGCACATTTAAGCATCCCAGTTTTATAAAATTTTTCTTCTTCTCTTTTTTAGTAAATGTCTACAGGAGAAGGGGTTACTAGCCCATTGCTTCCGGCATTTTAGTCACCTCATACGACATGCATGGCTTACGGAGGAAAGATCTCATTAAGAAAATGCCTCCAAATAGTGCTGCTGTTGATGAATTTAAGGCCAGCAAAGGCTGGTTTGAGAGATTTAAGAATCGTAGTGGCATACACAATGTGATAAGGCATGGTGAGGCTGCCAGCTCTGACAAAAAAGTGGCTGAAAAATATGTACAAGAATTTAAGGAGTACATAGACACTGAAAAATTTAAACCCCAACAAGTGTTTAATTGTGATGAAAAAGCCCTGTTTTGGAAGAAAATGCCAAACAGGACCTACATTACTCAGGAGGAAAAGGCACTCCCAGGACACAAGCCTATGAAAGACAGGCTGACATTAATGTTGTGTAGTGATGCTAGTGGTGATTGCAAAGTGAAGCCTTTACTCATGTATCACTCTGAAACTCCTAGAGTGTTCAAGAAAAACAATATCGTCAGACTAAATTTTGTGTGATGTGGAGAGCAAACAGTAAGGCATGGGTCACTAAAGACATGTTTATTGACTGGTTCTATGACGTGTTTGGCCCCACTGTGAAACAGTACCTTCTGGAAAGTATATTGGAACTCGAGTGCCTCCTGATAACGGACAACGCTCCTGCTCATCCTCACAGACTTACAAGAGCAAATTGCAGGGGAGTTGAGCTTCATCAAAGTGAAGTTTTTGCCTCGTAATACAACTCCTTTCCCCCAGCCCATGGACCAGCAGGTTTTAAAATTTCAAAAAACTGTACACCAAAGCAGTGTTTCAAAAGTGCTTTGAAGTGACCTCAGACACTGAACTGACCCTAAGAGTTCTGGAAAGTTCACTTCAGTTTCCTCAGTTTCATAAACCTTATAGGTAAGGCTTGGGAAGGAGTGACTTGCAGGACTTTGAACCCTACTTGGAGAAAATTGTGGCCACAATGTGTACAAGAGAGGGATTTTGAAGGGTTTGGGGCTGACCCTAAGGAGCCTGTACCAGTTGTAGAATCTGTGGCATTGGGGAAGTTCATGGGGTTGGAGGTTAGTGGCAAGGATGTGGAAGCGTTGGTGGAGGACGACGATGAAGAGCTAACCACTACAGAGCTGCAAGAGCTTCAGGTGCAACAGCAGCAGACCAAAGCTCAGGGATTTCCTTCAGAGGAGGAGGAAGAGAGTCCGAGGAAGTTGCCTTTGTCAGAGATTAAGGAAATGTGTACAGTGTTTACAAAGTTGCAAGCATTTATGGATGAATATTATCCTGACACAGTTGTTACAAGCCATATTGACAACTTGTACAATGACATTCTTGTGGCCCATTTTAGGGAAATCTTAAAGGTACGTGAGAAACAGAGCTCTCTGGACAGATATTTTGCACGACAGGGGTCCAGTGACTCTCAAGCTGGTCCTAGTGGCATTAAAAAACAAAGAAGGGAAGTAACTCCAGAAAAGGACTTGTTACCTGAAAACTTTATGGAAGGGGATTCCCCTTCCAAACAATAGAACACCTGCATCCACTGCCCTCCTACCGTCTGATCACTCATCACAATTCCACAATAAAGGTAAGTGTCATTTGAGTAATGTTTGTTGTGCATGCATCATTGTTTTCTGTGTAGGGAAATGTATATTTCATGCATAAAAAATTACTTTGTTTAATACTTTTAGGTGTCAGGAACGGATTAATTGGATTTCCATTATTTCTTATGAGGAAAATTAATTCGGTTAAAAGCTGAATCGGTTAATGCCTACCTCTCTGGAATGGATTAAAGGTGTTAACTGAGGGTCCACTGTATTCCAATACCGTATCTTACAATTACACCTTAAAATCAGAATAATAAACAATGCATGGGTAAGGTTTAGATTGTCTGACTGTAAAGTTTGATACAAAGGAATATGTACACACTGTAATCTAAACTGGACTATCAATTTTACTTAAATTAATAATTTGGTTAAAGAACAAAACATGGTAACGAAATATGAGTAAGGATGCTTATCAGGTCTACTAAACATGTTAAAATATGTATTATAAATATAACCAAACAATAATTAACAATCAGTCAATGCAATAATCACACAAGGATAAAGTGGTAATTTTGCAAAAAATCTGAAGCAGTTGGCAGACATGAAACTTTCCACATCTTTGGGTAGTAAATTTCATATTTGAGAACCTTAAATTTGCATGGAGCTTCTGAACATATTTATGTGGAACATGTGGAGTGTCAGAGATACTTGTTGTTTTGTTGTGTCTGTATGTGCTGCTGCAGCTCTCCAAGAGCTTTAACAGCCCATACAGTGTTTTCTGCATACACTGAGTGTTCTGTATACTTAGTAAGCACACTAGTAACTGCACTTATTGTGACTATGTGGGTGAGTGTTGTCTGGAACCTGACAGAGTAAGAATCCTAACAGTGGATTTCTGAGTAACAAAGAGGTTTACGATGTTTTGTTGTTGTAGATGCCCATGCATAATTACCACAGTGAGGTATAATTAGATTATTGAGTAGTAAACAGGTTGGTGGCACACACTAGCATATTTTTTTCCAGTACAGCATGACCAGTTCTTTGATAATTTCTTAGCAATGAGATGGACATGTTTTTTAAACACTGGCCTTTCCCACTGAGGTAGGGTGATCCAACAAAGAAGACATCTTTCACTGTCACTCATTCAATCACTCTTACCAGAAGGGTGCTGGCATCATAGGAATTTAGTCTTTTAATGTATTATTTATCTCTATGTTTAAATTAGTATTTTTAGTTTTGTTCCCAAACATTATGTATGCATTGTCAATATTGAATGTGAATTTGTTTCATTGGAATCCGCTTAGATACCTTCAAGAACTCAAACGGTTTAGGGTGCTCATATCTATTTCCCAGGGTATGTCTGAAAGTTTATTTTGTCCCAGTCAATTTTTCCAATCATTGAAGTTAAATTTATTGAACATACCATCTCGCACACTATTACTGGAGTTTTCAACCCCTAACTTTCTAAATGTTTGTAGTACTTCAGTGATGTTGTGATCAGAGTACAGTGGACCCTCAGTTAACACCTGCATCGGATAACGCCAAAATCGGATAACACCTCACTTTGGTGTAAAAAATTGGCTCAGATAATACCTAAAACCTTGGTTAGGAGCTTTCATCCTGAACGTGTCGGTACAGTGCCCTGAGCAGGCCTGGCCACTCACTCCGTGTACCAGCCAGTGTGCGAATGTTTACAAAGCCAGTGAGGACAATTGTGCACGTACATGCGATACATTTTGTATTATTCCATTGTTTTTGGTGCTTGTAAGTGCTAAATAAGCCACCATGGGCCCCAAGAAAGCTTCTAGTGCCAGCCCTATGGTAAAGACTGAGAAACATATAATTTAAGAAAAAGTTTGTAGGAAAATACGAAAGTGGTGGTGGTAGAGGGTGGTAGTGGTTGTGATAGTGGCAGAGGGTTGTAATGGTGGTGGTACAGGGTGGTAGCAATTGTGATGGTGGTACAGGGTGGTAGCAATTGTGATGGTGGTAGGGGGTGGTAGCAATTGTAATGGTGGTAGAGGGTGGTACAGGGTGGTAGCGACTGTGATGGTGGTAGAGGGTGGTAGTGATTGTGGTGGTAGAGGGTGGTAGCAATTGTGATGGTGGTAGAGGGTGGTAGTGATGGTCGTGGTGGTAGTGATGGTCGTAGTGATGGTGGTAGAGGGTGGAAGTGATGGTGGTAGAGGGTGGAAGTGATGGTGGTAGAGGGTGGTAGTGATGGTGGTAGAGGGTGGTAGTGATGGTGGAAGAAGGTGGTAGTGGTTGTGATGGTGGTAGAGGGTTGTAGTGGTGGTGGTAGAGGATGGTAGTGATGGTGGTAGAGGGTTGTAGTGGTGGTGGGAAAAGGTGGTAGTGGTTGTGATAAGGCATGGTGAGGCTGCCAGTTCTGACAAAAAAGCAGCTGAAAAATAGATGCAGGACTTCAAGGGGTACGTGGAGGCTGAAAAATTAAAACCCCAAGCATTCAATTGTGATGAAACAGGCCTGTTTAGGAAGAAAATGCCAAACAGGGCCTACATTACTCAGGAGGAAAAGGCACTCTCAGGACACAAGCCAGAAAAGGACTTGTAATAAAGTTGGTAGAATTACCGACAATATGTAAAGTAAAAGGACACAAGTGCAACTAATGTGACATTTATTGTGGCAACGTTTCGCTCTCCAGGAGCTTTATCAAGCCATTACAAACAATACATGGACACAGAGGGTATATATAGGATCAGAGTGAGGTGAATACTAGTGAGGTACCATTTCGATGTTCACTAGTGGTGGTAGTAGTAGTAGTAGTGGTAGTGACAAAAGTAATACAATATGGTAGAGCAATTAATTCGTACATGAGTAAAAGGATATAAAAGCTATTACTTGGGTAACATAAAAATAGGTTGGACAAATATAGACTGGAATGAGGCAGCTTGTTTCAGTGTTCACTCTCTGTGCTTTGTGTAGTATAACAGGAGAGACTATGTGATGGCAGGGTTTACTGTTTTCAGGAGGATTCTTGCTAAGACTTCGGAGATGGTGAAGCTGCCGTTGTTTTGTTTAATTGTATTCGAAACAGCGATCAGTGCTGATTCGAGGCACTTGTGTCTGCGGAAATTAGTTTCTTTGATCACTAATTGGGCGTCTCTGAATTTCATGAGATGATTGGAGGAATTTCGGTGTTGTACACAGGCGTTGTTCAGGTTATCGTTCCTACATGCGTAAATGTGTTCATTGAGGCGGGTGTCGAGGTTTCTGGCTGTTTCACCTATGTAAATCTTGTCACAGCCTCCACAGGGTATAGTGTAAACTCCTGCATTGACTGGTTCGTGGTGCTTGGATTTAGTCCTGGTTATATCCTTTATTGAAGTGCTAGAAGCGATGGCGACTCTGGTGTTAGCTTGTGAAAGTACTTTTGAGACGTTCAGTGCAACCTGACTGTTGGGAAGAATTATAACTTTGCTGGGAGTGGTGTTGATGCGTGGAGAATTTATGATCTGAAGAGCTCTTTTCTTGCAGTCTTTGATGAAAAAAGAAGGAAAGTGTAACTCTGTGAATGTTTGGTGAATGTATGTACACTCCTCGTCAAGAAACTCAGGACTACAAATTCGGTATGCTCTTAGGAAAAACCCGATGATGATGCCTCTTTTGGTCTTGGTATCTTGACTGGAATAGAAGTGTGTGAGATCATTTTTATTGGTGGGTTTCCGATAAACTTGAAATCTTAAATTGTTGTCTAATTTGTTAACTAATTTCCGCAGACGCAAGTGCCTCGAATCAGCACTGATCGCTGTTTCGAATACAATTAAACAAAACAACGGCAGCTTCACCATCTCCGAAGTCTTAGCAAGAATCCTCCTGAAAACAGTAAACCCTGCCATCACATAGTCTCTCCTGTTATACTACACAAAGCACAGAGAGTGAACACTGAAACAAGCTGCCTCATTCCAGTCTATATTTGTCCAACCTATTTTTATGTTACCCAAGTAATAGCTTTTATATCCTTTTACTCATGTACAAATTAATTGCTCTACCATATTGTATTACTTTTGTCACTACCACTACTACTACTACTACCACTAGTGAACATCGAAATGGTACCTCACTAGTATTCACCTCACTCTGATCCTATATATACCCTCTGTGTCCATGTATTGTTTGTAATGGCTTGATAAAGCTCCTGGAGAGCGAAACGTTGCCACAATAAATGTCACATTAGTTGCACTTGTGTCCTTTTACTTTACAGAAAAGGACTTGTTACCTGAAGTCTATATGGAAGGGGATTCCCCTTCCAAACAATAGAACAACTTCATCCTCTCCCCTCCTCCTGTCTCATCACTCATCAACAAGTCCACAGTAAAGGTAAGTGTGATGTTATTATTGTTTTATTCTTCATGTATCATTGTTTTCTGTGTAGGGAAATGTATATTTCATGTACAAAAATGATCTTGTTTAATACTTTTGGGTGTCTCGAATGGATTAACTAGAGTTCCATTATTTCTTATGGGGAAAATTAATTTGGTTAAAGGCTAGCTCTCTAGAATGGATTAAAGGCATTAACCGAGGGTCTAATGTATATTGTACAGTGGACCCCCGCATACCATTGGCATCACATAACGTTAAATCCGCATACCGATACATTTTCTCGCTAAGATTTTGCCTCGCATACTGCTAAAAAACCCGCTCAACGCTATTCGTCCGAGACGCGTCTATGTGAGGCCTAAGCCAGCCTCACATGTTCCGCCGGTGGGATTGTTTACAAGCCAGCCTCCGCGGTAACATCCAAGCATACAATCGGAACATTTTGTATTATTACAGCGTTTTTGGTGATATTATCTGCAAAATAAGTGACCATGGGCCCCAAGAAAGCTTCTAGTGCCAACCCTGTGGTAAAAAGGGTGAGAAATATTATTGAAATACTGTGGTACCATGGTCAACTGCTGATGCTGCTGCTGCTGTAGCACTGTCAGCTGCTGCTGCTGCTGCTGTAGCACTGTCAGCTGCTGCTGCTGCTGTAGCACTCTCAGCTGCTGCTGCTGCAGTACCGTCTGCTGCTGCTGTAGCACCATCAGCTGCTGCTGCTGCTGTACCACCATCAGCTGTTGCTGCTGCTGTAGTACCGTCTGATGCTGCTGTAGCACCATTTGCTGCTGCTGTAGCACCGTCTGCTGCTGCTGCTGTAGCACTGTCAGCTGCTGCTGCACCACCGTCAGCTGCTGCTGCACCACCGTCAGCTGCTGCTGCTGCTGCTGTAGCACTGTCAGCTGCTGCTGCACCACCGTCAGCTGCTGCTGCTGCTGCTGTAGCACTGTCAGCTGCTGCTGCTGTAGCACCATCAGCTGCTGCTGCTGCTGCTGTACCACCGTCAGCTGTTGCTGCTGCTGTAGTACCGTCTGCTGCTGCAGCACTGTCAGCTGCTGCTGTAGCACCGTTGTTGGTGTGGCTTATTGAGAATACCAAGAAACAATTAACCCCAGAGGGTTAGCCACCCAGGATAACCCAAAAAAGTCAGTGTCATCGAAGACTGTCTAACTTATTTCCATTGGGGTCCTTAATCTTGTCTCCCAGGATGCAACCCACACCAGTCGACTAACACCCAGGTGAACTGGGAAAAATGCCTGGAACTAATGCTCATGTTGGTGAATTTAAAGACAGCAAAGGTTGGTTTGAGAGATTTAAGAATCGTAGTGGCATACACAGTGTGATAAGGCCTGTTCTGGAAGAAAATGCCAAACAGGACCTACAGTACTCAGGAGGAAAAGGCACTCCCAGGACACAGTGTCTCATCAGTCATTGCTGCATATTCAATAAAGGTAAGTGTAATTTATTCTTCATTTAGTAGAGTAGTACATGCACAATATATATTGTGCATGTACTACTCTACTATTGTGCATGTATCCTTCTCTTTGTGTGTAGGAAAATGTATATTTCATGTGGTAAAAATTTTTTTTCATACTTTTGGGTGTCTTGCACGGATTAATTTGATTTCCATTATTTCTTATGGGGAAAATTCATTCGCATAACGATAATTTCGCATAACAATGAGCTCTCAGGAACGGATTAATATCGTTATGCGGGGGTCCACTGTATTATGATTATGTCTTATCAGTTCCTCATTGCTGATGAGGATCAAATCTAATGCTTCTGAATATTCCTAGAGCTCATCTTAGTCTTGATCTGGCATTTATGCCCCTTGCTCTCTCTCTCTTTCTCTCTCTCTCTCTCTCTCTCTCTTACATCCCAAATGACTTCTCTCTACCCACTTTACCTAATCTTTGAGTATTTTGTATGACACAATCATATCGTATTTCCAATATAATGTTTTCTTCTAGTGTTAGGTTAAGTTCCTTGAAGTCTCTTTCTCTTAACCCTTTCAGGGTCCAGAGGCCAAATTTCAAAGCGCGCGCCAGTGTCCAAGAATTTTCAAAAAATAATTTTGTTATTTTTTCTTATGAAATGGTAAAGAATCTTTTTCTGAAGGTAATAAAACAAAAAGCACGAAATTTGATGGAAAATTGACGGAATTATGCTCTCGCGAATTTTGATGTGTCGGCGATATTTATGCATCAGCGATTTTGCCGATTTTGACTCCCATTTTAGGCCAATTATATTACTCCAGTCAACCAAATTCTTAGCTATTTCACTAGTATTACTTTTATTCTATTGACTGAGCACAAGAAATCGCCAAGTCAACTGTTTCAACTATGCAATAAAGTGATCGGAAAATGGTAATTTGGCCAATTTAATGCAAAGTTCAAAATACAGTGGACCCCCGCATACCGATGGCATCACATAACGATTAATCCGCATACTGCTTGCTTTAATCGCAAAAATTTTGCCTCGCATACCGCTTAAAAACCCGCTCACCGATTTTCGTCCGAGACGCGTCCAATGTGCGGCCTGAGCCACGCTCACATGTTCCGCCGGTGGCATTGTTTACCAGCCAGCCTCCGCAGTAACATCCAAGCATACAATCGGAATATTTCGTATTATTACAGTGTTTTCGGTGCTTTTTCTGGAAAATAAGTGACCATGGGCCCCAAGAAAGCTTCTAGTGCCAACCCTACAGCAATAAGGGTGAGAATTACAATAGAGATGAAGAAAAAGATCATTGATAAGTATGAAAGTGGAGTGCGTGTCTCCGAGCTGGCCAGGTTGTATAATAAACCCCAATCAACCATCGCTACTATTGGTGGTACAGCTGCTGCTGCTGCTGCAGCTGCACTGTCAGCTGCTGCTGCTGCTGTAGCATCGTCTGCTGCTGCTGTAACATCGTCTGTTGCTGCTGTAGCATCGTCTGTTGCTGCTGTACCACCGTCAGCTGCTGCTGCTGCTGTAGCATCGTCTGCTGCTGCTGTAACATCGTCTGTTGCTGCTGTAGCATCGTCTGTTGCTGCTGTACCACCGTCAGCTGCTGCTGCTGCTGCTGTAGCATCGTCTGCTGCTGCTGTAACATCGTCTGTTGCTGCTGTAGCATCGTCTGTTGCTGCTGTACCACCGTCAGCTGCTGCTGCTGCTGTAGCATCGTCTGCTGCTGCTGTAACATCGTCTGTTGCTGCTGTAGCATCGTCTGCTGCTGCTGTAGCATCGTCTGCTGCTGCTGTAGCATCGTCTGTTGCTGCTGTACCACCGTCAGCTGCTGCTGTAGCATCGTCTGCTGCTGCTGTAGCATCGTCTGCTGCTGCTGTAGCATCATCTGTTGCTGCTGTACCACCGTCAGCTGCTGCTGCTGCTGTAGCACCGTTGTTGGTGTGGCTTATTGAGAATACCAAGAAACAATTAACCCCAGAGGATTTGCCACCCAGGATAACCCAAAAAAGTCAGTGTCATCGAAGACTGTCTAACTTATTTCCATTGGGGTCCTTAATCTTGTCTCCCAGGATGCAACCCACACAAGTCGACTAACACCCAGGTGAACAGGGAAAAATGCCTGGAACTAGTGCTCATATTGGTGAATTTAAAGCCAGCAAAGGTTGGTTTGAGAGATTTAAGAATCGTAGTGGCATACACAGTGTGATAAGGCCTGTTCTGGAAGAAAATGCCAAACAGGACCTACAGTACTCAGGAGGAAAAGGCACTCCCAGGACACAGTGTCTCATCAGTCATTGCTGCATCTTCAATAAAGGTAAGTGTCATTTATTCTTCATTTAGTAGACTAGTACATGCACAATATATACTGTGCATGTACTACTCTACTATTGTGCATGTATCCTTCTCTTTGTGTGTAGGAAAATGTATATTTCATGTGGTAAAAATTTTTTTTTCATACTTTTGGGTGTCTTGCACAGATTAATTTGATTTCCATTATTTCTTATGGGGAAAATTCATTCGCATACCGATTATTTCACATAACAATGACCCCTCTTGCACGGATTAAAATCGGTATGCGGGGGTCCACTGTATTCTAATTTCAAAACAGAGTCCAGAATAAACAATGCAGGCATTCCTGGAACTAATTTAACATTTCCTCTGTTCCTTAGTTATGTTTTCAAGCTTTACAAATGAATTCCATTTTGATTTTGTATTCACATAATGAATTTTTATTCAAACCAAAAAATAGAAAATTTACTGTTATGTAATGCTGTAATAATTATATAAATAATATCACCACATTTGTGAATGTATATTAGACCCACCAGCTGGCGTGTATTAGATGTATGGGATCATTTGTTTACTCTTGAACATCGGCAAAAATTTAACATTTCTGCTGTTTTGAGCTCAGTTTCAACCCATTTCCATTACTAAAACCAATAAAAATCATCTCTATTTCTGTAATATATCTTCCATTCTATCAAATGAGACCAAAAAATTGCAAATACAACTATAAAAAACATACAAAAAAACACTGCAAAATCGGCATTTTAATTGAAAATTACGGTCTCAGTTTTTTTCTCTCATTATGCACTGTGTGCTGCAGGATTTGTTTTATGTGGTGCACACATACCACATAGATGTATTCTCTCATATGTAGGCCCAAATTTACCGCTCACAGCTTATCAGAGTGAGCTGAGCTCATGGCGTAGATCTACGGTTTGGACCCTCAAAGTATAGCCGTAGATCTACAGCACGGACCCTCAAAGGGTTAATTCATTTTCCCTAAGTTCCCTGCCACTCTTATTCTGAACCTTTGGATATTCTCTGACTTTTTTTCAGATATAAGGTCTTCAAATGGGCTGCAGACATCAATACAAGGTTCAATGTGGACAAATTTCACTTACTCCAGTATGGAAAAATGGAGGAAATAAAGAACCCTTCAACTGAGTGAAAGTTCCACGTGTGAGACAAGGGATTGACACTTTCAGAGGATCTCACATTCAAGGATCACAACACTGTCTATGACTATGACAAGGAAAGCAACTGTCTATGTAACTAAAATGATCAAAAGAAAAGATCTACTGTATACTAAGACAATGAAGATACTTATCAAGTCACTTGTTCTCTCGAGGCTGAAACACTGCTGTTATATTACCGTTATATTACACAGATTTATTTGCCATGTTTTGGTTATTGCACTACTGAAAAATTGCAGCAAAATTTTATGCAACACTTCGTAAAATTAACTTTTGCACAGTTCTGTTTGTGGGTACAGAAAAAATTTCCCCAGCTCAAGCTGCCGCCTTGTTGTAAGTCTGTGGGGAAGACCTGCCACCCCCGACACTCCCGCCACCACCATCTCAGTCTTCGTGAATACATGTTCAGTTCCATTCTGTCTTAGGAGCTAGCTGTGTTTGTGAATTGTGTTTTGATCTTTTAATTACCATATCTTGTATCTGCCAAGCAATCCTGGCACCCAGTAGGCATACCAGTTTTGTTGAAAGTGGCAAGAAAAGGTACAAGCGTTGAAGTCTTAGAGCTAATGAAGAAAATAGAGATATTAGACAAGAGATAACCTATGGCTGTACTGAAGTATCACTGTGCAATTTAAAAGAATGAGGTAAATATACAAATTTGTGTGATGAATAACTGACTGATTTACTGACTGATTGATTGATTGATTTGACTAATTTACTGACTGACTGACTTGACTGATTTACTGGCTTGACTGACTGGCTTAAAGTTAGATGTTTTTCATTTCAGAGGACCCTGAAATAGTGTCAAGAGCAGCTGATGCCTTACCATCAGCTGTATAATGTACTGCAGGGTAAAATAGAACAGAAATCCATTAGAGAATTTATGCACATTCCAGTACAACCATTAACTTCAGCACTAGAACCTCAACCATCCACCTCAGCCCAGTAGGGCCACAGTATAACTCTCCACTCTTTTCACAATCATCCACAAACACCAGCACCCGCAATTTAAGGTAAGAAATACTGTACTATTATTTCTGTTGCATTTGTAGTCTTTAGCAGTAAGAACAAAATAATACATAATGATATTGAACTACAATTACATATTCACTTTTATTTTTTGTAAGATCTGGAGGTCTATTTAAAAAAAGGTTATTTGGCATTTTTGGGGCTCCCAAGAACGTAACCCTATTTTTCCCTTAAGCTCTTCAGTTTATCTAACACGGATTTACCTAACATTACATTTTCAGGAATATAAGTACCATGTAATATAACGGTCTACTGTATTAACATCCCCCTTGAAGACAGGGAAGACTGTCAAGTTACAAAGCATTGAGAGAACCTTCACTGCCTGTATTAATGAAGTCAAGCACTGAACTGTACTTCCCAAAATATACATCATAATTAATGCCTAGGAAATCCTGGAGGGACTGGTTCCAAACCTGGACACACAGATCACTCTGGATGAAAGTAAGAGATTTAACAGATGGTACAAAAAACTTCTAATAAAAATCAAGGATGTGATAAATGTCAAGAGAACTTGTAAGTGTATGGGACCCCAATGAAAATACAGTGGACCCTCCGTTTTCGTCAATTTCCATTATTGCCGATTTCAGTTTTGACCGAATTATTTTGTCAATTTTTTGGTTCCGTTTTCGTTGATTACCTCTGTTTTTGTCGAGTGTACAGAACCTGTCCACTGCCCAGCACACAGACAAAGCCACCTCCCACATGCATTCTCAGGCAGTGTAGCACTGTTTCTCGGTGAGTGAACATATCCTGCCAGGTCATATGAAACATTTCGTAATAATCACGTTTCTATGTTATTAATATTGTTTATTATGCCATATTAGTTGAATTGTGATAGATAAATAAGCCATAGAGTTGATATTAGTGTCATATACTCCAACAATAAACTCGCCTCCCTCTTCCTTCTGCCCCGTCTGCCATACACCAACAAGAGTCTTCAATAAAGGTAAGTGTAATGTTAAATGTTCATTTATACATTTTATTACATAAGAACATAAGAAAGCAGGAACACTGCAGTAGATCTGTTGGCCCATACTAGGCAGGTCCTTCACAAACCATCCCACTAACAGAATCGTATTTGCCCAACCCAATTTTCAATGATTCCCACGCAATAAGCTTTGATAATTCTACTTACACAGTACTGACACTCAGCACAGTACTGACACTCATTACAGTACTGACATTCACCATAGTACAGACACTCACCACAGTACTGACACTCACCACAGTACTGACACTCACCACAGTACTGACACTCACCACAGTACTGACACTCACCACAGTACTGACACTCACCATAGTACTGACACTCACCATAGTACTGACATTCACCACAGTACTGACACTCACCACAGTACTGACACTCACCACAGTACTGACACTCACCACAGTACTGACACTCATTACAGTACTGACATTCACCATAGTACTGACACTCACCATAGTACAGACACTCACCACAGTACTGACACTCACCATAGTACTGACACTCACCACAGTACTGACACTCACCACAGTACTGACACTCACCATAGTACTGACACTCACCACAGTACTGACACTCACCATAGTACTGACACTCACCACAGTACTGACACTCACCACAGTACTGACACTCACCACAGTACTAACACTCACCATAGTACTGACACTCACCACAGTACTGACACTCACCACAGTACTGACACTCACCACAGTACTGACACTCCCCACAGTACTGACACTCACCACAGTACTGACACTCACCATGGTACTGACACTCACCACAGTACTGACACTCATCATAGTACTGACACTCACCATGGTACTGACACTCACCACAGTACTGATACTCATCATAGTACTGACACTCACCACAGTACTGACACTCACCATGGTACTGACACTCCCCACAGTACTGACACTCCCCACAGTACTGACAGTCATCATAGTACTGACACTCACCACCGTACTGACACCCACCACAGTACTGACACTCGCTACAGAACTAACACTCAACACAGCATTGACACTCACCACAGTACTGACACCCACCACAGTACTGACACTCGCTACAGAACTAACACTCAACACAGCATTGACACTCACCATAGTACTGATACTCACCATAGTACTGACACTAACCACAGTACTGACACTCACCATAGTACTGACACTCACCACAGTACTGACACCATAGTACTGACACTCACCACAATACTGACACTCACCACAATACTGACACCCACCACAGTACTGACACTCACCACCGTACTGACACTCACCATAGTACTGACACTCACCACAGTACTGACACTCACCACAGTGCTGACACTCATCATAGTACTGACACTCATCATAGTACTGACACTCACCACAGTACTGACACTCACCATAGTACTGACACTCACCACAGTACTGACACTCACCACAGTAATGACACTCACCATAGTACTGACACTCACCACAGTACTGACACTCACCACAGTACTGACACTCACCACAGTAATGACACTCACCATAGTACTGACACTCATCACAGTACTGACACTCACCACAGTAATGACACTCACCATAGTACTGACACTCACCACAGTACTGACACTCACCACAGTAATGACACTCACCACAGTACTGACACTCACCACAGTAATGACACTCACCACAGTACTGACACTCACCACAGTACTGACACTCACCACAGTACTGACACTCACCACAGTACTGACACTCACCACAGTACTGACACTCACCACAGTACTGACACTCACCACAGTACTGACACTCACCACAGTACTGACACTCACCACAGTACTGACACTCACCATAGTACTGACACTCATCATAGTACTGACACTCATCATAGTACTGACACTCACCACAGTACTGACACTCACCATGGTACTGACACTCACCACCGTACTGACACTCACCACAGTACTGACACTCACCATGGTACTGACACTCACCACAGTACTGACACTCACCATGGTACTGACACTCACCACAGTACTGACACTCATCATAGTACTGACACTCACCATGGTACTGACACTCACCACAGTACTGATACTCATCATAGTACTGACACTCACCATGGTACTGACACTCACCACAGTACTGACACTCACCACAGTACTGACACTCACCACAGTACTGACACTCATCATAGTACTGACACTCATCATAGTACTGACACTCACCACAGTACTGACACTCACCATGGTACTTACACTCATCATACTAATGACACTCACCACAGTTCTGACACTCACCACAGTACTGACACTCACCATGGTACTGACACTCACCATAGTACTGACAATCACCACAGTACTGACACTCACCACAGTACTGACACTCACCATAGTACTGACACTCACCATAGTACTGACACTCACCACAGTACTGACAATCACCACAAAACTGACACTCACCATAGTACTGACACTCACCACAGTGCTGACACCACAGTACTGACACTCACCACAGTACTGACTGACAGCACGTCAAGAGACCATACAATAAGTGTCAGGGGCCCGAGACTGTCCAACTGCCTCCCAGCATACATAAGGGGGATTACCAACAGACCCCTGCCAGTCTTCAAGCTGGCACTGGACAAGCACCTAAAGTCGGTTCCTGACCAGCCGGGCTGTGGCTCGAACGTTGGTTTGCGTGCAGCCAGCAGTAACAGCCTGGTTGATCAGGCTCTGAGCCACCAGGAGGCCTGGTCACAGACCGGACCGCGGGGGCGTTGACCCCCGGAACTCTCTCCAGGTAAACAGTACTCACCACAACACTGACACTCACCACAGAACTGACACTCGCCACAGTGCTGACACTCACCACAGTACTGACACTCACCACAGTACTGACACTCACCACAGTACTGACATACACCACAGTAGTGACACTCACCACAGTACTGACATACACCACAGTACTGACACTCACCACAGTACTGACACTCACCACAGTACTGACATTCACCACAGTACTGACACTCACCACAGTACTGACACTCACCACAGTACTGACACTCACCACAGTACTGACACTCACCACAGTACTGACACTCACCACAGTACTGACACTCACCACAGTACTCACGACAATGCTGACACTCACCACAGTACTCGCCACAATACTGATACTCACCACAATACTGACACTCACCACAGTACTCACCACAATACTGACACTGACCACAGTACTGACACTGACCACAGTACTCACCACAATACTGACACTCACCAAAGTACTCACCACAATACTGACACTCACCACAATACTGACACTCACCACAGTACTGACACTCACCACAGTACTCACCACAGTACTGACACTCACCACAGTACTGACACTCACCACAGTACTCACCACAATACTGACACTGACCACAGTACTGACACTCACCACAGTACTCACACTGACACTCACCACAGTACTCGCCACAATCACCACACTACTGATACTCACCACAGTACTGACACTCACCACAGTACTCACCACAGTACTGACACTCACCACAGTACTGACACTCACCACAGTACTGACACTCACCACAGTACTGACACTCACCACAGTACTCACCACAATACTGACACTCACCACAGTACTGACACTCACCACAGTACTGACACTCACCACAGTACTCACCACAATACTGACACTCACCACAGTACTGACACTCACCACAGTACTCACCACAATACTGACACTCACCACAGTACTGACACTCACCACAGTACTGACACTCACCACAGTACTGACACTCACCACAGTACTGACACTCACCACAGTACTGACACTCACCATAGTACTCACCACAGTACTGACACTTACCACAGTACTCACCACAATACTGACACTCACCACAGTACTCACCACACTACTGACACTCACCACAGTACTCACCACACTACTGACACTCACCACACTACTGACACTCACCACAGTACTCACCACACTACTGACACTCACCACAGTACTCACCACAATTCTGATACTCACCACAGTACTCACCACAGTACTGACACTCACCACAGTACTCACCACAGTACTGACACTCACCGCAGTACTGACACTCACCACAGTACTCACCACAATTCTGACACTCACCACAGTACTCAACACAATACTGATACTCACCACAGTACTGACACTCACCACAGTACTGACACTCACCACAGTACTGACACTCACCACAGTACTGACACTCACCACAGTACTGACACTAACCACAGTACGGTCACTCACCACAGTACTACTGACACTCACCACTGTACTGACATTCACCACAGTACTGACACTCACCACAGTACTGACACTCACCACAGTACTGACATTCACCACATTACTGACACTCACCACAGTACCGACACTCACCACAGTACTGACACTCACCACAGTACTGACACTCACCACAGTACACCACAGTACTGACCACCACAGTACTGACACTCACCACAGTACTGACACTCACCACAGTACTGACACTCACCACAGTACTGACACACCACAGTACTGACACTCACACAGTACTGACACACCACAGTACTGACACTCACCACAGTACTGACACTCACCACAGTACTGACACTACTGACACTCACCACAGTACACAGTACTGACACTCACCACAGTACTGACACTCACCACAGTACTGACACACACAGTACTCACCACAATACTGACACTCACCACAGTACTGACACTCACCACAGTACTGACACTCACCACAGTACTGACACTCACCACAGTACTGACACTCAGTACTGACACCACAAGTACTGACACTCACCACAGTACTGACACACACCACAGTACTGACACTCACCACAGTACTGACACTCACCACAGTACTGACACTCACCACAGTACTGACACTCACCACAGTACTGACATTCACCACAGTACTGACACTCACCACAGTACTGACACTCACCACAGTACTCACCACAATACTGACACTCACCACAGTACTCACCACAATACTGACACTCACCACAGTACTGACACTCACCACAGTACTGACACTCACCACAGTACTCACCACAATACTGACACTCACCACAATACTGACACCACAATACTGACACTCACCACAGTACTGTACTGACTCACCACAGTACTCACCACACATACTGACACTCACCACAGTACTGACACTCACCACAGTACTCACCACACATACTGACACTCACCACAGTACTGACACTCACAATACTGACACTCACCACAGTACTGACACTCACCTCAGTACCACAGTACCGTCCCTCACCACAGTACCACAGTACTGTACTGACACTCACCACAGTACTCACCACAATACTGACACTCACCACAGTACTGACACTCACCACAGTACCCACCACAGTACTGACACTCACCACAGTACTGACACCACAGTACCCACCACAGTACTGACACTCACCACAGTACCCACCACAGTACTGACACTCACCACAGTACTGACACTCACCACAGTACCCACCACAGTACTGACACTCACCACAGTACTGACACTCACTCTGACACACAGTACTGACACTCACCACAGTACTGACACTCACCACAGTACCCACCACAGTACTGACACCACAGTACTGACACTCACCACAGTACTCACCACAATACTGACACTCACCATAGTACTGACACTCACCACAGTACAGACACTCACCACAGTACTCACCACAATACTGACACTCACCACAGTACACCACCACAGTACTGACACTCACCACAGTACTCACCATAGTACTGACACTCACCACAGTACTGACACTCACCACAGTACTGACACTCACCACAGTACCCACCACAGTACTGACACTCACCACAGTACTGACACTCACCACAGTACCCACCACAGTACTGACACTCACCACAGTACCCACCACAGTACTGACACTCACCTCAGTACTGACACTCACCACAGTACTCACCACAATACTGACACTCACCACAGTACTACTGACACTCACCACAGTACTGACACTCACCACAGTACTCACCACAATACTACTGACACTCACCACAGTACTGACACTCGCCACAGTACTCACCACAATACTGACACTCACCACAGTACCCACCACAGTACTGACACTCACCACAGTACTGACACTCACCACAGTACCAACCACAGTACTGACACTCACCACAATACTGACACTCACCACAGTACTGACACTCACCACAGTACTCACCACAATACTGACACTCACCACAGTACCCACCACAGTACTGACACTCACCACAGTACTGACACTCACCACAGTACCAACCACAGTACTGACACTCACCACAATACTGACACTCACCACAGTACTGACACTCACCACAATACTGACACTCACCACAGTACTGACACTCACCACAATACTGACACTCACCACAGTACCAACCACAGTACTGACACTCACCACAGTACCCACCACAGTACTGACACTCAACACAGTACTGACACTCAACACAGTACTGACACTCACCATAGTACCCACCACAGTACTGACACTCACCACAGTACTGACACTCAACACAGTACTGACACTCACCACAGTACTCACCACAGTACTGAAACTCACCACAGTACTGACACTCACCATAGTACTGACACTCACCACAGTACTGACACTCACCACAGTACTCACCACAGTACTGACACTCACCACAGTACCCACCACAGTACTGACACTCACCATAGTACTGACACTCACCACAGTACTGACACTCACCACAGTACCCACCACAGTACTGACACTCACCACAGTACTGACACTCAAAACAGTACTCAACACAGTACTGACACTCACCACAGCACTCACCACAGTACTGACACTCACCACAGTACTCACCACAGTACTGACACTCACCACAGTACTCACCACAATACTGACACTCACCACAGTACCCACCATAGTACTGACACTCACCATAGTACTGACACTCACCACAGTACTCACCACAGTACTGACACTCACCACAGTACTGACACTCAGCACAGTACCCACCACAGTACTGACACTCACCATAGTACTGACACTCACCACAGCACTCACCACAGTACTGACACTCACCACAGTACTCACTACAGTATTGATACTCACCACAGTACCCACCACAGTACTGACACTCACCACAGTACCCACCACAGTACTGACACCACAGTACCCACCACAGTACTGACACTCACCACAGTACCCACCACAGTACTGACACTCACCACAGTACTGACACACCACAGTACTGACACACCACAGTACTGACACTCACCACAGTACTCACCACAATACTGACACTCACCACAGTACCCACCACAGTACTGACACTCACCACAGTACTCACCACAATACTGACACTCACCACAGTACCCACCACAGTACTGACACTCACCACAGTACTGACACTCACCACAGTACCCACCACAGTACTGACACTCACCACAGTACTCACCACAGTACTGACACTCACCACAGTACTCACCACAGTACTGACACTCACCACAGTACTCACTACAATACTGACACTCACCACAGTACCCACCACAGTACTGACACTCACCACAGTACTCACCACAGTACTGACACTCACCACAGTACTCACCACAGTACTGACACTCACCACAGTACTCACCACAGTACTGACACTCACCACAGTACTCACCACAGTACTGACACTCACCACAGTACTCACCACAGTACTGACACTCACCACAGTACTCACCACAGTACTGACACTCACCACAGTACCCACCACAGTACTGACACCACAGTACTCACCACAGTACTGACACTCACCACAGTACTCACCACAGTACTGACACTCACCACAGTACTCACCACAGTACTGACACTCACCACAGTACTGACACTCACCACAGTACCCACCACAGTACTGACACTCACCACAGCACTCACCACAGTACTGACACTCACCAGAGTACTGACACTCACCACAGTACTCACCACAGTACTGACACTCACCACAGTACTCACCACTGTACTGACACTCACCACAGTACCCACCACAGTACTGACACTCACCACAGTACTGACACTCACCACAGTACTCACCACAGTACTGACACTCACCACAGTACTCACCACAGTACTGACACTCACCACAGTACCCACCATAGTACTGACACTCACCACAGTACTCACTACAATACTGACACTCACCACAGTACCCACCACAGTACTGACACTCACCACAGTACTCACCACAGTACTGACACTCACCACAGTACTCACCACAGTACTGACACTCACCACAGTACTCACCACAATACTGACACTCGCCTCAGTGGACACATCTTACCTGAAAACAAGATACAACATGTTAGTAAGTTCACTGACTTTACTTTCAAAATATGATCAGTTTAAGACACAAGTTCAACAGTTGGACCAACTCAAAAACTGTTTCTCTAAGACTTAACTGATTACATCGTTTTTACCTCGCCACTACTCCTGCTGCCTCCAGTTTATTCTCCTCTGTGTTTGACTGAACAACTCTACTGTGTAGGCTAAATGTTTCAACAATAAAGATACCCAACTGTTGCACATGTGTCTTACTCATCATCACAACAATGTATTAGTCTTCTTAATAACTGTTCGGAAAATCTTTAAACCGCAGCCCCGAACATCTTGTTGCTTGTCGAATTCAATTTAAGAAATTTAAAATTGAGGAACGTACAGAATGTTACAGCAGAGATAATCTCAGGAGGTAGCAGCACCTCAGATGAAAATTCTTTCATATATGAGCTGCTCTAATAAATACACTTTAAGCCAGCCAACTGTGGAACCAAACTTTTTTTTTCAAAAATAATGATGACCTGGTACAAAATATAACAAAAACAGTTAATTTGGATCACAATCTAATCACAGTTCAGACTTGTATGCACAGAGGTCCTGACCAGCAAAATGCAGTTTTGAGGCTGCCTTCACCAAATTTAACATCAACTGGGGTCAAATAAATCACTTTAGGTTCTTAATGAAACATTCTGGGAACATATATGAAATGGATCTAAACCAGTGTCTACAAAGGATCAACTCTGTGGCAGCTGAAATATGCTCAATGCACATTCCCATACGGAAAAAGAAGAGTTGATGTAAATTAGAAAGAGAAGCTGCCAGTAGAGAAGACAAAGAATGAGAGAGCTTCTGAGGGAGGCTACACTATCTGATATGCAGAAGGAAACTTCAGTTAAAAGAATTTTACAGGACCCAGGAGAGACAGGAGATAAGACCCATGAATTAAAATGAAATAAATCTCATACAGTATTTCTTTTCATATGCAAAAAATACGGCAAACACCACATTCAGTTTCTGGTCCTTGTTGAAACAAGATGGAACTTACACTGATGACAGCAAAGAAATGAGTGAGATACTGAAGTCCCAGTATAACTCTATTTAGCCTCAAGATAGACAATCCGAATCATTTTTTTTATGAACGAGAACTAAAGTCTTACCAATGTCTCGAAAATTTCTGACAAAAACACCAACGATGCTTAAAAAAAAAAATGACAACATGCCCACGCACTCTGCCCCAAGCCCAGACTCGTGGAATTTCGTGTTAATCAAGAACTGTAATCCTTATCGTGCCCCTTTATATATGCTATGAAGAGGGAGCCTTGACACAGGGGTCATTCCACAATTGATAAAAACAAGGAATCTGCCCTACTCCTGTAAGGTGGTAGTAAAACAATAGCAAAAATAATATTTATATAGACCGATAGATCTAACGTCCCACATCATAAAAATCTTTGTAAGGGTTCTGAGAAACAAGATCTCCAACCCCTCGGACACCCAACAATTGCACAACCCAGGGCAGTATGGGTGCAGAGCAGGTCGCTCTGCCTCTCACAATTACTGGACTATGACATGATCTTGGATGCACCGGAGGCCAAACAGATTGTAGATGTAGTATACAGACTTTGCAAAAGCCTTTGATAAGTATGATCATGGAGTAATAGCGCACATAATGCATATTAAGGTAATAACTGGTAACAAGAACGCAGAGTAATAGTAAACAGAGTTACGTTAGAGGCTGCCACAGTGAAAAGCTTTGTTCCACAAGGCATAGTACTCGCCCCCATCCTGCTCCTCGTTCTCAAATCCAACATAGACGGAGATATAAACCATAGCACCATATTTTCCTTTGAAAATCTTCAAGCAGATATGAACATCTTTTAATGGGGCGCAGAAAACAATATGATGTTCAATGAGGGCAAATTCTAGCTACTCCGTTATGAAAAACTTGAGGAACTAAAAACTATAATAGAGTACTAGACAAATTCTAACTGCACAATTGATCGAAGAGCTAATGTGAAAGACCTAGGAGTAACAATGTCAGATAGTCTCACCTTCAAAGACTGCAACAGTGTCATTATCACAAAGGAGAGGAAAATGATAAGATAGATAATGAGAACCTTAAAATCAGGAATGTCAAACCAATGATGATTCTCTTAGTGACTTATTCTATCTAGGCTGGAATACTGCTGTACATTAAAGTTCTTTTCAACGCAGGTGAAATTACAGATGTGGAGAATGCACAGAGGACCTTCAATGCACGCCAAAGTTCAGTAAAGCAACTTAATTACTGGGAATGAAGATCCTAAACCTGCAATCCTTAGAGAGCAGGCGAGAAAGTTACATCATAATTTACAACTGGAAAACCCTACTGGGATTAGTCCCAAATCTCCACACAGAAATCACTCCCTATGAAACCTTAAGACTTGGCACACACTACATCATTCCCATGAAAGACAAGGCTGCTCGGCGTACACTCTGAAAAAATAAAATAATTGCCAGGGGCCCAAGTATGTTCAACAGCCTCCCATCCTACATAAGAAAGATTACTAGCAGACATCCCTTATCTTCAAGTGGGAACTGGACACACATTTAAAGTCAGTGCCTGACCATCCGGGTTGTGGCTCGTATGCTGGATTGCATGTAACAAGCAGTAACAGTCTGCTCGATCAGGTCCTCATCCACCGTGAGCCTCCTCATGGACCGCGCCGCGGGGACGTTGACCGCCCCAGAAACACCATCCAGGTAGACTCCAGGAAGGTAGTTAATAACATTGTTAGTCTCAGGTGTGGCAAGCTTTAGCTGGGACTCAGCACAAGCTGTCTCAGGTGTGGCAAGCTTCAGCTGGGACTCAGCACAAGCTGTCTCAGGTGTGGCAAGCTTCAGCTGGGACTCAGCACAAGCTGTCTCAGGTGTGGCAAGCTTCAGCTGGGACTCAGCACAAGCTGTCTCAGGTGTGGCAAGCTTCAGCTGGGACTCAGCACAAGCTGTCTCAGGTGTGGCAAGCTTCAGCTGGGACTCAGCACAAGCTGTCTCAGGTGTGGCAAGCTTCAGCTGGGACTCAGCACAAGCTGTCTCAGGTGTGGCAAGCTTCAGCTGGGACTCAGCACAAGCTGTCTCAGGTGTGGCAAGCTTCAGCTGGGACTCAGCACAAGCTGTCTCAGGTGTGGCAAGCTTTAGCTGGGACTCAGCACAAGCTGTGGTGTGGCAAGCTTCAGCTGGGACTCAGCACAAGCTGTCTCAGGTGTGGCAAGCTTTAGCTGGGACTCAGCACAAGCTGTCTCAGGTGTGGCAAGCTTCAGCTGGGACTCAGCACAAGCTGTCTCAGGTGTGGCAAGCTTCAGCTGGGACTCAGCACAAGCTGTCTCAGGTGTGGCAAGCTTCAGCTGGGACTCAGCACAAGCTGTCTCAGGTGTGGCAAGCTTCAGCTGGGACTCAGCACAAGCTGTCTCAGGTGTGGCAAGCTTCAGCTGGGACTCAGCACAAGCTGTCTCAGGTGTGGCAAGCTTCAGCTGGGACTCAGCACAAGCTGTCTCAGGTGTGGCAAGCTTCAGCTGGGACTCAGCACAAG
>NC_091301.1:43865548-43910548 GCF_038502225.1 Cherax quadricarinatus | reverse complement strand
AGATTGGGGACAGAGAATACATAGTAGGTACACTTCAGTCTGGGGAGCACAAGGTAGTCATTGCAGTGATGTATAATCCACCACAGAACTGCAGGAGGCCAAGAGAGGAATATGAAGAGAGTAACAGAGCAATGGTGGACACACTGGCTGAGGTGGCAAGAAGAGCTCACTCGAGCAGAGCAAATTTACTGGTTATGGGTGATTTCAATCACAGGGAGATCGATTGGGGAAAACCCTGGAACCACACGGGGGTCCCAAAACATGATGAGCCAAGATGATGGATGTAGTACTGGAGAACCTCATGCATCAACATGTTAAGGATACTACCAGAGAGGGAGGGGAGGATGAACCAGTAAGACTGGACCTTATGTTCACCCTGAGCAGTTCAGACATTGAGGACATCACATATGAGAGGCCCCTAGGAGCTAGTGACCACATGGTTCTCTGCTTTGAACACATAGTAGAGTTATAAGTGGAGAGGGTAACATGAGTTGAATGGGAAAAGTCAGACTATAAATGGGGGAACTACATAGGTTTGAGGAACTTCCTTTAAGAGGTTCAGTGGGACAGAGAACTGGTAAGAAAGTCGGTAAATGAAATGATGGAATACGTAACAACAAAATTTAAGGAGGCAGAGGAAAGGTTTGTTCCCAAGGGCAATAGAAACAATGGGAAGACCAGAACGAGCCCCTGGTTTACCCGATGGTGTAAGGAGGCAAAAAACCAAGTGCAATAGAAAATGGAAAAAGTACAGAAGGCGAAGAACACAGGAAAATACGGAAGAGCCAGGAACGAGTATGCACAGGTAAGGAGGGAGGCCCAGCAACAGTATGAAAATAACTTAGCATCAAAAGTCAAGTCTGACCGGAAACTGCTGTACAGCCACATCAGGAGGAACACAACAAAGACCAGGTGATCAGGCTGAGGAAAGGTGGGGAACTCACAAGAAACGATCACGAGGTATGTAAGGAGCTCAATATGAGATTTAAGGAAGTATTGACAGTAGAGACAGGAATGGCTCCGAGAAAACAGCACAGAGGGGAACATCTACAGGGAACATACCAACAGGTGCTGGATGACATACAAACAATGGACGAGGAGGTGCAGAAGCTAAGTGACCTCGATACCTCAAAGGCGGTGGGACCGGACATCTCCCCATGCGTCCTTAGAGAAGGAGCAGAAACGCTGTGCATGCCACTAACCATAATCTTCAATACATCCCTTGAAACTGGGTAACTACCTGAGGTATGGAAGACGGCAAATGTAGTCCTCATTTTTAAGAAAGGAGACAGAAACAAGGCACTAAACTACAGACCAGTGTCTCTGACATGTATAGTATGCAAAGTCATGGAGAAGATTATCAGGAGGAGGGTGGTGGAGCACCTGGAATGAAACAAGATTATAAACAACAACCAGCACGGATTCATGGAAGGGAAATCCTGTGTCATGAACCTTCTGGAGTTTTATGACAAGGTAACAGAAGAAACGAGAGGGGTGGGTTGATTGCATTTTCCTGGACTTCAGGAAGGCCTTAAACACAGTTCCTCACAGGAGATTAGTGCAGAAGTTGGAGGATCAGACACGTATAACAGGAAGGGCACTGCAATGGATTAGAGAATACCTAACAGGGAGGCAACAACGGGTCATGGTACGTGGTGAGGTATCACAGTGGGCTCCTGTGACGAGCGGGGTTCCACAGGGGTAAGTCCTAGGACCAATGCTATTTTTGATATATGTGAATGACATGGTGGATGGGACAGACTCTGAAGTGTCCCTGTTCGCAGATGATGTGAAGCTAATGAGAAGGATTAAATCGGATGAGGATCAGGCAGGACTCCAAAGAGACCTGGATAGGCTGGACACGTGGTCCAGCAACTGCCTTCTCGATTTCAACCCTGCCAAATACAGTCATGAAGATGGGGGAAGGGCAAAGAAGACCGCAGACAGAGTATAGGCTAGGTGGGCAAAGGCTGCAAACCTCACTCAAGGAGAAAGATCTTGGGGTGACCATAACACCGAGCACGTCTCCGGAGACACACATCAACCAGATAACTGCTGCAGCATATGGGCACCTGGCAAACCTGAGAATAGCGTTCCGATACCTTAGTAAGGAATAGGTCAAGACGCTGTACACTGTGTACGTCAGGCCCATACTGGAGTATGCAGCACCAGTTTGGAACCCACACCTGGTCAAGCACGTCAAGAAATTAGAGAAAGTACAAAGGTTTGCAACAAGTCTAGTTCCGGAGCTCAGGGGAATGTCCTACGAAGAAAAGTTGAGGGAAATCGGACTGACGACACTGGAGGACAGGAGGGTCAGGGGAGACATGATAACAACATACAAAATAATGAGTGGAATAGACAAGGTGGATAGAGACAGGTTGTTCCAGAGAGGGAACACAGCAACAAGGGGTCACAAATGGAAGCTGAAGACTCAGACGAGTTACAGGGATGTTAGGAAGTACTTCAGTCACAGAGTAGTCAGGAAGTGGAATAGCCTAGCAAGTGATGTAGTGGAGGCAGGAACCATACATATCTTTAAGACGAGGTATGACAAAGCTCAGGAAGCAGAGAGGGAGAGGACCTAGTAGCGATCAGTGAAGAGGCGAGGCCAGGAGCTGAGTCTCGACCCCTGCAACCACAATTAGGCGAGTACAATTAGGTGAGTACAAGGTCAAACATACAACATAACAGTTACTCACATAAGGTCAAACATGCAACATAACAGTTACTCACACACAAGGTCAAACATACAACATAACAGTTACTTACACACAAGGTCAAACATACAACATAACAGTTACTCACACACAAGGTCAAACATACAATATAACAGTTACTCACACACAAGGTCAAACATACAACATAACAGTTACTCACACAAGGTCAAACATACAACATAACAGTTACTCACACAAGGTCAAACATACAACATAACAGTTACTCACACAAGGTCAAACATACAACATAACAGTTACTCACACAAGGTCAAACATACAACATAACAGTTACTCACACAAGGTCAAACATACAACATAACAGTTACTCACACACAAGGTCAAACATACAACATAACAGTTACTCACACAAGGTCAAACATACAACATAACAGTTACTCACACACAAGGTCAAACATACAACATAACAGTTACTCACACAAGGTCAAACATACAACATAACAGTTACTCACACACAAGGTCAAACATACAACATAACAGTTACTCACACACAAGGTCAAACATACAACATAACAGTTACTCACACACAAGGTCAAACATACAACATAACAGTTACTCACACACAAGGTCAAACATACAACATAACAGTTACTCACACAAGGTCAAACATACAACATAACAGTTACTCACACACAAGGTCAAACATACAACATAACAGTTACTCACACAAGGTCAAACATACAACATAACAGTTACTCACACAAGGTCAAACATACAACATAACAGTTACTCACACAAGGTCAAACATACAACATAACAGTTACTCACACAAGGTCAAACATACAACATAACAGTTACTCACACAAGGTCAAACATACAACATAACAGTTACTCACACACAAGGTCAAACATACAACATAACAGTTACTCACACACAAGGTCAAACATACAACATAATAGTTACACACAAGGTCAAACATACAACATAATAGTTACTCACACAAGGTCAAACATACAACAATGAACATTATAGACAGTTATGGGGAGACTAGAAATATGCACACCAGGGTCCATACTACAAGGTGGTACTACACACAATGGCTACGCCAAGGAAATTATGTGGAGAGGCTTAATTAAGTCTGCCATAATTTGCTTCAATACCTGCGGCTCCCCATAATGAACTCGTCAGTTATTCAACTTGTGCCAGTTAATTCTGCAGCATGGGAACGTAAGTTTCCTTTTCCTGTCACTGACGAAAACGTATTTGAGGAACAGTAGTAGTGATAAGAGAGGATATCTATACCTGGAGAGGGTTTCGGGGGGTCAACGCCCCCACCGCTCGGTCTGAGACCAGGCTTTAAAAAGAGCCCAAAGTATTTAGCCTGGTGACTAAAGCTCTCGCTTTACACGGCGAGGGTCCGGGTTCGATTCCCGGCGATAACCAATACTACAAGCCGACACCACCAAGATTCTACAAGCCACTCTACAGATACCTTCGCCAAGCAACTCCCTCTCTCCACTCCTCGACGGTGCTCCCTCCAAGGTCCTGTATTGCATGGTGTATGCACACCTTGCAAATGCAGCAAACCCCGGCACTTTCAACATCACTATTAACGAATTATTCCGTCTGAACAATATGTCCGCCTTCAATTTCCCGGACTCCACACCTTCAGTCGACATCCTCAAGATCCTTCCCAACATCGTGAACTTTACTGCACCTGCAGACCTGTCTCCTGCCCAAGCAACTGCTCCTGTAACTTCTATAACCACTTCCACCGCCGACAACGATGATCATGCTGCCTCAACCACCGTCTCCCACGTCTCCCAACCTGTTTTTACACCACCATTGCACCTCTCCACTGTTCCTGTCGACCCTCGGTCACCTACTAACATTCGTCAAATGAATCCACTTCAGAAGAAGATAGTGACGACTCCAGTACACCCTCGTGGGAAAACCTTACCTTCTACACTTCTCCATCGAATGCTAACACCATGACTTGCACTGAGCTCTACAGAGGCCTCGGTGCTGGAACAGTCAAGTATGCCTGCGAATCACCTCTTCACTTCACACTCACCCAAGTTCTTGAGTTCATCAAGCCTCTACGTTTCACCTTCAGTAGCAAGACCAAACTATACCACCTCTCCAGAAGCAGCTTCAAAAAGTTTGGAAATGGCTCCATTGCAAACCTGCCTCCTCAATTACTCCTATAACTCCCACCTGTGTGATGCCCTCCGATATTCCTACCTGCCTACCCTCTCCTGCGACCTAGAAACTGCCAGTTTCTCAAGACTCAGGACCTCAACTACCACGAGACCGATGCATACACAGCTCGCTTTTCCTGTTTTCTCCAAGTTGGTCCCACGAGCGCCTAGCAGCTGGGTTAAGCCCTGGTTCTTTTTCTTTGACTGTAGACACTCCTCTCCACCGCTATTCTTCGTCTCCCGTCTTCCAAGTTCACCTCACACGGGGTCTTACCTAAACTCTCTTGATCTTGAGCATGTTTCCTTATACCGATTGTCTATGTTCCCCATCAGTAAAATAGGTACCTGGGTGTTAGTCGCCTAGTGTGGGTCGCATCCTGGGACAAAACTGACCGAATTTCCGCGAAATGTTCTGCATAACAAGCGGCTTTCTATATAGTAGTATGTCATTGATGTCAACTAGGACTGTATACATTGAACATGTACTTGTAGAAATTATTATTATTATTAAGCTTTTCCTTCCAAGCACAACAACAAGAGACTCAAACTGTTATAATCTTTCAGTTACTCTGGGCCTCTCATTTGAGAGTATAATAAATATATTACGTTGTAGGTCTCTCATCTGAGAATATAATGAATATATTATATTCTAGCTATGTACTGTTACATCAACAAGGCCGAAGTGAACATCATTATTCTAATGGCTTACATACTGAAGCAATTTCGTGTAATTCTTATTCATATTATTCTTTAATAGGGAGAATTGTTTTCTCAACTGTATAAAAATGATATTTAGAAAACATTGTTATTTTTACTTATCTGTAACATACACTCTCAAACAAAAATAGTGTTCTTGCTTAGCAAAGCAGAGTTGTGTAGCCTCCCTGGTCAGGCAGACATCTTGTGTAGCCTCCCTGGTCACGCAGACATCTTGTCTAGCCTCCCTGGTCAGGCAGACATCTTGTGTAGCCTCCCTGGTCAGGCAGACATCTTGTGTAGCCTCCCTGGTCAGGCAGACATCTTGTGTAGCCTCCCTGGTCACGCAGACATCTTGTCTAGCCTCCCTGGTCAGGCAGACATCTTGTGTAGCCTCCCTGGTCAGGCAGACATCTTGTGTAGCCTCCCTGGTCAGGCAGACATCTTGTCTAGCCTCCCTGGTCAGGCAGACATCTTGTGTAGCCTCCCTGGTCACGCAGACATCTTGTCTAGCCTCCCTGGTCAGGCAGACATCTTGTGTAGCCTCCCTGGTCAGGCATCTTGTGTAGCCTCCCTGGTCAGGCAGACATCTTGTGTAGCCTCCCTGGTCAGGCAGACATCTTGTGTAGCCTCCCTGGTCAGGCAGACATCTTGTGTAGCCTCCCTGGTCAGGCAGACATCTTGTGTAGCCTCCCTGGTCAGGCAGACATCTTGTGTAGCCTCCCTGGTCAGGCAGACATCTTGTCTAGCCTCCCTGGTCAGGCAGACATCTTGTGTAGCCTCCCTGGTCAGGCAGACATCTTGTGTAGCCTCCCTGGTCAGGCAGACATCTTGTGTAGCCTCCCTGGTCAGGCAGACATCTTGTGTAGCCTCCCTGGTCAGGCAGACGTCTTGTGTAGCCTCCCTGGTCAGGCAGACGTCTTGTGTAGCCTCCCTGGTCAGGCAGACATCTTGTCTAGCCTCCCTGGTCAGGCAGACATCTTGTCTAGCCTCCCTGGTCAGGCAGACATCTTGTGTAGCCTCCCTGGTCAGGCAGACATCTTGTCTAGCCTCCCTGGTCAGGCAGACATCTTGTGTAGCCTCCCTGGTCAGGCAGACATCTTGTGTAGCCTCCCTGGTCAGGCAGACATCTTGTGTAGCCTCCCTGGTCAGGCAGACATCTTGTGTAGCCTCCCTGGTCAGGCAGACATCTTGTGTAGCCTCCCTGGTCAGGCAGACATCTTGTCTAGCCTCCCTGGTCAGGCAGACATCTTGTGTAGCCTCCCTGGTCAGGCAGACATCTTGTGTAGCCTCCCTGGTCAGGCAGACATCTTGTGTAGCCTCCCTGGTCAGGCAGACATCTTGTGTAGCCTCCCTGGTCAGGCAGACATCTTGTCTAGCCTCCCTGGTCAGGCAGACATCTTGTTTAGCCTCCCTGGTCAGGCAGACATCTTGTCTAGCCTCCCTGGTCAGGCAGACATCTTGTGTAGCCTCCCTGGTCAGGCAGACATCTTGTGTAGCCTCCCTGGTCAGGCAGACATCTTGTGTAGCCTCCCTGGTCAGGCAGACATCTTGTCTAGCCTCCCTGGTCAAGCAGACATCTTGTGTAGCCTCCCTGGTCAGGCAGACATCTTGTCTAGCCTCCCTGGTCAGGCAGACATCTTGTGTAGCCTCCCTGGTCAGGCAGACATCTTGTGTAGCCTCCCTGGTCAGGCAGACATCTTGTGTAGCCTCCCTGGTCAGGCAGACATCTTGTCTAGCCTCCCTGGTCAGGCAGACATCTTGTGTAGCCTCCCTGGTCAGGCAGACATCTTGTCTAGCCTCCCTGGTCAGGCAGACATCTTGTGTAGCCTCCCTGGTCAGGCAGACATCTTGTCTAGCCTCCCTAGTCAGGCAGACATCTTGTGTAGCCTCCCTGGTCAGGCAGACATCTTGTGTAGCCTCCCTGGTCAGGCAGACATCTTGTGTAGCCTCCCTGGTCAGGCAGACATCTTGTCTAGCCTCCCTGGTCAGGCAGACATCTTGTGTAGCCTCCCTGGTCAGGCAGACATCTTGTCTAGCCTCCCTGGTCAGGCAGACATCTTGTGTAGCCTCCCTGGTCAGGCAGACATCTTGTCTAGCCTCCCTGGTCAGGCAGACATCTTGTGTAGCCTCCCTGGTCAGGCAGACATCTTGTCTAGCCTCCCTGGTCAGGCAGACATCTTGTCTAGCCTCCCTGGTCAGGCAGACATCTTGTGTAGCCTCCCTGGTCAGGCAGACATCTTGTCTAGCCTCCCTGGTCAGGCAGACATCTTGTGTAGCCTCCCTGGTCAGGCAGACATCTTGTGTAGCCTCCCTGGTCAGGCAGACATCTTGTCTAGCCTCCCTGGTCAGGCAGACATCTTGTGTAGCCTCCCTGGTCAGGCAGACATCTTGTGTAGCCTCCCTGGTCAGGCAGACATCTTGTGTAGCCTCCCTGGTCAGGCAGACATCTTGTGTAGCCTCCCTGGTCAGGCAGACATCTTGTCTAGCCTCCCTGGTCAGGCAGACATCTTGTGTAGCCTCCCTGGTCAGGCAGACATCTTGTGTAGCCTCCCTGGTCATGCAGACATCTGCCTCTCACCTCCACAATACAGACATGCTGGAGGCGCCTCTGGGAGTACCAAAGTTCACACTAAACCCAAGTATCCCATATGGTAAATTATTAATTTCTGCCGACATTCAAGGTTTGAAAACCAGTAAAAATAATAAACTTTTATATTTAAGTTAGTTCCTCACATTAGTAAATGCTATGTTTACAGCATTCACTGAAACACACAAAAGGAATGTTTTCAACATTGAACTAGGTGAAAAAAATACAATGTTTATATATGTGAGAGAATAAACAAGTCACAGTGAGGGAAGTAAGACTGTGAAAAACATTTTACTGTACATAAGTGATGAAATCATACATTAGTAGTAATACTAGGTACTGGAAAACAAGAATTTAGTAATTATCCTCGTATATAAATCACTATTAGCATCAGTTAAGTAAAATAAACAGCTGTCTTAAAACTCTTGAAAATCCTCCAAGCAAATATTATCGTCCGCGCAGAGTTCAACCTTACATACGTGATACGGAAGCTGGTAAACACCAAATTTGTGCCAGAAATAGTGCTAGACAGCGCTTAGCCTAACAGATAAATACTAGAGTATTAATGGGGCTTTGTGAGAAGTTTACTTTGAACCAACAGATAACAGAATCTACATGAAATGACAATAACTGGATTTGATCTTTATGAACAATGAGAAACTTATCAGAGACAAAACAATTTCAAATATAATATACACTGATCACACCCTAACAGAAGTACAAACAAGTATAAATTCCGGGACTCAGATCTCCAGAAACGGTCAACGAGAACGGGTATTCAGTCAACTTAAAACTTACGTAAGCTCCTGTCTCCTATGTGTGAGTTATTTAGGTAATGAGTAGTGAAAAAATAACATGTTTAATGGTGAAAAATCCCAAGTACTGCAATTAAATATGGAAAGAATGAAGTCAAAACGAGCCAAGGATAAGTAACCCAGGAGAAACATCCCAGAGAAAGAAACATGTGAAGACTTGGAAAAATAATGTTGGATGACCTATCATTTAGATAACACAATAGAGTAAATACAACAAAAGCCATACAAATGTCTGGATAACAATGAGAATTTTCAAAACCAGAGAAATAGCGACAATGATGGTAGTATTCACAGTTCTGTTGTCACTTCCAGCATACTGTTGTATACTCACAGTTGTCACTTCCAGCATACTGTTGTATACTCACAGTTCTGTTGTCACTTCCAGCATACTGTTGTATACTCACAGTTGTCACTTCCAGCATACTGTTGTATACTCACAGTTGTCACTTCCAGCATACTGTTGTATACTCACAGTTCTGTAGTCACTTCCGGCATACTGTTATATACTCACAGTTCTGTAGTCACTTCCAGCATACTGTTGTATACTCACAGTTCTGTAGTCACTTCCAGCATACTGTTGTATACTCACAGTTCTGTAGTCACTTCCAGCATACTGTTGTATACTCACAGTTCTGTAGTCACTTCCAGCATACTGTTGTATACTCACAGTTGTCACTTCCAGCATACTGTTGTATACTCACAGTTGTCACTTCCAGCATACTGTTGTATACTCACAGTTGTCACTTCCAGCATACTGTTGTATACTCACAGTTCTGTAGTCACTTCCAGCATACTGCTGTATACTCACAGTTGTCACATCCAGCATACTGTTGTATACTCACAGTTCTGTTGTCACTTCCAGCATACTGTTGTATACTCACAGTTGTCACTTCCAGCATACTGTTGTATACTCACAGTTGTCACTTCCAGCATACTGTTGTATACTCACAGTTCTGTAGTCACTTCCAGCATACTGTTGTATACTCACAGTTCTGTAGTCACTTCCAGCATACTGTTGTATACTCACAGTTCTGTTGTCACTTCCAGCATACTGTTGTATACTCACAGTTCTGTAGTCACTTCCAGCATACTGTTGTATACTCACAGTTCTGTAGTCACTTCCAGCATACTGTTGTATACTCACAGTTCTGTAGTCACTTCCAGCATACTGTTGTATACTCACAGTTCTGTAGTCACTTCCAGCATACTGTTGTATACTCACAGTTCTGTAGTCACTTCCAGCATACTGTTGTATACTCACAGTTCTGTAGTCACTTCCAGCATACTGTTGTATACTCACAGTTCTGTAGTCACTTCCAGCATACTGTTGTATACTCACAGTTCTGTAGTCACTTCCAGCATACTGTTGTATACTCACAGTTCTGTAGTCACTTCCAGCATACTGTTGTATACTCACAGTTCTGTAGTCACTTCCAGCATACTGTTGTATACTCACAGTTCTGTTGTCACTTCCAGCATACTGTTGTATACTCACAGTTCTGTAGTCACTTCCAGCATACTGTTGTATACTCACAGTTGTCACTTCCAGCATACTGTTGTATACTCACAGTTCTGTTGTCACTTCCAGCATACTGTTGTATACTCACAGTTCTGTAGTCACTTCCAGCATACTGTTGTATACTCACAGTTCTGTTGTCACTTCCAGCATACTGTTGTATACTCACAGTTCTGTAGTCACTTCCAGCATACTGTTGTATACTCACAGTTCTGTAGTCACTTCCAGCATACTGTTGTATACTCACAGTTGTCACTTCCAGCATACTGTTGTATACTCACAGTTCTGTAGTCACTTCCAGCATACTGTTGTATACTCACAGTTCTGTAGTCACTTCCAGCATACTGTTGTATACTCACAGTTCTGTTGTCACTTCCAGCATACTGTTGTATACTCACAGTTCTGTTGTCACTTCCAGCATACTGTTGTATACTCACAGTTCTGTAGTCACTTCCAGCATACTGTTGTATACTCACAGTTCTGTAGTCACTTCCAGCATACTGTTGTATACTCACAGTTCTGTAGTCACTTCCAGCATACTGTTGTATACTCACAGTTGTCACTTCCAGCATACTGTTGTATACTCACAGTTCTGTAGTCACTTCCAGCATACTGTTGTATACTCACAGTTGTCACTTCCAGCATACTGTTGTATACTCACAGTTCTGTAGTCACTTCCAGCATACTGTTGTATACTCACAGTTCTGTAGTCACTTCCAGCATACTGTTGTATACTCACAGTTCTGTAGTCACTTCCAGCATACTGTTGTATACTCACAGTTGTCACTTCCAGCATACTGTTGTATACTCACAGTTCTGTCACTTCCAGCATACTGTTGTATACTCACAGTTCTGTTGTCACTTCCAGCATACTGTTGTATACTCACAGTTCTGTAGTCACTTCCAGCATACTGTTGTATACTCACAGTTCTGTTGTCACTTCCAGCATACTGTTGTATACTCACAGTTCTGTAGTCACTTCCAGCATACTGTTGTATACTCACAGTTCTGTCACTTCCAGCATACTGTTGTATACTCACAGTTCTGTAGTCACTTCCAGCATACTGTTGTATACTCACAGTTCTGTCACTTCCAGCATACTGTTGTATACTCACAGTTCTGTCACTTCCAGCATACTGTTGTATACTCACAGTTCTGTAGTCACTTCCAGCATACTGTTGTATACTCACAGTTCTGTTGTCACTTCCAGCATACTGTTGTATACTCACAGTTCTGTTGTCACTTCCAGCATACTGTTGTATACTCACAGTTCTGTAGTCACTTCCAGCATACTGTTGTATACTCACAGTTCTGTAGTCACTTCCAGCATACTGTTGTATACTCACAGTTCTCACTTCCATCATACAGTTGTATACTCACAGAACTGTAGTCACTTCCAGCATACTGTTGTATACTCACAGTTCTGTAGTCACTTCCAGCATACTGTTGTATACTCACAGTTCTGTTGTCACTTCCAGCATACTGTTGTATACTCACAGTTCTGTAGTCACTTCCAGCATACTGTTGTATACTCACAGTTCTGTTGTCACTTCCAGCATACTGTTGTATACTCACAGTTCTGTAGTCACTTCCAGCATACTGTTGTATACTCACAGTTCTGTAGTCACTTCCAGCATACTGTTGTATACTCACAGTTCTGTAGTCACTTCCAGCATACCCAGCATACTGTTGTATACTCACAGTTGTCACTTCCAGCATACTGTTGTATACTCACAGTTGTCACTTCCAGCATACTGTTGTATACTCACAGTTCTGTAGTCACTTCCAGCATACTGTTGTATACTCACAGTTCTGTAGTCACTTCCAGCATACTGTTGTATACTCACAGTTCTGTAGTCACTTCCAGCATACTGTTGTATACTCACAGTTCTGTAGTCACTTCCAGCATACTGTTGTATACTCACAGTTCTGTCACTTCCAGCATACTGTTGTATACTCACAGTTCTGTTGTCACTTCCAGCATACTGTTGTATACTCACAGTTCTGTAGTCACTTCCAGCATACTGTTGTATACTCACAGTTGTCACTTCCAGCATACTGTTGTATACTCACAGTTCTGTAGTCACTTCCAGCATACTGTTGTATACTCACAGTTGTCACTTCCAGCATACTGTTGTATACTCACAGTTCTGTAGTCACTTCCAGCATACTGTTGTATACTCACAGTTGTCACTTCCAGCATACTGTTGTATACTCACAGTTGTCACTTCCAGCATACTGTTGTATACTCACAGTTCTGTAGTCACTTCCAGCATACTGTTGTATACTCACAGTTCTGTAGTCACTTCCAGCATACTGTTGTATACTCACAGTTGTCACTTCCAGCATACTGTTGTATACTCACAGTTCTGTAGTCACTTCCAGCATACTGTTGTATACTCACAGTTCTGTAGTCACTTCCAGCATACTGTTGTATACTCACAGTTCTGTTGTCACTTCCAGCATACTGTTGTATACTCACAGTTGTCACTTCCAGCATACTGTTGTATACTCACAGTTGTCACTTCCAGCATACTGTTGTATACTCACAGTTGTCACTTCCAGCATACTGTTGTATACTCACAGTTGTCACTTCCAGCATACTGTTGTATACTCACAGTTCTGTAGTCACTTCCAGCATACTGTTGTATACTCACAGTTCTGTAGTCACTTCCAGCATACTGTTGTATACTCACAGTTGTCACTTCCAGCATACTGTTGTATACTCACAGTTGTCACTTCCAGCATACTGTTGTATACTCACAGTTAATAACAAAAAAAAGGCACAATACCGTGACTGGAACGATACACAAATAACCGGCACATAAAAGAGAGAAGCTTACGACGACGTTTCGGTCCGACTTGGACCATTGACAAAGTCACACTAACCAGAGGTGGAGCAGGACGGCTATATATAGGCAGGAAGAGGTGGTGGTAGTAGTAGTAGTAGTACAAGAATTGTATATAATACCGACAAGATGAAATTAAGACACATTCACAACACCCGGACATCCCCATCGTAGACGTTTCGCCATCCAGCCAGCCACTGGATGGCGAAACGTCCACAACAAAGACAACCAGACGCCGGACATGTGTCTTAATTTCATCAGTAGTTGTAGTAGTAGTAGAAGAAGAGGAGGTAGTAGTAGTGGTAGTGGTAGAAGTGGGAAATAAGTATGACGAGCCAGTCAAATACAAAGGAAGGGGAGCACTGCAAGAGAGCTAGATGCCCACAGAGGGAGAGCAAGCGCACAGAGGTGCGTGAAAGGGGAAGTGGTGAAATAAATGAAGAAGGAACAGAAACACGAGACAGGAGAAAGGCAACCCAGACTGGCTCGTCATCCTTATTTCCCACTTCTACCACTACCACTACTACCTCTTCTTCTTCTACTACTACTACAACTACTGATGAAATTAAGACACATGTGCGGCGTCTGGTTGTCTTTGTTGTCCATATAACAGGTCACAGATACATATAACAGGTTACAGGTACATGTAACAGGTCACAGGTCCATATAACAGGTCACAGGTACATATAACAGGTCACAGGTACATATAACAGGTCACAGGTCCATAAAACAGGTCACAGGTACATATAACAGGTCACAGGTACATGTAACAGGTCCATATTACAGGTCACCGGTCCATATAACAGTTCACAGGTCCATACAACAGTTCACAGGTACATATAACAGGTCACAGGTACATATAACAAGTCACAGGTCCATACAACAGGTCACAGGTCCATATAACAGGTCACAGGTACATATAACAGGTCACAGGTACATATAACAGATCACAGGTCCATATAACAGGTCACAGGTACATGTAACAGGTACATATAACAGGTCACAGGTACATATAACAGATCACAGGTCCATATAACAGGTCACAGGTACATGTAACAAATACATATAACAGGTCACAGGTCCATATAACAGGTCACAGGTCCATATAACAGGTCACAGGTCCATATAACAGGTCACAGGTACATATAACAGGTCACAGGTACATATAACAGGTCACAGGTCCATATAACAGGTCACAGGTACATATAACAGGTCACAAGTCCATATAACAGGTCACAGGTACGTATAACAGATACATATAACAGGTCACAGGTGCATATAACAGGTCACAGGTACATATAACAGGTCACAGGTGCATATAACAGGTCACAGGTACATGTAACAGGTCACAGGTCCATATAACAGGTCACAGGTACATATAACAGGTCACAAGTACATATAACAGGTCAAAGGTACATATAACAGATAACAGGTCCATATAACAGGTAACAGGTACATATAACAGGTAACAGGTACATATAACAGGTCACAGGTACATATAACAGGTCACAGGTCCATATAACAGGTCACAGGTACATGTAACAGGTCACAGGTCCATATAACAGGTCACAGGTACATATAACAGGTCACAAGTACATATAACAGGTCAAAGGTACATATAACAGATAACAGGTCCATATAACAGGTAACAGGTACATATAACAGTTAACAGGTACATATAACAGGTCACAGGTACATATAACAGGTCACAGGTCCATATAACAGGTCACAGGTACATGTAACAGGTCACAGGTCCATATAACAGGTCACAGGTACATATAACAGGTCACAAGTACATATAACAGGTCAAAGGTACATATAACAGATAACAGGTCCATATAACAGGTAACAGGTACATATAACAGGTAACAGGTACATATAACAGGTCACGGGTACATATAACAGGTCACAGGTACATATAACAGGTCACAGGTACATATAACAGGTCACAGGTACATATAACAGGTCACAGGTACATATAACAGGTAACAGGTCCATATAACAGGTAACAGGTACATATAGCAGGTCACAGGTACATATAACAGGTCACAGGTACATATAACAGGTTACAGGTACATATAACAGGTCACAGGTCCATATAACAGGTCACAGGTACATATAACAGGTCACAGGTCCATATAACAGGTACATATAACAGGTCACAGATACATATAACAGGTCACAGGCACATATAACAGGTTACAGGCACACATAACAGGTCACAGGTACATATAACAGGTTACAGGCACATATAACAGGTCACAGGTACATATAACAGGTCACAGGTCCATATAACAATTACATATAACAGGTCACAGATACATATAACAGGTCATAGGCACATATAACAGGTCACAGGTACATATAACAGGTCACAGGTACATATAACAGGTTACAGGTACATATAACAGGTCACAGGCACATATAACAGGTCACAGGCACATATAACAGGTCACAGGTACATATAACAGGTCACAGGTACATATAACAGGTCACAGGTACATATAACAGGTCACAGGTACATATAACAGGTACATATAACAGGTCACAGGTACATATAACAGGTCACAGGTCCATATAGCAGGTCACAGGTACATATAACAGGTCACAGGTACATATAACAGGTCACAGGTACATATAACAGGTCACAGGTACATATAACAGGTCACAGGCACATATAACAGGTCACAGGTCCATATAACAGGTCACATGTACATATAACAGGTCACAGGCACATATAACAGGTCACAGGTCCATATAACAGGTCACAGGTACATATAACAGGTGACAGGTCCATATAACAGGTCACATGTACATATAACAGGTCACAGGCACATATAACAGGTCACAGGCACATATAACAGGTCACAGGTCCATATAACAGGTCACAGGTACATATAACAGGTCACAGGTCCATATAACAGGTGACAGGTACATATAACAGGTCACAGGTACATATAACAGGTCACAGGTTCATATAGCAGGTCACAGGTACATATAACAGGTGACAGGTACATATAACAGGTCACAGGTCCATATAACAGGTCACAGGTCCATATAGCAGGTCACAGGTACATATAACAGGTCACAGGTACATATAACAGGTCACAGGTACATATAACAGGTCACAGGCACATATAACAGGTCACAGGTCCATATAACAGGTGACAGGTACATATAACAGGTGACAGGTCCATATAACAGGTCACAGGTCCATATAACAGGTCACAGGTCCATATAACAAGTCACAGGTCCATATAACAAGTCACAGGCACATATAACAGGTCACAGGCACATATAACAGGTGACAGGTACATATAACAGGTGACAGGTACATATAACAGGTCACAGGTACATATAACAGGTCCCAGGTACATATAACAGGTCACAGGTACATATAACAGGTCACAGGTACATATAACAGGTCACAGGTACATATAACAGGTCACAGGTACATATAACAGGTCACAGGTACATATAACAGGTCACAGGTACATATAACAGGTCACAGGTACATATAACAGGTCACAGGTCCATATAACAGGTCACAGGTACATATAACAGGTGACAGGTACATATAACAGGTCACAGGTACATATAACAGGTGACAGGCACATATAACAGGTCACAGGCACATATAACAGGTCACAGGTACATATAACAGGTGACAGGCACATATAACAGGTCACAGGTACATATAACAGGTGACAGGCACATATAACAGGTCACAGGCACATATAACAGGTGACAGGTACATATAACAGGTGACAGGTACATATAACAGGTGACAGGTACATATAACAGGTGACAGGTACATATAACAGGTGACAGGTACATATAACAGGTGACAGGTACATATAACAGGTGACAGGTACATATAACAGGTGACAGGTACATATAACAGGTGACAGGTACATATAACAGGTGACAGGTACATATAACAGGTGACAGGTACATATAACAGGTGACAGGTACATGGTGACAGTACACTCGTGGATGTTAACTTACAATAACATCACCGTAGTTACAGTCGGTCGTTAATAAACACAACATTTACACTGTCACTTGTATATAATAATGTTACACCAGCACCGACTGACTCTCCTCATCACTCAAGGTTACATCTCCCTTAAGCAAGGGGGTTCAAACATCTCCCTTAAGCAAGGGGGTTCAAACATCTCCCTTAAGCAAGAGGGTTCAAACATCTTTCTTAAGCAAGGAGGTTCAAACATCTCCCTTAAGCAAGGGGGATCAAACATCTCCCTTAAGCAACGGGGTTCAAACATCTCCCTTAAGCAAGAGGGTTCAAACATCTTTCTTAAGCAATGAGGATCAAACATCTCCCTTAAGCAATAGGGTTCAAACATCTCCCTTAAGCAAGGGGGTTCAAACATCTCCTTTAAGCAAGGGGGTTCAAACATCTCCCTTAAACAAGGGGGTTCAAACATCTCCATTAACAAAGGTGGTTCAAACATCTCCCTTAAGCAAGAGGGTTCAAACATCTTTCTTAAGCAAGGAGGTTCAAACATCTCCCTTAAGCAAGAGGGTTCAAACATTTCCCTTAAGCAGGAGAGTTCAAACATTTCCCTTAAGCAGGAGAGTTCAAACATCTCCCTTAAGCAATAGGGTTCAAACATCTCCCTTAAGCAATAGGGTTCAAACATCTCCCTTAAGCAAGAGGGTTCAAACATCTCCCTTGAGCAAGGGGGTTGAAACATTTCCCTTAATAGGGTTCAAACATCTCCCTTAAGCAAGGGGGTTCAAACATCTCCCTTAAACAAGGGGGTTCAAACTTCTCCCTTAAACAAAGGTGTTCAAACATCTGCATTAACAAAGGGGGTTCAAACATCTCCCTTAAGCAAGAGGGTTCAAATATCTCCCTTAACCAAGGGGGTTCAAACATCTCCCTTAAGCAAGAGGGTTCAAACATCTCCCTTAAGCAGGGGGTTCAAACATCTCCCTTAAGCAAGAGAGGTAAAACATCTCCCTTAAGCAAGGGGGTTCAAACATCTCCCTTAAGCAAGGAGGTTCAAACATTTCCCTTAGGCAAGAGGGTTCAAACATCTCTCTTAAACAAGGGGGTTCAAACATCTTCCTTAAGTAAGGGGTTTCAAACATCTCCCTTAAGCAAGAGGGTTCAAACATCTCCCTTGAGCAAGGGGGTTCAAACATCTCCCTTTAGCAAAGGGGTTCAAACATTTCCCTTAACCAAGGGGGTTCAAACATCTCCCTTAACCAAGGAGGTTCAAACATCTCCCTTATGCAAGGGGGTTCAAATACCTTCCTTAAACAAGGGGGTTCAAACATCTTCCTTAAGTAAGGGGTTTCAAACATCTCCCTTAAGCAAGAGGGTTCAAATATCTCCCTTAACCAAGGGGGTTCAAACATCTCCCTTGAGCAAGGGGGTTCAAACATTTCCCTTAAGCAAGGGGGTTCAAACATCTCCCTTTAGCAAAGGGGTTCAAACATTTCCCTTAACCAAGGGGGTTCAAGCATCCCCCTTAACAAAGGGGGTTCAAACATCTTCCTTAAACAAGGGGGTTCAAACATCTCCCTTAAGGAAGGGGGTTCAAACATCTCCTTTGAGGAAGGGGTTTCAAATATCTCCCTTAAGCAAGGGGGTTCAAACATCTCCCTTGAGCAAGGGGGTTCAAACATCTACCTTAAGCAAAGGATTTCAAACATCTCCCTTAAACAAGGGGGTTCAAACATCTCCCTTAAGCAAGAGGGTTCAAACATCTCCCTTGAGCAAGGGGGTTGAAACATGTCCCTTAAGCAAGGGGGTTCAAACATCTCCCTTAAACAAAGAGGTTCAAACATCTCCCTTAAGCAAGGGGGTTCAAACATCTCCCTTAAGCAAGGGGGTTCAAACATCTCCCTTAAGCAAGGAGGTTCAAACACCTCCCTTAAGCAAGGGGGTTCAAACACCTCCCTTAAGCAAAGGGGTTCAAACATCTCCCTTTAGCAAAGGGGTTCAAACATTTCCCTTAAACAAGGGGGTTCAAACATCTCCCTTAACCAAGGGGGTTCAAATATCTCCCTTAAGCAAGGGGGTTCAAACATCTCCTTTGAGCAAGAAGGTTCAAATATCTCCCTTAAGCAAGGGGATTCAAATATCTCCCTTAAGGAAGGGGGTTCAAACGTCTCCCTTGAGCTAGGGGGTTCAAATATCTACCAAAAGCAAGGGAGTTCAAACATCTCCCTTAAGGGGGTTCAAACACTTCCCTTAAGCAAGGAGGTTCAAACATCTCCCTTAAGCAAGGGTTTCAAACATCTTCCTTAAGCAAGGGGGTTCAAACATCTCCCTTAACAAAGGGGGGTTCAAACATCTCCCTTAACCAAGGAGGTTCAATCATCTCCCTTAAGCAAGGGGGTTCAAATATCTCCCTTAAGCAAGAGGATTCAAATATCTCCCTTAAGCAAGGGGGTTCAAATATCTACCATAAGCAAGGGAGTTCAAACATCTCCCTTAAGGGGGTTCAAACACTTCCCTTAAGCAAGGAGGTTCAAACATCTCCCTTAAGCAAGAGGGTTCAAACATCTCCCTTAAGCAAGGGTTTCAAACATCTGCCTTAAGCAAGAGGGCTGAAACATCTTCCTTAAGCAAGGGGTTTCAAACATCTCCCTTAAGGAAGGGGGTTCAAACATCTTCCTTAAGCAAGGGGGTTCAAACATCTTCCTTAAGCAAGGGGGTTCAAACATCTCCCTTAAGGAAGGGGATTCAAACATCTTCCTTAAGCAAGGGGGTTCAAACATCTTCCTTAAGGAAGGGGGGTTCAAACATCTTTCTTAAGAAAGGGAGTTCAAACATCTTTTTTAAGCAACGGGGTTCAAATATCTTCCTTAAGCCTGGAGTCGATGTGTTCAGTCCCTCAGCCTGGTGTCGATGTGTTCAGTCCCTCATCCTGGTGTCGATGTGTTCAGTCCCTCAGCCTGGTGTCGATGTGTTCAGTCCCTCATCCTGGTGTCGATGTGTTCAGTCCCTCAGCCTGGTGTCGATGTGTTCAGTCCCTCAGCCTGGTGTCGATGTGTTCAGTCCCTCAGCCTGGTGTCGATGTGTTCAGTCCCTCATTTCTGGTGTCGATGTGTTCAGTTCCTCAGCCTGGTGTCGATGTGTTCAGTCTCTCAGCCTGGTGTCGATGTTTTCAGTCCGTCAGCCTGGTGTCGATGTACTCAGTCCCTCAGCCTGGAGTCGATGTGTTCAGTCCCTCAGCCTGGTGTCGATGTGTTCAGCCTGGTGTCGATGTGTTCAGTCTCTCAGCCTGGTGTCGATGTGTTCAGTCCTTCAGCCTGGAGTCGATGTGTTCAGTCCCTCAGCTTGGTGTCGATGTGTTCAGTCTCTCAGCCTGGTGTCGATGTGTTCAGTCTCTCAGCCTGGTGTCGATGTGTTCAGTCCCTCAGCCTGGTGTCGATGTGTTCAGTCCCTCAGCCTGGTGTCGATTTGTTCAGTCCCTCAGCCTTGAGTCGATGTGTTCAGTCCCTCAGCCTGGTGTCGATGTGTTCAGTCCCTCAGCCTTGAGTCGATGTGTTCAGTTCCTCAGCCTGATGTCGATGTCTTCAGTCCCTCAGCCTGGTGTCGATGTGTTCAGTCCCTCAGCCTGGTGTCGATGTGTTCAGTCCCTCAACCTGGTGTCGATGTGTTCAGTCCCTCAGCCTGGTGTCGATGTGTTCAGTCCCTCAACCTGGTGTCGATGTGTTCAGTCCCTCAACCTGGTGTCGATGTGTTCAGTCCCTCAGCCTGATGTCGATGTGTTCAGTCCCTCAGCCTGGTGTCGATGTGTTCAGTCCCTCAGCCTGATGTCGATGTGTTCAGTCCCTCAGCCTGGTGTCGATGTGTTCAGTCCCTCAGCCTGGTGTCGATGTGTTCAGTCCCTCAGCCTGGTGTCGATGTGTTCAGTCCCTCAGCCTGGTGTCGATGTGTTCAGTCCCTCAGCCTGGTGTCGATGTGTTCAGTCCCTCAACCTGGTGTCTATGTGTGTGATGAATGGTTTGAAAAACCGAACAGTTGAAGATTGAGACACTTATGCAGCATATGGGAATCTTTATTCAGGAAACGTTTCGCCACACTGTGGCTTCATCAGTCCAATACAAAGAGGAAGGCGTAAGGAGAGGAGGAGAATGAGGTAATCAGTCCCTCAACCTGGAGTCGATGTGTTCAGTCCATCAATCTTGTAGAATGTACAGCATAGGGCCGTAGACGTGGATTATATACAGTAGTGAGGTGACGTGAAGCAGGTGGAGGCGGGGTCATAGTGGTACCATCCACTAGTCGAAGTAGGTCTTCGTCCAAAGGTTGAACAAGTGTTGAAAAATTCTTTGTAACAAGATCCCATGGACTGAACACATCGATTCCAGGTTGAGGGACTGATTACCTCATTCTCCTCCTCTCCTTACGCCTTCCTCTTTGTATTGGACTGATGAAGCCACTGTGTGGCGAAACGTTTCCTGAATAAAGATTCCCATATGCTGCATAAGTGTCTCAATCTTCAACTTGTCGGTTTTTCAAACCATTCATCACAACTGTCAGACACTGCAGCATCATGGGATCTTATTCCAAAGAATTTTTCAACACTTGTTCAACCTTTGGACGAAGACCTACTTCGACTAGTGGATGGTACCACTATGACCCCGCCTCCACCTGCTTCACGTCACCTCACTACAGTATATAAGCCACGTCTACGGCCCTATGCTGTACATTCTACAAGATTGATGGACTGAACACATCGACTCCAGGTTGAGGGACTGATTACCTCATTCTCCTCCTCTCCTTACGCCTTCCTCTTTGTATTGGACTGATGAAGCCACTGTGTGGCGAAACGTTTCCTGAATAAAGATTCCCATATGCTGCATAAGTGTCTCAATCTTCATCTGGTGTCTATGTGTTCGGTCCCTCAGCCTGGTGTCGATGTGTTCAGTCCCTCAGCCTGGTGTCGATGTGTTCAGTCCCTCAGCCTGGTGTCGATGTGTTCAGTCCATCAATCTTGTAGAATGTACAGCATAGGGCCGTAGACGTGGATTATATACAGTAGTGAGGTGACGTGAAGCAGGTGGAGGCGGGGTCATAGTGGTACCATCCACTAGTCGAAGTAGGTCATCGTTGCTGCAGATGTTATTGTTGCTCCTGCTACTACTGTTGTTGTTGCTGCTGCTGCTACTGTTGTTGCTGCTGCTGCTGCTCTTACTGTTGTTGTTGCTGCAGATGATATTGTTGCTCCTGCTACTACTGTTGTTGTTGTTGCTGCTGCTGCTACTGTTGTTGCTGCTGCAGCTGATATTGCTGCTGCTGCTGCTCTTACTGTTGTTGTTGCTGCAGCTGACATTACTGCTGCTACTATTGTTGTTGTTGTTGCTGCAGATGTTATTGTTGCTCCTGCTACTACTGTTGTTGTTGCTGCTGCTACTACTGTTGTTGCTGCTGCTGCTGCAGCTGATATTGCTGCTGCTGCTGCTCTTACTGTTGTTGTTGCTGCAGATGATACTGCTGCTGCTGCTACTACTGTTGTTGTTGCTGCTGCTACTACTGTTGTTGTTGCTGCTGCTACTACTGTTGTTGTTGCTGCTGCTACTACTGTTGTTGCTGCTGCTGGTGCTGCAGCTGACATTACTGCTGCTGCTACTATTATTGTTGTTGCTGCAGCTGACATTACTGCTGCTACTATTGTTGTTGTTGTTGCAGCTGACATTACTGCTGCTGCTACTATTGTTGTTGTTGTTGTTGCAGCTGACATTACTGCTGCTGCTACTATTGTTGTTGTTGTTGCAGCTGACATTACTGCTGCTGCTACTATTGTTGTTGTTGCAGCTGACATTACTGCTGCTGCTATTGTTGTTGTTGCTGCAGCTGACATTACTGCTGCTGCTACTATTGTTGTTGTTGTTGCAGCTGACATTACTGCTGCTGCTATTGTTGTTGTTGCTGCAGCTGACATTACTGCTGCTGCTACTATTGTTGTTGCAGCTGACATTACTGCTGCTGCTACTATTGTTGTTGTTGCAGCTGACATTACTGCTGCTGATACTATTGTTGTTGCTGCAGCTGACATTACTGCTGCTGCTACTATTGTTGTTGCAGCTGACATTACTGCTGCTGCTACTATTGTTGTTGTTGTTGCAGCTGACATTACTGCTGCTGCTACTATTGTTGTTGTTGCAGCTGACATTACTGCTGCTGCTACTATTGTTGTTGTTGCAGCTGACATTACTGCTGCTGCTACTATTGTTGTTGTTGCTGCAGCTGACATTACTGCTGCTGCTACTATTGTTGTTGTTGTTGTTGTTGCAGCTGACATTACTGCTGCTGCTACTATTGTTGTTGTTGCAGCTGACATTACTGCTGCTGATACTATTGTTGTTGTTGCTGCAGCTGACATTACTGCTGCTGCTACTATTGTTGTTGTTGCAGCTGACATTACTGCTGCTGCTACTATTGTTGTTGTTGCTGCAGCTGACATTACTGCTGCTGCTACTATTGTTGTTGTTGTTGTTGTTGCAGCTGACATTACTGCTGCTGATACTATTGTTGTTGTTGCTGCAGCTGACATTACTGCTGCTGCTATTGTTGTTGTTGTTGTTGCAGCTGACATTACTGCTGCTGCTACTATTGTTGTTGTTGTTGTTGCAGCTGACATTACTGCTGCTGCTACTATTGTTGTTGTTGTTGTTGCAGCTGACATTACTGCTGCTGCTACTATTGTTGTTGTTGTTGTTGCAGCTGACATTACTGCTGCTGCTACTATTGTTGTTGCAGCTGACATTACTGCTGCTGATACTATTGTTGTTGTTGCAGCTGACATTACTGCTGCTGATACTATTGTTGTTGTTGTTGCAGCTGACATTACTGCTGCTGATACTATTGTTGTTGTTGCAGCTGACATTACTGCTGCTGCTATTGTTGTTGTTGTTGCAGCTGACATTACTGCTGCTGCTACTATTGTTGTTGTTGTTGCAGCTGACATTACTGCTGCTGCTACTATTGTTGTTGTTGCTGCAGCTGACATTACTGCTGCTGATACTATTGTTGTTGTTGCAGCTGACATTACTGCTGCTGATACTATTGTTGTTGCTGCAGCTGACATTACTGCTGCTGATACTATTATTGTTGTTGTTGCAGCTGACATTACTGCTGCTGATACTATTGTTGTTGTTGCAGCTGACATTACTGCTGTTGATACTATTGTTGTTGTTGTTGCAGCTGACATTACTGCTGCTGATACTATTGTTGCTGTTGTTGCAGCTGACATTACTGCTGCTGCTACTATTGTTGTTGTTGTTGCAGCTGACATTACTGCTGTTGATACTATTGTTGTTGTTGTTGCAGCTGACATTACTGCTGCTGATACTATTGTTGTTGTTGCTGCAGCTGACATTACTGCTGCTGATACTATTGTTGTTGTTGTTGCAGCTGACATTACTGCTGTTGCTACTATTGTTGTTGTTGTTGCAGCTGACATTACTGCTGCTGCTACTATTGTTGTTGTTGCAGCTGACATTACTGCTGCTGCTACTATTGTTGTTGTTGCAGCTGACATTACTGCTGCTGCTACTATTGTTGTTGCAGCTGACATTACTGCTGCTGCTACTATTGTTGTTGTTGTTGCAGCTGACAATACTGCTGCTGCTACTATTGTTGTTGTTGCAGCTGACATTACTGCTGCTGCTACTATTGTTGTTGTTGCAGCTGACATTACTGCTGCTGCTACTATTGTTGTTGTTGCAGCTGACATTACTGCTGCTGCTACTATTGTTGTTGCAGCTGACATTACTGCTGCTGCTACTATTGTTGTTGTTGTTGCAGCTGACAATACTGCTGCTGCTACTATTGTTGTTGCAGCTGACATTACTGCTGCTGCTACTATTGTTGTTGTTGTTGCAGCTGACAATACTGCTGCTGCTACTATTGTTGTTGTTGCTGCAGCTGACATTACTGCTGCTGCTACTATTGTTGTTGTTGCTGCAGCTGACATTACTGCTGCTGCTACTATTGTTGTTGTTGCAGCTGACATTACTGCTGCTGCTACTATTGTTGTTGCAGCTGACATTACTGCTGCTGCTACTATTGTTGTTGTTGCTGCAGCTGACATTACTGCTGCTGCTACTATTGTTGTTGTTGCAGCTGACATTACTGCTGTTGCTACTATTGTTGTTGTTGCAGCTGACATTACTGCTGTTGCTACTATTGTTGTTGTTGCAGCTGACATTACTGCTGTTGCTACTATTGTTGTTGTTGTTGCAGCTGACATTACTGCTGTTGCTACTATTGTTGTTGCAGCTGACATTACTGCTGCTGATACTATTGTTGTTGTTGCAGCTGACATTACTGCTGCTGCTACTATTGTTGTTGTTGTTGCAGCTGACATTACTGCTGCTGCTACTATTGTTGTTGTTGTTGCAGCTGACATTACTGCTGCTGCTACTATTGTTGTTGTTGTTGCAGCTGACATTACTGCTGTTGCTACTATTGTTGTTGTTGTTGTTGCAGCTGACATTACTGCTGTTGCTACTATTGTTGTTGTTGTTGTTGCAGCTGACATTACTGCTGCTGCTACTATTGTTGTTGTTGCTGCTGCTGCTGTCAAAGTTAGGTCAGGCCTAAATTCGCCCCAGCCTCCTGAAGCAGCAGCCTGCCGCCAATATAGGACTGACTTGACTATCACAGCAGCAACAGCAACTGCTGCTGCTGTTCCCGCCGCAGCCACCGCTGCCAGAGTCAGGTCAACCCTTCACAGCATGGAAGCCGAGTAAATATTATTTATAATCCAGGTCAGATCCGCCCACCACACTAAAGCTGAACCAAGACTTGTCCATGTTACCACACTAGCGCTACCACACTAGTGGTACACTGCACCACACTAGTGGTACACTGAACCACACTAGCGCTACCACACTAGTGGTACACTGCACCACACTAGTGGTACACTGAACCACACTAGCGCTACCACACGAGTAGTACACTGCACCACACTAGCGCTACCACACTAGTGGTACACTGCACCACACTAGTGGTACACTGAACCACACTAGTGGTACACTGCACCACACTAGCGCTACCACACTAGTGGTACACTGCACCACACTAGTGGTACACTGAACCACACTAGTGGTACACTGAACCACACTAGCGCTACCACACTAGTGATACACTGCACCACACTAGTGGTACAATGCACCACACTAGTGGTACACTGCACCACACTAGCGCTACCACACTAGTGGTACACTGCACCACACTAGTGCTACCACGCTAGTGGTACACTGCACCACACTAGTGCTACCACACTAGTGGTACACTGCACCACACTAGTGGTACACTGCACCACACTAGTGGTACACTGCACCACACTAGTGGTACACTGCACCACACTAGTGGTACACTGAACCACACTAGCGCTACCACACTAGTGGTACACTGCACCACACTAGTGGTACACTGAACCACACTAGCGCTACCACACTAGTGGTACACTGCACCACACTAGCGCTACCACACTAGTGGTACACTGCACCACACTAGTGGTACACTGAACCACACTAGTGGTACACTGCACCACACTAGCACTACCACACTAGTGGTACACTGCACCACACTAGTGGTACACTGAACCACACTAGTGGTACACTGCACCACACTAGCGCTACCACACTAGTGGTACATTGCACCACACTAGTGGTACAATGCACCACACTAGTGGTACACTGCACCACACTAGCGCTACCACACTAGTGGTACACTGCACCACACTAGTGCTACCACGCTAGTGGTACACTGCACCACACTAGTGCTACCACACTAGTGGTACACTGCACCACACTAGTGGTACACTGCACCACACTAGTGGTACACTGCACCACACCAGTGGTACACTGCACCACACTAGTGGTACACTGCACCACACCAGTGCTACCACACTAGCGCTACCACACTACTGGTACACTGAACCACACTAGTGGTACACTGCACCACACCAGTGGTACACTGCACCACACTAGTGGTACAATGCACCACACCAGTGCTACCACACTAGCGCTACCACACTACTGGTACACTGCACCACACTAGTGGTACACTGCACCACACTAGTGGTACACTGCACCACACTAGTGGTACACTGAACCACACTAGCGCTACCACACTAGTGGTACACTGCACCACACTAGTACTACACGGAACCACACTAGTGGTACACTGCACCACACTAGCGCTACCACACTAGTGGTACACTGCACCACACTAGCGCTACCACACTAGTGGTACACTGCACCACACTACTGGTACAGTGCACTACACTAGTGCTACCACACTAGCGCTACCACACTACTGGTACACTGCACCACACTAGTGCTACCACACTAGTGGTACACTGCACCACACTAGTGCTACCACACTAGCGCTACCACTCTAGTGGTACACTGCACCACACTAGTGGTACACTGCATCACACTAGTGCTACCACACTAGTAGTACACTCTACCACACTAGTGCTACACTGTACCACACTAGCACTACCACACTAGTGCTACACTGTACCACACTAGTGCTACACTGTACCACAGTAGTGCTACACTGTACCACAGTAGTGCTACACTGTACCACACTAGTGCTACACTGTACCACACTAGTGCTACACTGTACCACACTAGTGCTACACTACCACACTAGTGCTACACTGTACCACACTAGTGCTACACTGTACCACACTAGTGCTACACTGTACCACACTAGTGCTACACTGTACCACACTAGTGCTACACTGTACCACACTAGTGCTACACTGTACCACAGTAGTGCTACACTACCACACTAGTGCTACACTGTACCACACTAGTGCTACACTGTACCACACTAGTGCTACACTGTACCACACTAGTGCTACACTGTACCACACTAGTGCTACACTGTACCACACTAGTGCTACACTGTACCACAGTAGTGCTACACTACCACACTAGTGCTACACTGTACCACACTAGTGCTACACTACCACACTAGTGCTACACTGTACCACACTAGTGCTACACTGTACCACACTAGTGCTACACTGTACCACACTAGTGCTACACTACCACACTAGTGCTACACTGTACCACACTAGTGCTACACTACCACACTAGTGCTACACTGTACCACACTAGTGCTACACTGTACCACAGTAGTGCTACACTACCACACTAGTGCTACACTGTACCACACTAGTGCTACACTACCACACTAGTGCTACACTGTACCACAGTAGTGCTACACTACCACACTAGTGCTACACTGTACCACAGTAGTGCTACACTGTACCACAGTAGTGCTACACTATCACACTAGTGTTACACTGTACCACACTAGTGCTACACTGTACCACACTAGTGCTACACTACCACACTAGTGCTACACTGTACCACACTAGTGCTACACTTTACCACACTAGTGCTACACTACCACACTAGTGCTACACTGTACCACACTAGTGCTACACTGTACCACAGTAGTGCTACACTACCACACTAGTGCTACACTGTACCACACTAGTGCTACACTTTACCACACTAGTGCTACACTACCACAGTAGTGCTACACTACCACACTAGTGCTACACTGTACCACAGTAGTGCTACACTACCACACTAGTGCTACACTACCACACTAGTGCTACACTGTACCACATTAGTGTTACCACGCTAGTGTTACACTGTACCACACTAGTGCTACACTGTACCACACTAGTGCTACACTACCACACTAGTGCTACACTGTACCACACTAGTGCTACACTTTACCACACTAGTGCTACACTACCACACTAGTGCTACACTGTACCACACTAGTGCTACACTGTACCACAGTAGTGCTACACTACCACACTAGTGCTACACTGTACCACACTAGTGCTACACTTTACCACACTAGTGCTACACTACCACAGTAGTGCTACACTACCACACTAGTGCTACACTGTACCACAGTAGTGCTACACTACCACACTAGTGCTACACTACCACACTAGTGCTACACTGTACCACATTAGTGTTACCACGCTAGTGTTACACTGTACCACACTAGTGCTACACTGTACCCACTAGTGTCACCACACTAGTGCTACACTGTACCCACTAGTGTCACCACACTAGTGCTACACTACCACACTTGTGCTACACTGTACCACACTAGTGCTACACTGTACCACACTAGTGCTACACTGTACCACACTAGTGCTACACTACCACACTTGTGCTACACTGTACCACACTAGTGCTACACTTTACCACACTAGTGCTACACTACCACACTTGTACATAAGAACATAAGAAAGGAGGAACACTGCAGCAGGCCTGTTGGCCCATACTAGGCAGGTCCTTTACAATTCATCCCACTAACAAACATTTGACCAACCCAACTTTCAATGCCACCCAAGAAACGAGCTCCGATGTGCAAGTCCCACTCAAATCCAACCCCTCCCACTCATGTACTTATCCAACCTAAATTTGAAACTACCCAAAGTCCTAGCCTCAATAACCCAACTAGGTAGACTGTTCCACTCATCAACTACCCTATTTCCAAACCAATACTTTCCTATGTCCTTTCTAAATCTGAACTTATCTAATTTAAATCCATTACTGCGGGTTCTCTCTTGGAGAGATATCCTCAAGACCTTGTTAATATCCCCTTTATTAATACCTATCTTCCACTTATACACTTCGATCAGGTCTCCCCTCATTCTTCGTCTAACAAGTGAATGTAACTTAAGAGTCTTCAATCTTTCTTCATAAGGAAGATTTCTAATGCTATGTATTAATTTAGTCATCCTACGCTGAATGTTTTCTAACGAATTTATGTCCATTCTGTAATATGGAGACCAGAATTGAGCTGCATAATCTAGGTGAGGCCTTACTAATGATGTATAAAGCTGCAGTATGACCTCTGGACTTCTGTTGCTTACACTTCTTGATATAAATCCCAGTAATCTATTTGCCTTATTACGTACGCTTAGGCATTGCTGCCTTGGTTTAAGGTTGCTGCTTACCATAACCCCCAAGTCCTTTTCGCAATCTGTATGGCTAAGTTCTACATTATTTAACTTATAAGTGCTAGGGTTATGGACACTCCCGAGCTTCAGAACCTTGCATTTATCTACATTGAACTGCATCTGCCACTTTTCTGACCAAGAGTAGAGTTTGTCTAAATCCTCCTGAAGTTCCCTAACATCTACGTTTGAATCAATTATCCTACCTATCTTCGTGTCATTGGCGAATTTGCTCATATCACTAGCAATTCCTTCATCAAGATCATTGATATATATTATAAACAACAACGGGCCCAAGACTGATCCCTGTGGAACGCCACTTGTTACTGATCCCCACTCGGATTTAACCCCATTTATGGACACTCTCTGCTTCCTGTCTGTGAGCCATGACTCGATCCACGAGAGCACTTTTCCCCCAATGCCATGAGCTGCTACTTTCTTCAACAGTCTTTGGTGCGGAACTCTATCAAATGCCTTACTAAAATCTAAGTAAACAATATCAAATTCTTTATCGTGGTCAACAGCCTCAAAAGCTTTACTGAAGAAAGTTAATAAATTAGTTAGACAAGACCGGCCTCTTGTGAATCCATGCTGAGTATCATTAATCAAGCTATGCTATCTCAGCTATAATTGACTCTAGCAACTTGCCTACAATTGAGGTCAGGCTTATTGGGCGGTAATTTGACGGTAACGACTTGTCCCCTGTTTTAAAAATAGGAATTACATTAGCCATCTTCCACATATCAGACACTACACCTGTTTGAAGAGAGAAATTAAAAATATTAGTTAATGGTTCACAGACTTCCATTTTGCATTCCTTAAGAACCCTTGAAAAAACCTCATCAGGACCCGGTGACTTATTTTGCTTCAGTCGGTCTATCTGCTACACTGTACCACACTAGTGCTACACTGTACCACACTTGTTACACTCTACCACACTAGTGCTACACTGTACCACAGTGTTACCACGCTAGTGGTACACTGTACCACACTAGTGTTACCACACTAGTGCTACACTGTACCCACTAGTGTCACCAAACTAGTGCTACACTTTACCACACTAGTGCTACACTACCACACTTGTGCTACACTGTACCACACTAGTGCTACACTGTACCACACTTGTGTTACACTCTACCACACTAGTGCTGCACTCTACCACACTAGTGCTACACTCTACCACACAAATACTACACTACCACACTTGTGCTACACTGTACCACACTAGTGCTACACTGCACCACACTAGTGCTACACTGTTCCACACTAGTGCTACACTCTACCACACTAGTGCTACACTCTACCACACTAGTGCTACACTGTTCCACACTAGTGCTACTCTACCACACTAGTGCTACACTCTACCACACTAGTGCTACACTACCACACTAGTGCTACACTCTGCCACACTAGTGCTACACTCTGCCACACTAGTGCTACACTCTACCACACTAGTGCTACACTCTACCACACTAGTGCTACACTCTACCACACTAGTGCTACACTCTGCCACACTAGTGCTACACTCTGCCACACTAGTGCTACACTCTGCCACACTAGTGCTACACTCTGCCACACTAGTGCTACACTCTGCCACACTAGTGCTACACTCTGCCACATTAATGCTACACTCTGCCACACTAGTGCTACACTCTGCCACATTAATGCTACACTCTGCCACACTAGTGCTACACTCTGCCACACTAGTGCTACACTCTACCACACTAGTGCTACACTCTGCCACACTAGTGCTACACTCTGCCACATTAATGCTACACTCTACCACACTAGTGCTACACTCTGCCACACTAGTGCTACACTCTACCACACTAGTGCTACACTCTGCCACACTAGTGCTACACTGCCACACCAGTGCTACACTCTGCGACAATAATGCTACACTCTGCCACACTAGTGCTACACTCTGCCACACTAGTGCTACACTCTACCACACTAGTGCTACACTCTGCGACAATAATGCTGCACTCTGCCACACTAGTGCTACACTCTGCCACACTAGTGCTACACTCTGCCACACTAGTGCTACACTTTACCACACTAGTGCTACACTCTGCCACACTAGTGCTACACTCTACCACACTAGTGCTACACTCTGCCACACTAGTGCTACACTCTGCCACACTAGTGCTACACTTTACCACACTAGTGCTACACTCTGCCACACTAGTGCTACACTCTACCACACTAGTGCTACACTCTGCCACACTAGTGCTACACTCTGCCACACTAGTGCTACACTCTGCCACACTAGTGCTACACTCTGCCACACTAGTGCTACACTCTGCCACACTAGTGATACACTCTACCACACTAGTGCTACACTCTGCCACACTAGTGCTACACTCTGCCACACTAGTGCTACACTCTGCCACACTAGTGATACACTCTACCACACTAGTGCTACACTCTGCCACACTAGTGCTACACTCTGCCACATTAATGATACACTGCCACACTAGTGCTACACTCTGCCACATTAATGCTACACTGCCACACTAGTGCTACACTCTGCCACATTAATGCTACACTGTACCACACTAGTGTTACACTCTACCACAGTAATGCTACACTCTGTCACACTAATGCTACACTCTGCCACACTAGTGCTACACTCTGCCACACTAGTGCTACACTCTGCCACACTAGTGCTACACTCTACCACACTAGTGCTACACTCTACCACACTAGTGTTACACTTTACCACACTAGTGCTACACTCTGCCACATTAATGCTACACTCTACCACACTAGTGCTACACTCTGCCACATTAATGCTACACTCTGCCACATTAATGCTACACTCTACCACACTAGTGCTACACTCTGCCACATTAATGCTACACTCTGCCACATTAATGCTACACTCTGCCACACTAGTGTTACACTTTACCACACTAGTGCTACACTCTGCCACATTAATGCTACACTCTGCCACACTAGTGCTACACTCTGCCACACTAGTGCTACACTCTGCCACACCAGTGCTACACTGTCACACTAGTGCTACACTCTGTCACACTAGTGCTACACTCTGTCACACTAGTGCTACACTCTGTCACACTAGTGCTACACTCTGTCACACTAGAGCTACACTCTGTCACACTAGAGCTACACTCTGCCACACTAGTGCTACACTCTGCCACAGTAATGCTACACTCTACCACACTAGTGCTACACTCTGCCACACTAGTGCTACACTCTGCCACATTAATGCTACACTCTGTCACACTAGTGCTACACTCTGTCACACTAGTGCTACACTCTGCCACACTAGTGCTACACTCTACCACACTAGTGCTACACTCTACCACACTAGTGCTACACTCTGCCACACTAGTGCTACACTCTGCCACACTAGTGCTACACTCTGTCACACTAGTGCTACACTCTGCCACACTAGTGCTACACTCTGCCACACTAGTGCTACACTCTACCACACTAGTGCTACACTCTGCCACACTAGTGCTACACTCTGCCACACTAGTGCTACACTCTACCACACTAGTGCTACACTGCCACACTAGTGCTAAACTCTGCCACACTAGTGCTACACTCTGCCACCTTAATGCTACACTCTGCCACACTAGTGCTACACTCTGCCACACTAGTGCTGCACTCTGCCACTAGTGCTACAATCTGCCACACTAGTGCTACACTCTGCCACACTAGTGCTACACTCTGCCACACTAGTGCTACAATCTACCACACTAGCGCTACACTCTGCCACACTAGTGCTACACTCTGCCACACTAGTGCTACAATCTGCCACACTAGTGCTACACTCTGCCACACTAGTGCTACACTCTGCCACACTAGTGCTACACTCTGCCACACTAGTGCTACAATCTACCACACTAGCGCTACACTCTGCCACACTAGTGCTACACTCTGCCACCTTAATGCTACACTCTGCCACACTAGTGCTACACTCTGCCACACTAGTGCTACACTCTGCCACACTAGTGCTACACTCTGCCACAATAATGCTACACTCTGCCACACTAGTGCTACACTCTGCCACAATAATGCTACACTCTGCCACACTAGTGCTACACTCTGCCACACTAGTGCTACACTCTGCCACATTAATGCTACACTCTGCCACACTAGTGCTACACTCTGCCACACTAGTGCTACACTCTGCCACACTAGTGCTACACTCTGCCACACTAGTGCTACACTCTGCCACACTAGTGCTACAGTCTGCCACACTAGTGCTACAATCTACCACACTAGCGCTACACTCTGCCACACTAGTGCTACACTCTGTGACACTAGTGCTACACTCTGCCACAATAATGCTACACTCTGCCACACTAGTGCTACACTCTGCCACACTAGTGCTACACTCTGCCACACTAGTGCTACACTCTGCGACAATAATGCTACACTCTGCCACACTAGTGCTACACTCTGCCACACTAGTGCTACACTCTGCCACATTAATGCTACACTCTACCACACTAGCGCTACACTCTGCCACACTAGTGCTACACTCTGCCACACTAGTGCTACACTCTGCCACAATAATGCTACACTCTACCACACTAGTGCTACACTCTGCCACACTAGTGCTACACTCTGCCACACTAGTGCTACACTCTGCCACAATAATGCTACACTCTACCACACTAGTGCTACACTCTGCCACACTAGTGCTACACTCTGCCACACTAGTGCTACACTCTGCCACACTAGTGCTACACTCTGCCACACTAGTGCTACACTCTGCCACACTAGTGCTACACTCTGCCACACTAGTGCTACACTCTGCCACACTAGTGCTACACTCTGCCACACTAGTGCTACACTCTGTCACATTAATGCTACACTCTGCCACACTAGTGCTACACTCTACCACACTAGTGCTACACTCTGCCACACTAGTGCTACACTCTACCACACTAGTGCTACACTCTGCCACACTAGTGCTACACTCTGCCACACTAGTGCTACACTCTGCCACCTTAATGCTACACTCTGCCACACTAGTGCTACACTCTGCCACACTAGTGCTGCACTCTGCCACAATAATGCTACACTCTGCCACACTAGTGCTGCACTCTGCCACTAGTGCTACAATCTGCCACACTAGTGCTACACTCTGCCACACTAGTGCTACACTCTGCCACACTAGTGCTACACTCTGCCACACTAGTGCTACAATCTACCACACTAGCGCTACACTCTGCCACACTAGTGCTACAATCTGCCACACTAGTGCTACAATCTGCCACACTAGTGCTACACTCTGCCACACTAGTGCTACACTCTGCCACACTAGTGCTACAATCTACCACACTAGCGCTACACTCTGCCACACTAGTGCTACACTCTGCCACACTAGTGCTACACTCTGCCACAATAATGCTACACTCTGCCACAATAATGCTACACTCTGCCACACTAGTGCTACACTCTGCCACACTAGTGCTACACTCTGCCACATTAATGCTACACTCTGCCACACTAGTGCTACACTCTGCCACACTAGTGCTACAATCTGCCACACTAGTGCTACACTCTGCCACACTAGTGCTACACTCTGCCACACTAGTGCTACAGTCTGCCACACTAGTGCTACAATCTACCACACTAGCGCTACACTCTGCCACACTAGTGCTACACTCTGCGACACTAGTGCTACACTCTGCCACAATAATGCTACACTCTGCCACACTAGTGCTACACTCTGCCACACTAGTGCTACACTCTGCCACAATAATGCTACACTCTACCACACTAGTGCTACACTCTGCCACACTAGTGCTACACTCTGCCACATTAATGCTACACTCTGCCACAATAATGCTACACTCTGCCACACTAGTGCTACACTCTGCCACACTAGTGCTACACTCTGCGACACTAGTGCTACACTCTGCCACACTAGTGCTACACTCTGCCACACTAGTGCTACACTCTGCCACACTAGCGCTACACTCTGCCACACTAGTGCTACACTCTGCCACACTAGTGCTACACTGCTACACTAGTGCTACACTCTGCCACAATAGTGCTACACTCTGCCACAATAGTGCTACACTCTGCCACAATAGTGCTACACTCTGCCACAATAGTGCTACACTCTGCCACAATAGTGCTACACTCTGCCACAATAGTGCTACACTCTGCCACACTAGTGCTACACTCTGCCACACTAGTGCTGCACTCTGCCACACTAGTGCTACACTCTGCCACACTAGTGCTACACTCTGCCACACTAGTGCTACACTCTGCCACACTAGTGCTACACTCTGCCACACTAGTGCTACACTCTACCACACTAGTGCTACACTCTGCCACACTAGTGCTACACTCTGCCACACTAGTGCTACACTCTGCCACACTAGTGCTACACTCTGCCACACTAGTGCTACACTCTGCCACACTAGTGCTACACTCTGCCACACTAGTGCTACACTCTGCCACACTACGTTCGAAAATGTACAGGTGAAGGAACTTCAAGTGGTGGTAGAAATTTAGAGTTGTGTGTGAGTGTATGGCAACACTGAAGGTTCTCCACACATTCTCCAGTCAAATGTGAACAGTGACTTAAGAAATCTTAACACCGGCTTGGCATCTGTTATTCCGAAGGTTTTAGCTATCCCGCTTATCATTTTCTTCATGACAGTGTTAGTAACAATGTTGTAACTATTGAATGTGGGATTTTCTTACATTATCACTTGCTAAGCCTCTTAAATTAATCTTCCGTTAAATCGGGAAGTCACATTAACATAGATTTTCAGTATATTTTGATAAGAAATATTACTTGAAATGAATGAATATAAAATGCTTATATGCGAAATCCAGTGTAAAAACTACATCCAGTATTATGTCACTGCTAGAGAAGATGTAACTTACACTGACGACACCATAAAAATAAATAGTGAATGCAGGAAGCTCATTGCAACTCTGTTTTTAGCGGGCCAATAATTAGACAATGAATGATATTCAAAACTCTGCCAACATCAACGAAAATTTCGACACAGCATCAACTCCACTCGACTTCAGAGAAGATATGTGGTATAGACATGTTGTCTGACCCAGGCTCTGACTCCTGCAACTCCATATTCATCAAGAATTACAAGAAACCCCTATAAAGTGCCTTAAATATTCTATGGAGATGGAGTTTGGAGACAAGAATCATCCCACTGTCAATAAAACAACAAATAAAACTCCACTTAACAAAATTGGTAGCAAACCAATCACAAAAACTATAGCCCGACAGCAGCTGTTTTCCACATTAAAATCGTCTGGAAGACTTTTAAGAATCAAGATTGATAATCACGTGGATTAACAACATTTGTACAACCCAGGGAGGTCGCGGGTGCCTCTCACACCTACTGTAATGTTATGGTCTCGGACGCACTGCAAGATAAACAAAATACTGACATAGTGAACACAGATTTTGTCAAAGCCATCAGTAATTACGTGCGATCATGGTATAACAATATACTAAATGCGTTCAAAAGGAATAACTGGAAACGTAGGCCAACTTTCTGATAAACAGAATACAAAGAATAAAAAGAAACTAAGTAAAGTCATAGGCTGCCACAGCGACAACCTGTTTCCCTAGAAACAGTTCAATTGTTTTTTCATCCAAATATCTGATAAATACACACACACACACACCACACACAGCAATTGGCTCCTGGAGTTCAATCCCACCAAGTGCAAAGTCATGAAGATTGGGGAAGGGCAAAGAAGACCGCAGACGGAGTAGTCTAGGGGGCCAGAGACTACAAACTTCACTCAAGGAAAAAGATCTTGGGGTGAGTATAACACCAGGCACATCTCCTGAAGCGCACATCAACCAAATAACTGCTGCAGCATATGGGCGCCTAGCAAACCTCAGAACAGCATTCCGACATCTTAATAAGGAATCGTTCAGGATCCTGTACACCGTGTACGTTAGGCCCATATTGGAGTATGCGGCACCAGTTTGGAACCCACACCTAGCCAAGCACGTAAAGAAACTAGAGAAAGTGCAAAGGTTTGCAACAAGACTAGTCCCAGAGCTAAGAGGTATGTCCTACGAGGAGAGGTTAAGGGAAATCAACCTGACGACACTGGAGGACAGGAGAGATAGGGGGGACATGATAATGACATACAAAATACTGAGAGGAATTGACAAGGTGGACAAAGACAGGATGTTCCAGAGATTGGACACAGTTGGAAGTTGAAGACACAGATGAATCACAGGGATGTTAGGAAGCATTTCTTCAGCCACAGAGTAGTCAGGAAGTGGAATAGTTTGGGAAGCGATGTAGTGGAGGCAGGATCCATACATAGCTTTAAGCAGAGGTATGATAAAGCTCACGGTTCAGGGAGAGTCACCTAGTAGCGATCAGTGAAGAGGCGGGGCCAGGAGCTCGGACTCGACCCCCGCAACCTCAACTAGGTGAGTACACACACAGACTGCAAACCTCACTCAAGGAAAAAGATCTGGGGGCGAGTATAACACCGAGCATATCTCCTGAGGCGCACATCAATCAGATAACTGCTGCAGCATACGGGCGCCTGGCAAACCTACGGATAGCGTTCCGATACCTCAGTAAGGATTCGTTCAAGACTCTGTATACCATTTACGTCAGGCCCATACTGGAGTACGCAGCACCAGTTTGGAATCCACACCTAGTCAAGCACGTCAAGAAATTAGAGAAAGTGCAAAGGTTTGCAACAAGACTAGTCCCAGAGCAAAGGGGATTGTCCTACGAAGAAAGGTTGAGGGAAATCGGCCTGACGACGCTGCAGGACAGGAGGGTCAGGGGAGACATGATAACGACATATAAAATACTGCGCAGAATAGACAAGGTGGACAAAGACAGGATGTTCCAGAGAAGGGACACAGACACAAGAGGTCACAATTGGAAGTTGAAGACTCAGATGAATTAAAGGGATGTTAGGAAGTATTTCTTCAGTCATAGAGTAGTCAGGCCGTAGAATAGCCTAGAAAGTGACGTAGTGGAGGCGGGATCCATACATAGTTTTAAGGCGAGGTATGATAAAGCTCACGGGGCAGGGAGAGAGAGGACCTAGTAGCAATCAGCGAAGAGGTGAGTACAAATAGGTGAGTACACACACACACACATACACACACCATACACACACACGCACACACATACACACACACACCACACACACACACACACGTGCGTGCGCACACACATGCGCGCACACACACACACACACACACACACACATGCACGCGTGCACACACGCACACGTACACACGCACGTAGAAGAGCCAGAAACGAGTATGCGCAGATAAGGAGGGAGGCCCAGCGACAGTATGAAAACGACATAGCATCGAAAGTCAAATCTGACCCGAAACTGCTGTATAGCCACATTAGGAGGAAGACAACAGTCAAGGACCAGGTGATAAGGCTGAGGAAAGAAGGTGGAGAACTCACAAGAAACGATCAAGAGGTATGTGAGGAGCTCAACACGAGATTTAAGGAAGTATTTACAGTAGAGACAGGAAGGACTCTGGGGGGACAGACCAGATGGGGACACCAGCAAGGAATACACCAACAAGTGTTGGACGACATACATACAGATGAGGAGGAGGTGAAGAAACTGCTAAGGGACATCGATACCTCAAAGGCAATGGGACCGGACAACATCTCTCCGTGGGTCCTTAGAGAGGGAGCAGATATGTTGTGCGTGCCACTTACCACAATCTTCAACACATCCCTGGAAACTGGGCAACTACCTGAGGTATGGAAGACGGCAAATGTAGTTCCCATTTTCAAAAAAGGAGACAGAAAAGAGGCACTAAACTATAGACCTGTGTCATTGACGTGTATAGTATGCAAAATTATGGAGAAGATTATCAGGAGGAGAGTGGTGGAGCACCTGGAACGGAACAGGAGTATAAATGCCAACCAGCACGGATTCACGGAAGGCAAATCCTGTGTCACAAACCTTCTGGAGTTTTATGATAAAATAACAGAAGTAAGACAAGAGAGAGAGGGGTGGGTTGATTGCATCTTCTTGGACTGCAAGAAGGCCTTTGACACAGTTCCTCACAAGAGATTAGTGCAGAAGCTAGAGCATCAGGCGCATATAACAGGAAGGGCACTGCAATGGATCAGAGAATACCTGACAGGGAGGCAACAACGAGTCATGGTACGTAATGATGTATCACAGTGGGCACCTGTGACGAGCGGGATCCCACAGGGGTCGGTCCTAGGACCAGTGCTATTTTTGGTATATGTGAACGACATGACGGAAGGGTTAGACTCAGAAGTGTCCCTGTTTGCAGATGATGTGAAGTTAATGAGGAGAATTAAATCTGATGAGGACCAGGCAGGACTTCAAAGAGACCTGGACAGACTGGACACCTGGTCCAGCAAATGGCTTCTCGAATTTAATCCTGCCAAATGCAAAGTCATGAAGATAGGGGAGGGGCACAGAAGACCACAGACAGAGTATAGGCTAGGTGGCCAAAGACTGCAAACCTCACTCAAGGAGAAAGATCTTGGGGTGAGTATAACACCGAGCATGTCTCCGGAAGCACACATCAATCAGATAACTGCTGCAGCATATGGGCGCCTGGCAAACCTGAGAACAGCATTCCGATACCTTAGTAAGGAATCATTCAAGACACTGTACACCGTGTATGTCAGGCCCATACTGGAGTATGCAGCACCTGTTTGGAACCCGCACTTGATAAAGCACGTCAAGAAACTAGAGAAAGTACAAAGGTTTGCGACAAGGTTAGTTCCAGAGCTAAGGGGAATGTCCTATGAAGAAAGATTAAGGGAAATCGGCCTGACGACACTGGAGGACAGGAGGGTCAGGGGAGACATGATAACGACATATAAAATACTGCGTGGAATAGACAAGGTGGACAAAGACAGGATGTTCCAGGGAGGGGACACAGAAACAAGAGGCCACAATTGGAAGTTGAAGACACAAATGAGTCAGAGAGATAGTAGGAAGTATTTCTTCAGTCATAGAGTTGTAAGGCAGTGGAATAGCCTAGAAAATGACGTAGTGGAGGCAGGAACCATACACAGTTTTAAGACGAGGTTTGATAAAGCTCATGGAGCGGGGAGAGAGAGGGTCTAGTAGCAACCGGTGAAGAGGCGGGGCCAGGAGCTAGGACTCGACCCCTGCAACCACAAATAGGTGAGTACAAATAGGTGAGTACACACGCGCACACACACACACACGCACACATACACATACATACACACACACACACACATACACACACACATACACCTACACACACGTGAAGCAGTATCGCTGAATAGTGCTCCCAGGATTTAGCGTTCTAGTGGCTGTCCTAAGATATTATTAGCGGTCATCGTACGTGAGTGAATCAGTGAACATACAGTGTAATAGCTTTCAAGAGTGCGAATAATGTGATAAGATCAAGAATTTTACAATTTAAATTTGAACGAGTGCTGAGTGAGGGAGGGTAGCAGTCAGCTGATCAGGCTGCTGGCTGCAGTGTTGACACAAAATATCCAAACAGTTAATTGGGTTAACGGTGTGATCTGAAATATTAACAAATACATATGTTAGTTTGTTATAACAGCAGTGTAGTGATAAGGCCATAAAAGAGTGATTAAGTAAATACTGAAAGTAAGAAAAAATTAGTCAATCCCCAGCTGTTGGTGTTGTGAAGGTAGCTAACATCATCAGACTTGTTATGACCATAATATTGTACTAAAGAAAAAAGAGGGAATACCAAGTCTTAAAAGAAAAAGAAAATAAAAACTTGAATGCATGATAAAGTTCCTGGAGGAGTTACAAAATTGAAGGAGTTGATAGCAGCCGACCAGCAGGAACCTCCATTGTTGTGCAGACGACATCACTTGCCTATTTGTGGTTAATTTTGGTTAGTGTCTAAAGTCTCAGTGTCTCGCCCTGCTGGTTGTTGCTATACCATCTCTCTCTCCCTATTTCAGTACCAGGAGATAGATAGTGGTAACCCTGATAATGTTTAGTAAATTATCTAAATATCTCCAGGTAAACTCCAGAAGAGTTGTGTAGCCTAGTGACCCCCCCCCCGACAGCGACAAGCTAGTAAACAAGTACGCACATACAAACACACGTGTGCACCCGTAATTATTATTATAATAAACATTAGTATATATTAATAAGGAATTGAGTGATAAAAAAAATCCTATAATCTTCAAAAAGTAAAGTAGCCTAGTGTGCGGAGATCTGGGCCCGGAGAGTACCGGTGAACGAACAACAATAACAAATAGTGTTAACGTGACCCCCCCCCCCTCTTTTTCAAAGAACGACAAGCTAGTAAACACACACACAAGTGTACACACAAACACAAGTGTACACAATTAATATTATATAGTATATATTAGTGTATATTAATAAGGAACTGATTGTGAAAAAAAATTTATGATCTTCAAAAGAGTAGCGTAGCATAGTGTGCGCACGCACACCCACACACACCCACACACACACCCACACACACCCACACACACACACCCACCCACACACACAACACACCCACACACACCCACACCCATACACACACATATACACACACACACCTCCCCCTCCCCACCTCTCCCTCCTTCCCCCTCTCCGTCTCCCACTCACCCACTTGCTTCTATCTCCTTCTCACTCCCCCTCCCCACTACTCTCCCACATAGCCACAGCTCCTCCACTACCTCCCCCCCCACACTCTGACATACACAATACTAACCTAACATACAGAATTACATAGGTTTCCCACTCTGAGGCAATCAGGATAAAACAAAAATGGGTTGCCAGAAAGCAACAAGAAAAACCAAGGGACAGGAGGAGGAAACTGCAAAGGAAGATTGGGCAGCAGAGTTCACAAAAAGGGAACATGAATGGGAAAAGAAACTAGAAGAACTTAGCATGAGAATGGAAGAGAGGATAGACATGGAAAGCAGGAAGTGGGAGGTGCAAGTCAAAGCAGCAGAGGCCAGGATACAGAGTTTAGAAGAGGAACTGAAAAAACTGAAACAGCCTAAAGAACTAAAGAACATTTTGGAATTGACAACAGAGACTGCTACCTCAGTCACAAATAAGGGGACTGTAGGGAAAGGAGCAAAACTGCATGTAGAAGCTCAAACTGTGGAGACTGTAGTAAATGAAAGAGCTAAGCTATGTGTGGAGGCCCTAACAGACCACAGCAGAGCCCAGGGAAAGCCGAGAAGGGAAAATGACAGGCCACTGAGCCCAAGTACATTAGCTAGTGAAACTGAAGAAAGGAAAGCTGCAATGGAGGAAATCAAATTGAATGAGGGGATACACAGGGATATGCAGTGGGAGAATGAAAGGGTGAGGTCAGTCTTTGTGTATGGGCTCCAGGAAGTTGAAGGGGAAACATATGAAGCAAGAAAACAAGGGGAAAAAAAGCAATTGAAAGCATCATGAAAGCAATAGGAGAAGACATGACCCAGCTGGAAAATTTTCGGAAAATAGGGGGGTTTGTAAAAAAAAGAACCTGGCCAGTGAAAGTGACCTTCAAGGCAGAATCGACTCAGAACAGGATCCTGCAGGAGAAAGCACGATTAAGGGACATGCCGGCATACAGGAAGGTGTATCTCAACCGCGACAGAACACAAGCAGAAAGGCAGAAACAGAGAGAGATGGTACAAAGGTGAAAGGAGGAAAGAGGGGGGATGGAGAAGACAGACAGAAGATCCCAGACACAGGAAGATCAAATACAGCCTCCCTCACAACTTCCTATAGAAGCCTCCCAACCAGGTCAACCCCAGTGCAACCAAACACTCTAAACCAAAACACCCATGCCACATCCAATGCCCCCACCCACTGCATTACAAACTCCACCCCCACAGCAACCACCCATAGTTCATTATCAGGTCTCCCACTTCCCCAACCCCAATACACCTCCCAGACCACAATCTTAGAAAAGAAGTTGAAGGTGTGGTATACAAATGGAGATGGAATAACAAATAAGTATGAGGAGTGGCACGAAAGAATCAAGGAGGCATCCCCAGACATAATAGCACTCACAGAAACAAAACTCACCAGAATAATAACAGATTCAATCTTTCCATCTGGATATCAAATCCTCAGGAAAGACAGAGGGAGGAGGAGTTGCACTGCTCATTAAAAACCAGTGGGGGTTTGAGAAAATGGAAGGAATAGATGGCACGGGCAAAAGGGACTACTTAGGAACAATCCAGTCTGAGGGACATAAGGTGATAATTGCAGTAATGTACAACCCACCACAGAACTGCAGGAGGCCAAGAGAAGAATACGATGAGAGCAACAGAGCAATGGTCGACACACTAGCCGAGGTGGCCAGAAGAGCACACATGGGGGAGCAAAGTTACTAGTTATGGGTGATTTCAATCACAAGGAGATTGACTGGGAAAACCTGGAGCCCCATGGGGGTCCCAAAACATGGAGAGCCAAGATGATGGATGTGGTACTGGAAAACCTCATGCATCAACATGTTAGAGACACTACCAGAGAGAGAGGAGAGGATGAACCAGCAAGACTGGACCTTGTATTCACCTTGAGTAGTTCTGACATCGAGGATATCATGTATGAAAGGCCCCTGGGAGCTAGTGATCATGTGGTTCTGTGGTTCGACTACATAGTTGAGCTCCAAATGGAGAGAGTAGCAGGAATAGGGTGGG
>NC_091301.1:43835548-43860548 GCF_038502225.1 Cherax quadricarinatus | reverse complement strand
AGGAACATCAGACCCTTGACAGTCTTCAAGAAGGAACATCAGACCCTTGACAGTCTTCAAGAAGGAACGCCAGACCCTTGACAGTCTTCAAGAAGGAACACCAGACCCTTGACAGTCTTCAAGAAGGAACACCAGACCCTTGACAGCCTTCAAGAAGGAACACCAGACCCTTAACAGTTTTCAAGAAGGAACGCCAGACCCTTGACAGTCTTCAAGAAGGAACGCCAGACCCTTGACAGTCTTCAAGAAGGAACACCAGACCCTTGACAGTCTTCAAGAAGGAACGCCAGACCCTTGACAGTCTTCAAGAAGGAACATCAGACCCTTGACAGTCTTCAAGAAGGAACGCCAGACCCTTGACAGTCTTCAAGAAGGAACACCAGACCCTTGACAGTCTTCAAGAAGGAACATCAGACCCTTGACACTCTTCAAGAAGGAACATCAGACCCTTGACAGTCTTCAAGAAGGAACGCCAGACCCTTGACAGTCTTCAAGAAGGAACACCAGACCCTTGACAGTCTTCAAGAAGGAACATCAGACCCTTGACAGTCTTCAAGAAGGAACGCCAGACCCTTGACAGTCTTCAAGAAGGAACGCCAGACCCTTGACAGTCTTCAAGAAGGAACACCAGACCCTTGACAGTCTTCAAGAAGGAACACCAGACCCTTGACAGTCTTCAAGAAGGAACATCAGACCCTTGACAGTCTTCAAGAAGGAACGCCAGACCCTTGACAGTCTTCAAGAAGGAACACCAGACCCTTGACAGTCTTCAAGAAGGAACACCAGACCCTTGACAGTCTTCAAGAAGGAACATCAGACCCTTGACAGTCTTCAAGAAGGAACGCCAGACCCTTGACAGTCTTCAAGAAGGAACACCAGACCCTTGACAGTCTTCAAGAAGGAACACCAGACCCTTGACAGTCTTCAAGAAGGAACACCAGACCCTTGACAGTCTTCAAGAAGGAACACCAGACCCTTGACAGTCTTCAAGAAGGAACACCAGACCCTTGACAGTCTTCAAGAAGGAACACCAGACCCTTGACAGTCTTCAAGAAGGAACATCAGACCCTTGACAGTCTTCAAGAAGGAACGCCAGACCCTTGACAGTCTTCAAGAAGGAACACCAGACCCTTGACAGTCTTCAAGAAGGAACACCAGACCCTTGACAGTCTTCAAGAAGGAACACCAGACCCTTGACAGTCTTCAAGAAGGAACACCAGACCCTTGACAGTCTTCAAGAAGGAACACCAGACCCTTGACAGTTTTCAAGAAGGAACACCAGACCCTTGACAGTTTTCAAGAAGGAACACCAGACCCTTGACAGTCTTCAAGAAGGAACATCAGACCCTTGACAGTCTTCAAGATGGAACACCAGACCCTTGACAGTCTTCAAGAAGGAACACCAGAACCTTGACAGTCTTCAAGAAGGAACACCAGACCCTTGACAGTTTTCAAGAAGGAACACCAGACCCTTGACAGTCTTCAAGAAGGAACACCAGACCCTTGACAGTCTTCAAGAAGGAACAACAGACCCTTGACAGTCTTCAAGAAGGAACGCCAGACCCTTGACAGTCTTCAAGAAGGAACGCCAGACCCTTGACAGTCTTCAAGGAACGCCAGACCCTTGACAGTCTTCAAGAAGGAACGCCAGACCCTTGACAGTCTTCAAGAAGGAACGCCAGACCCTTGACAGTCTTCAAGAAGGAACGCCAGACCCTTGACAGTCTTCAAGAAGGAACGCCAGACCCTTGACAGTCTTCAAGAAGGAACGCCAGACCCTTGACAGTCTTCAAGAAGGAACACCAGACCCTTGACAGTCTTCAAGAAGGAACACCAGACCCTTGACAGTCTTCAAGAAGGAACACCAGACCCTTGACAGTCTTCAAGAAGGAACACCAGACCCTTGACAGTCTTCAAGAGGGAACACCAGACCCTTGACAGTCTTCAAGAAGGAACACCAGACCCTTGACAGTCTTCAAGAAGGAACACCAGACCCTTGACAGTCTTCAAGAAGGAACACCAGACCCTTGACAGTCTTCAAGAAGGAACACCAGACCCTTGACAGTCTTCAAGAAGGAACACCAGACCCTTGACAGTCTTCAAGAAGGAACACCAGACCCTTGACAGCCTTCAAGAAGGAACACCAGACCCTTGACAGTCTTCAAGAAGGAACACCAGACCCTTGACAGTCTTCAAGAAGGAACACCAGACCCTTGACAGTGTTCAAGAAGGAACACCAGACCCTTGACAGTCTTCAAGAAGGAACACCAGACCCTTGACAGTGTTCAAGAAGGAACACCAGACCCTTGACAGTCTTCAAGAAGGAACACCAGACCCTTGACACTCTTCAAGAAGGAACACCAGACCCTTGACAGTCTTCAAGAAGGAACACCAGACCCTTGACAGTCTTCAAGAAGGAACACCAGACCCTTGACAGTCTTCAAGAAGGAACACCAGACCCTTGACAGTCTTCAAGAAGGAACACCAGACCCTTGACAGTCTTCAAGAGGGAACACCAGACCCTTGACAGTCTTCAAGAAGGAACACCAGACCCTTGACAGTCTTCAAGAAGGAACACCAGACCCTTGACAGTCTTCAAGAAGGAACACCAGACCCTTGACAGTCTTCAAGAAGGAACACCAGACCCTTGACAGTCTTCAAGAAGGAACACCAGACCCTTGACAGTCTTCAAGAAGGAACACCAGACCCTTGACAGTCTTCAAGAAGGAACACCAGACCCTTGACAGTCTTCAAGAAGGAACACCAGACCCTTGACAGCCTTCAAGAAGGAACACCAGACCCTTGACAGTCTTCAAGAAGGAACACCAGACCCTTGACAGTCTTCAAGAAGTGGAGGGTGGTGGTGAAGGTGGAGGGAGGAGAGGGTGGAGGGTGGTTGTGAAGGTGGAGGGAGGAGAGGGTGGAGGGTGGTTGTGAAGGTGGAGGGAGGAGAGGGTGGAGGGGTTTAAAGGGGGAGGGGGAGAGGGGAGGGGAAGGGGGGAGGGAGGAGGGGGGGGGGGTTGTAAGGTGGGGGAGGAGAGGGGTTGGTGGTTGTGAAGGGTGAGGAGGGGGGGTGGGGGGTTTTGAAGGGGAGGGGGAGGGGGGGGGTGGGTGAAGGTGGGGGGAAGGGGGGAGGGGTTGTGGGGGGAGGGAGGAGAGGGGGGGGGTCTGTAAAGGGGGGGGAGGGGGTGGAGGGGGTGTGAAGGAGGGGGGAGGAGAGGTGAGGGTTTTTAAAAAGGAGGAGGGGAGAGGGTGGAGGGGGGTGAAGGGGGAGGAGGAGGGGTTTAAAGGAGGAGGGAGGGGGGTGGGGGTTTAAAGGGAGGGGGGGAGAGGGTGGAGGGTGGTTGTGAAGGTGGGGGGGAGGGGGGGTGGAGGTGGGAAGGTGGGGGGAGGAGAGGGGGGAGGGGGGTTTTGGGAAGGTGGAGGGAGGGGGGGTGAGGCAGAAGAACATCCTGGATAAAGTGGGAGACCTGGTTCGATTCTCCGATACGGAAGGAATGTATTAGACCGGGGGGTCAAGGGTGCACCTGACCCCCACACACACATAAAAAAATAAAACACACAAAAATAAAAACAAACCCACACCACACACACACACAGACAAAAACACACACACACACAAAACACACAAACCACAAACACACACACACACACACACACACAACAAACCCAAACAAACACACACACACACACACACACACAAACACACCCCACAAACACACAAACACACACAGCACAAACACACACACACACACACACACACACACAAAAAACCCAACTGAGCAAAATACTCAACCCACTATGCCTCCCCCAAACCCCCATATCACAAACCTCACCCCAAACTGTCCCAATTCTGACCCCCCCAAAACAAAAACCCCACCTACACCACAGCCCCAAAGGGCTCCCCCAAGGCCTCCCCCCAACCCCAAATTTTGCATGCCCAAATTTTAAAAGAAAAAAAAAAGGGGCCTGGGAAACAAAACGGGGATGGAATAAGAAAAAAATGAGGGGGGGAACGAAAGAATAGGAAAATCTCAGACACTGAGCACAAAAACAAAACCCCTGAGACAATAAAGAAAACCCCAAACCAACAGGAATCAGATCCTGAGGAAAGATAGAAGGGAGGGGGGGAGGGGGGAGGCCAAAACACCGATGGGGATTTGAAAAAGGGAAAGGGAGGGAATGAGTGGAAAAAGAGACACTTTTAGGTACACCCAGCCCGGGGAGAAAAAAAGAGTCTTTGGGAGTGATGATAACCCCCCAAGAACGCAGGGGGCCCAAGAGAGGAGAGAAAAAAACAACAGGGGGATGGGGGACACACGGCTGAGGTGGGGGAAGACCCCCTGAGCAGAGAAAAGTTACTGAATGGGGATTTAACCCAAAGGGAGATGACGGGAAACCTTGGAGCACAGGGGTCCGAAACATGGGGAAAGATGATGGAGGGGGTATTTTGAAAACCCTTGCATCAACAGTCAGGACACAACAAGAGAGAGGGGGGGGGGGATGACCCCGGACTGGATCTTTGGTTCACCCTGAGAGTTGACATTGGGACATCACTCAAGGGGCCCCCTTGGAGAAAAGGATCTGGGCTGAGTTTTGACATATAGAGTTACAAGGGAGAAGGAAAAAACTAAGGGGGACACCAACCAAAAAAGGGGGACTACAAAAGAGAAATTTCCCCGCAGGGGGGCAGTGGGACAGAGAAATGGGGGAAAATGAAACGAGATGATGGAATAGGGGAAAACAAAGTGCAAGGAGGCAGAGGAGTTTTTTCCCCAAGGAAACAGAAAAAAGGAAGAAAAAGAGTCCTTGGTTTTCCCGGAAGGTAGGGGGGCAAACACAATGAAAAGAAAGGAAAAAGGAAGGAGGATAGGACCCGGGAAAAAACAAGGAGATTAGTGAAGAGCCAGAAACGAGTATGACAGAATGGAGGAGGCCAGCAAAGCATGAAAACGACATAGCATCGAGTCAAATCTGACCGAAACTGTGTATAGAAATTAGGAGGAAGACAACAGCAAGGACCAGGTGATAAGGCTAAGAAGGGAAAATTTCAAGAAAGATCAAGAGGTATGTGAGGAGTAACACAGATTTAAGGAAGTATTTACAGAGAACAAAAAACTGGGGGACAGCCCAGAGGGGGACACCAGCGGAATAACCAACAAGGGAGACATAATACAGATGAGGGGGGGGTGAAGAAACTGAAGGACACGATAAAAAGGCAAGGGGCCCGACAACATCTCCCATGGGCCCTTTTGGGAGAGGAGCAGATTTTTGGGGCCACTTACCAAAACTTCAACATCCCTGAAACTGGCAATACCTGAGGTTGAAGAGGCAAATGTAGTTCTTTTTTAAAAAAGACAAAAAGAGGCACAAAATAGACCGGCAACGGTATAGTATGCAAAAAGGGAGAAGATTATCGGGAGGGGAGGGGGGACCCGAAGGGAAAAAAATCCCAACCACACGGATTCAGGAAGGAAAAATCCGCCACAAATTTTCGGGATTTTTATGATAAAATAACAGAAGTAAGACAGAGAGAGGGGGGTTGATTGCTCTTTTTGGACTGCAAGAAGGCCCTTTGACACAGTTCCTACAAGAGATTGGGCAGAAGCAGAGCATGGGCATATAAGGAAGGGCACTGCAAGGGATCAGAGAATACCTGACAGGAGGCAAAAATATGGCACGAAGATGTATCACAGGCCCCCCGGAGAGCGGGGCCCCAAAGGGGGGCTTTCCAGACCAGTGCTTTTTTTGGGATATGTGAAACGAATGAGAAGGGAGACCGAAGTCCCTTTTTCCCAGATGATGAAAGTTAAGAAAATTAAATTGATGAAGACCAGGGGACTTAAAAATTTGACAGAGGGGAACCTGGTCCAGCAAATGGCTTCGAATTTAACCCCCAAATGAAAAGTCAGAAGATGGGGGAAGGGCACAGAAGCCCAAGCAGGAAGGCGGGTCCAAAGCCCCAAACTCACCGGAGAAAGTTTTGGGGTGAGAAAACTGAAGCTGGGACATCAACGAAACTGCCGTTTGGGGCCTAAAAACCGAAAAAGCTTTCCGATCCCTTGAAGGAATCATTCAAGAACTGTACACGGAGTGGCCCATACTGGAGTATGCAGCCCCTTTTTTGGGAACCCGCAGATAAAGCACGTCAAGAAACTAGAGAGACAAAGGTTTTGGCAAAGGTTAGTTCCAGAGCTAAAAAACCAGGAAGAAAGTTTGGGGAAACGGCCTGACGACACGGGAGGACAGGAGGGTCAGGAAAATGATAAGACATATAAAAACTGTTGGGAAAGAAAAGGGGGAAATAAAATGTTCCGGGGAGGGGACACAGAAACAAGAGGCCCAAAATTGGGTTGAAGACACAAATGAGTCAGAGAGATAGTAGGAAGATTTTTCAGTCATGAGGAACAGGGGAGAGCTAAAAAAAGACGAGGAGGAGGAACCAACACATTTTTAAGACGAGGTTTGATAAAGCCTGGAGGGGGAGAGAGGCCGAGAAAACGGTGAAGAGGCCCAGGACCCAGACTGACCCTGCAACCACAAAAGGTGAGAAAAAAGGGTGAGTACAACACACACACACACCAACTTGCCCCGGGGGGTTTTGAAAATTTTTGGAAAAAATTTAAAAGACGGGGACAAAAAATGTTGATACAAAGCCCAATTCGACCATGGCCCCGGGGGATACCTGCCGGGGAGTGGGATGGGGGGACAGAACACCTGGCGGGACCCCCGCCGGGGTGTGGGATGGAGACAGCAACCCCCCTCAGGTACACCGCCGTGGTAGGGGATGGTAGACAGAAAAACCCCCCCTGGCAGGAATAGATGCCCGGGGTGGGGGATGGAGACAGCAACCACCTGGCAGGTACCCCCGGCCCGTGGAGTGGGAGGGAGAAGAACCCCCGGAAAGGACCACCGCCGTGGTAGTGGGTGAAAAGAAACCACCCGACAGGACTACCCCCCGGGGTGGGGGATGGAGACAGCAACCACCCTGGCAAGACCCCGGCCCCGTGGGGAGGGAGAAGCAACCACCCGGGGACCCCGGGGCCAGTGGTAGGGGGGTTTAGAAGCCCCCACCCGGCGGGTACATGCCTGGAGGGGGGAAGAGAAGAACCACCGGGAGGCCCCGGCCTGGGTGGGGGATGAAGAACCACCCCGGGGCAGGATAGGCCGTGGGGGGATGGAGACAGCAACCACCCGGGGGTACCACCCCGTAGGGGGGAGGTAGACAGCAACCACCCCAGGTACCACCCCCCCCGGGGAGGGATGGGACAGAAAACCAGGCACACTCCCCCCCGGGGTAGGGGGAGGGAGACAGCAACCACCCGGGAGGACAGGCCCCGTGGAGGGGGATGGAGACAGCAACCACCCTGGCAGGAACCTGCCCGGGGAGGGGGAGGAGACACAACCACCGGCAGGAATTACCCGTCGAGGGGGATGGAGACAGCAACCCCCCCGGCAAATTTACCGGCCCCGTGGAGGGGATGGGGCAGAAACCACCCGGCAGGTCCACCCCCCGTGGTGGGAGGGAGACAGAAACCACCTGGCAGGTCCCACCTGCCGTGGAGTGGGATGGAGACAGAACCCCCCCGGCAGGCCCACCCCTGTGGAGTGGGATGGAAAAGAAAACCACCCGGCGGGTACCACCGGCCCGTGGTAGTGGGGGGAAAAAAGATCCACCCGGCAGGACCCCTCCCCGGGGAGGGAGGGGTGCCCAAACCCCCCCGGCAGGACACCCCCCGTGGTGGGGGATGGAGAAACCACCCCCAGGTACTACCCCCCCGGAGTGGAGGGAGACAGAACCAATGGCAGGTACCCCCCTGCCGTGGGGGGAAAGGTAAAGAACCACCCAGGCCCCACCCCCCGGGAGGGGGTGGAGACAGAAACCCACCCCAGGCCCCACCTCCCCGGGGAGGGGGAGGGAGAAAAAGAACCCCCCCGGCAGGACTACCGGTTGGAGGGGGGAAGACAGAAACCACCTGGGAGGTACTACGGCCTGGGGGGAGGAGACAGCAACCACCCCGGCAGGTACCCCCGGCCGTGGGGGGGATGGAGAGAACCACCCCAGGCCCCACCTCCCCGTGGGGGATGGAGAAGCAACCACCCGGCAGGACAGGCCCCGGGAGGGGGGGAGGGAAAGACAGCACACCCGGCAGGACCCCCTGCCCGTAGTGGGAGGGAGAAGAAACCCACCCTGGGGATACCGGCCGTGGTAGGGATGGGAGAACCACCCGGGCAGGACTACGGCCGGGTAGGGAGGAGACAGCAACCACCCTCGAGGTCCCAATACCTGGGGAGGGGACAGGAAGCAACCACCCGGCAGGACAGGCCGTGGAGGGAGGGTGGAAGAACCACCGGGCAGGTACCAGGGGCCGTGGAGGGGAGGGTTTGGACAGCAAGCCCCCTGGGGGTACCACGGCCCGGGGTAGTGGATGGTGACAACAAAAACCCGGCGGGTACTAGGGCCTGGGGGTGGGATGGAGAGCAACCACCCGGGCAGGACCCCCGGTTAGGGGAGGGCAGCCCAGGGAGGACATCGGCCGGGTGTGGGAGGAGACAGCAACCCCCCTGCAGGACTGGGCCGTAGGGGGATGGAGAAACCACCTGGCGGGGTACCATGGCCGTGGAGTGGGATGGAGAGCAACCACCCGGCAGGACCCCGGCCCCGTGGGGGGGATGGAGACAGCCCCCCCCCCCGGCAGGCCACCCCCCCGGGGAGGGGGGATGGAGAGAGAAATCCCCCCGGCAGGACCCCCGCCGTGGTAGGGGGGAGGGCGGGAAACCACCGGGCGGGTACACCTCCCCGTGGGGGGGATGGAGACAGCAACCCCCCCGGGCAGGTAAGGGCCTGTGAGTGGAGGGAGACAGCAACACCCTGACGGGACACCTGCCCCGGGGAGGGGGATGGAGAAAGTCCACCCGGGGAGGTACCCAGGGGTCGTGGGGATGGTAGACAACCCCCCCGGCGGGACCAGCCGGTGGATGAGAGAAACCCAAACCCGGCAGGACTAGGCCGTGGTGGGGGATGGAGAACAACCACCCTGCAGGTACTTGGGGGTAGGGGGGTGGTAGACAGCAACCACCGGGGGAGGACTACCCTGGTAGTGGGGTTAGACAGAAACCACCCTGGAGGACCACGGCCGGGGGAGGGGATGGGGAAGAACCCCCCCGGCAGGACCCCGGCCGTGGTGGGGGATGGGAGCAACCCCCCTCAGGCCCACGGCCTGTGAGTGAGATGGGAAAAAACCGGGGGGGTAACAGGCCTGTGGTGTGGATGGAGAAGCAACCACCCCGGGCAGGACCACGGCCGGTAGGGGGGATGGCAGACAGCAACCCCCCGCAGGACAAACCCTGTGGTAGGGGGGATGGTATAAGCAACCAGGGGGAGTACACGGCTGGAGGGGGAGGGTAGACAGCAACCATCCTGGGGGGGTACCGGCCCTGGGTGGGGGGATGATAGACAAAAACCATCCTGGGAGGTACTACTGGCTGGGGAGGATGGGGAAGAACCACCGGGGAGGACTACCAGCCTGTGGGTAGGGGATGGATACAGCAACCAGGGGTAAGGGGCCGGGTAGGGGGATGGCAGCAACCCCCCTCACCCACCAATGTGGTGGATTAGCAGAAACCCACCCGGCAGGACACGGCCGTAGGGGGATGGAGAACAACCCCCCTGGGAGGACTCCCCCGGGGTAGGGGGATGGGGACAGAACCCCCCCGGGCATGACTCCCGGCCTGTGGTGGGATTAAAAAGAACCACCCCGGCAGGTACTACCGGGGAGGGGGTGAAAAGAAACCACCCCAGAACTCCCGGTCTGGGGTAGGGGGATGGAGGCAACCAAACCCCTGGCAGATACTTGCCTGGGGTTTTGGGGGAGGAAAACAGCAACCACCCTGGAGGCCCACTGGCCTGGGGGTTTGGGGATGGAGACAGAACCCAAACCTGGAGCACAGGCCCAGTGGAGGAGAAGAACACCCGGCAGGCACCCCCGGCCGTGGTAGTGGGATGGTAGACAGCAACCACCCAGGCATAAGGCCTGTAGTGGAGGGAGAAGCAACCACCCGGCAGCACAAGGTGGGCAGGGGGGAGAAGCAACCACCCGGGAGGCCCCACTGGCCGGGGTAGTGGGATGAGAGGCAACCCCCCCGCAGGTACTACGGCCCTGTGGGGGGGATGGTGACAGCAACCACCCTGGCAGCACTACCCCTGAGGGGGATAAAAAAAGCAACCACCCGGGCAGGACACGGCCTGGGGTAGTGGGATGGGACAGCAAACCCGGGGGGTACTCATCCTGTGAGTGGGATGGAGAAGAAACCCAAACTGGGGGATCCGGTTGGGGAGGGGAAAGAACCACCCTGGGAGGTACTACCGGCCAGTGGAGGTGAAGCAACCACCCTGGGAGGCCCATCCCTGGAGGGGGATGGCAGACAGCAACCACCCCAGGACCTGGCCGTGGAGTGGGAGCAGAAAACCATTTAGCAGGTACTCCCGGGGTAAGGGAGGAGAAAACCACCCTGGCAACCCAGGGGCCTGTAGGGGGAGGCAGACAGCAACCACCCGGGGGCGGTCCCACGGCCTGCAGTGGAGGGAAAAGCAACCCCCCCGGCAGGCATCCCGGCCTGGGTGGGGATGGAGAAGAAAACCACCCCGCAGGTACTCCCGCCCTGGTAGTGGAGGAGACAGCAACCACCCCCAGGACCCCGGTTTTGGGGGTGGATGGAGAAGAAACCCACCCCGTATCCCCGGGCCGGGGTGGGGGAGACAAAACCCCCCCCCCGCAAGAATACGGCCGGGGAGGGGGGATAAAGACAGCAACCACCCTCAGGTAACCCCCGTGGAGGGGGAGGGAGACAGCAACCACCCGGCAGGACAAGGGTTTGGGTGGGAAGACAACAACCACCCTGGCAGCCACGGTTTTTGGAGGGGGACAGACAACAACCCCCCCGGAAAAGGGAAACCCCGGTGGTAGTGGGGAGGTGGCAGCAACCACCCTGGCAGGCCCATGGCCTGTGGTGGGGGATGGAGACAGAACCACCCCGGCAGGACACCGCCTGGAGTGGGATGGAGACAGAACCACCCCCGGGCACTGCCTGGGGGGGGATGGAGACAGAAAACCACCTGGGGGGACCATCCGTGGTAGTGGGAGGGACAGAAAACCACCCGGCGGGCCCCAACCCCCCCGTGGTAGTGGAAGGAGACGCAAAACCACCCCGGAAAATACCCTTGAGGGGGGAGGTAGACAGCAACCCCCCGGGCAGGTAAAAAGGGTGGGGGGATGGTAGAAAAGAACCCCCCTGGCAGGACCACCGCCCGGGGGTAGGGGGATGGAGACAGCAACCCCCCCGGGCAGGCACCCCTGCCGGGGAGGGAAGGGACACAACCACCCCAGGACTCCCGGCCTGGGAGGGGGATGGTAGAAGCAACCCCCCCGGCGGCCCCGGCCGTGGTGGGGATGGAACAGATCCCCCCCGGCAGGTACCCCCCCCCCTTTTAGTGGGATGGAAAAAGAACCCACCGGCAGGTACCACCCCCCGTGGGTGGGGATGGAGACAGAAACCACCCGGCAGGACCACCGCCTGGGGGGAGGCAGACAGCAACCACCCCGCATCCCCCCGCCGTAGTAGGTAGACAGAACCCCCCCGGCGGGGACCACCTGCCCGTGGTAGGGGATGGTAGACAGAAACCACCAGGGCAGGCCCACCCCCGCCGGGGAGGGAGGAGACAGAAACCCCCCCGGCATAACCCCGTGGGGGGGAGGGGAAAAAGAACCACCCCCAGGCCCACCTCCCCGGTGGTGGGATGGTAGAGAGAACCCCCGGCGGGGCAACCGCCTGCAGGGGGGATGGGAACAACCACCTGGGAGGACACCGGCCGTGGTAGGGGGATGGTAGACAAACCACCCTCAGGTACCCCCGGCCGGGGTAGGGGGATGGTGAAGGGACCACCCGGGCAGTACCACCTGCCGTGGGGGGTTTTAGACAGCAACCACCCTGGCAGGAAAAAGGGCCTGTGGAGGGGGGATTGCAAAACACCCGGCAGGCTACCTGCCTGGTGGGGAGGAGACAGAACCCCCCGGCAGGCATACCGCCGTGGAGTGGGATGGAGACAGCAACCCCCCGGCAGGTACCCCCGGCCGGGTGGGGGGAAGAGCAACCCCCCCGGCAGGACACGGCCCGGGGTGGAGGGAGACAGCAACCCCCCCCGCAGGCACACCCCGGGGTAGTGGGGTGGGACAGCAACCACCCGGCGGACCACCCCCCGTGGGGGGGGAGGAGACAGCAACCCCGGCAGGACACCGCCTGGGGGGGAGGGGAGACAAGCCCCCTGGGAGGCCCACCCCGTGGAGGGGGATGGTAGACAAAAACCCACCCGGGGAGGTACTACCGGCCTGTTAGTGGATGGTAGCCCAACCCCCAGGTACAACCGGCCGGGTGGGGATGGAGACGAAAAACCCCCGGGAGGTACACCCGAGTGGGAAGACAGAACCCCGGGCAGGTGGCCCTGTTGGGGGATGGAGACAACCCCCCCGGAGGACTCCCGGCCCCGGGGAGGGGGGATGGCAGACAACCCCCCCGGGGTACCACCGGTTGGGGGATGGGGGAAAAACCCCCCCCGGCAGGCACCACCCCCCCGGGGAGTGGAAGAGAGACCACCCGGCAGGCCCACCCCCGTGGGGGGGAGGGAGACAACCACCCCGGGCAGGATACCTCCCCGTGGAGGGGGGATGGAGACACAACCCCCCCGGCGGGAACCCCCGGCCGGGGTAGTGGGAAGAAAACACCCGACGGGACCACCTGCCTGGGGCGGGGATGGAGACATCAACCACCCCGCAGGATACGGCCTGGGGTGGGGATGGTAGAGCAACCACCCCGGGGGTATACCGGCCTGGGAGGGGTTTTGGGAAGCAACCACCCGGGAGGACCAGGCCTGTGAGTGGGGATGGAGACAGCAACCACCCTGGCATGACCACGACCTGCAGGGGGATGAGACAGCAACCACCCGGCAGGTACCACCCCGGGGAGTGGAGGAGAAGAAACCCCCCCGGGAGGCCCAAGGCCGTGGTGGGATGGTGACAGCAACCCCCCTGGCATACCCCCGGCCTGGGGGGGATGGAGAAAACCCAAACCCGGCAGGCACCCCCCGGGTGAGGGGGAGGAGAACAACCAGGGGCAGGTCCCCAGGTCTGGGGGAGGGGGAGGGAGAGAATCCCGGGCAGGCCCAGGCCGGGGTAGGGGGAGGGAGAGAAAACCAAACCCTCGGGACAGGCCGTGGGGTGGAGGTAGAAGCAACCACCCCGGAAAGCCACCGGGCTCAGGTGGGTGGGGGGGGAGACAGCAACCACCCGGGAGGTACACGGGTTGGTGTGGGGGGAGACAGCAACACCCGGGGAGGTACCCGCCCGTGGTAGTGGATGGAGACAGCAACCACCCCGGGCAGGACTGGCCTGTAGTGGGATGAGACAGCAACCACCCCGGCAGGATACCGGCCGTGAGGGGAGGACAGCAACCACCCTGGCAGGCCACTGGCCCTTGGGTAGTGGGATGGCAGACAGCAACCACCCTGGGAGGACTATCCTGTGGGGGATGGAGACAGCAACCCCCCCCAAGGAATAGGGCCGGGGAGGGGGGAGGAGAGCAACCATCTCGGCAGGAACCACCTGGGGGGGGATGGAAAAGAACCACCCTGGCAGGTACCCCGGTCTGGTAGTGGGGTAGAGCAACCCCCCCAAAAACCCCACCCTTGGTGGGGAGGAGAAAACCCAAACCCCGCGGGGTACCCCGCCTGTGGTAGGGGGGATGGTAGACAGCAACCCCCCCGGCGGGCCCACGGCTGGAGGGGGGGGGGAGACAGCAACCACCCTGGGAGGTACACGGGTGGGGGTGGAGACAGCAACCCCCCGGGGAGGCCCCACTGGGTGGTAGGGATGGAGAAGCAAACCAAGGGAAACATTGGCTGTGGAGGGATGGAGACAGAAACCACCTTCGCAACTCCGGCCGAGGGGATGGAGACAGCAACCACCCGGGCAGGTCCCATGGTTTGGGAGGGGGAGAAAGAAAAACCACCCTGGCAGGCCACGGCCGGGTGGGATGGAGACAGCAAGCACCCTGGGAGGCATCCCCGGCCCCTGAGGGGGGAGGGAGACAACAACCCCCCCCAAGGTCCCACGGCCTGTGGTGGGATGGGACAACCACCCCAGTCCCATGGCCTGTGTGGGGGGAGGGTAAAAAAAATTTGGGGGTACATTGGCCTGTGGTGGGGATGGAGACAGCAACCCCCCCGGAGGACCACCCTTGTGGGGGATGGAGAGAAAACCCCCCCGGAGGAAAGGCCGGTGGTATGGATGGTGAGAACCACCGGCGGGACCAGGCCTTAGGGGGAGGTGACAGCACCACCCCCAGGCCCCCCCCCGCCGGGGAGTGGGGGAGAGAAACCACCCCAGGATACCCCCCCTGGGGAGTGGGATGGGGAAACCACCCCGGGCAGGAAACCGCCTGGGAGTGGGATGGTAGACAGCAACCACCCGGAGGATCCCGGGCCGGGTGGTAGGGGAAAGGACAGAAAACCACCGGGACGGGACTACCTCCCCTAGTAGGAGACAGCAACCACCCTAGGTACCCCCCCGGGTAGGGATGGAGAGCAACCACCCTGGCAGGAACCCCCGCCTGGGGGGGATGGGAAAACCACCCGGGGGAGGCTAGGCCGGTAGGGACGGGACAGCAACCACCCGGCTTTCCCATCCTGGGGGGATGGAACAGCAACCACCTGGCAGGGCCTCCCTGGCCGGGGGGGGATGGGGACGAACCCCCCCGGGAGGCCCCAGGCCTGTGGTAGTGGTTTTGGGAGAAGCAACCCCCCTGGCAGGCACCATTGGGGTAGGATGGGGGAAACCACCCCGGGCAGGTCCCAGGCCGGGGTGGGGGGAGGAGACAGAAAACCACCGGAGGACAATTTTGGGGGGGGATGGGGGAAAACCCCCTGGCGGGACCCAGGGCCCGGGGTTGGGGGAGGAAAACCAAACCCAGAGGACCCCGCGGGGGGATGGCAGACAGCAACCACCCGGCAGGCCCACGGCCGGGAGTGGGGGGAGACAGCAACCACCCGGGGAGGTACTATGGCCTTTTAGTGGGGGGGGCAGACACAACCACCCCGGGAGGTACACTGGCCCAGTGGGATGGCAGACAGCAACCACCGGAGGACCACTGGCCTGTGTGGGATGGTAGACAGCAACCACCCTGGCAGGAACCGGCCGTGGAGTAAAGGGGGGGGGCAGAAAAAACGTGGAGGCCCAGGGCCGGGGTGGTAGGGGAGGAAAGGACAGAACCACCCGGCAGGATCCCGGCCGTGGAGGGGATGGTGACAGCAACCCCCCTGGCAGGTAAAAAGGGCCGGTGGAGTGGGATGGATAAGCAACCCCCGGGGGAGTACCATTGGGTAGGGGGGATAGAAAAGCAAACCATCCGGGAGGACATCCCGGAGGGGGGAGAAGACAGCAACCATCCTGGGAGGTCCCGGCCTGTAGTGGCATGGTAGACAGCAACCACCTGGCAGGTACACCTGCCTGTGTGGGATGGGGGACAGAAAACCACCCGGGCACCCCCAAAAGGTTTTGGGCGGGGGATGGAGAAGCAACCACCCGGAATAGGCCTGGGGGGGAGGGGGGACAAACCACCCGGGAGGACCAATGGGGTAGAGAATGGTAGACAAAACCACATGGCAGGCACTACGGCCTGTGGTGGGGAGGGGAGAACAACCACCCGGCAACACCCGGTAGTGGATGGAGAAGCCCAACCCGGCAGGACCCCCTGCCTGTGGTAGTGGGAGGGAGAGGGCAACCCCCCGGCAGAACACCGGTCTGGGGTAGGGGGATGGGGGACAGCAACCACCGGCAGAACAGGCCTGGGGTGGGAGGGTAGACAGCAACCACCCTGGGAGGACACCAGCCTGTAGCAAGGGGGAGACACACCACCCGGGGCATTTGGCCCCGGGTAGTGGGATGGAAAAGAACCACCCTGGCGGGTCCCAGGCCTGGTAGGGGATGGTAGAACAACCCCCCAGGCAGGTACCCTGGCCTGTGGTGGGGATGGAGATAGAAAAACCTTCAGCACACCCCCGGGGTAGGGAGGGAGAAGCAACCACCCTGGGAGGCCCACTGGCCGGGTGGTAGTGGGAGGGAGACAGCAACCCACCCGGGGAGGATCCCCGGCCCGGGGAGGGGGAGGAGAAGCAACCACCCGGCAGCCAAACCCCTGGGTAGTGGGAGGAGACGCAACCACCCCAGGACATGGCCAGGGGATGGTAGACAGCAACCACCCTGGGAGGACACCGGCCTGTGAGTGTGGGATTGCAAAAAACCCCCGGGATCTACGGGCTTAAGGGGATGGAGAAGCAAAAACGGGGAGGCCCCCACCCGGTGTGGGATGGAGACAGCAACCACCCTGGGAGGCCACGCCTCTGGAGGGGGAGGGGAGAAGAACCACCCCTGGGGACCACTGGCCTGTGGTGGGAGGAGACAAAAAACCCCCCCAGCAGGCCCACGGCCTTTTAAGGGGATGGAGACAGCAACCACCCCGGCAGGTCCATCCGTGGGGGGGGAGGGCAGACAGCAACCCCCCGGGGCAGTACCCCGGCCTGTGGTAGGGGGAGGGGAGACAGCAACCACCCTGGCAGGTACCATTGGGAGTGGGATGGAGACAGCAACCACCCTCAGGTACTATCCTGGGGAGGGGGGATGGAGACAGAAACCACCCTGGCAGGTCCCACGGCCTGTGGGGGGATGGAAAAGAACCACCCCCTTACACCGGCCGGGGAGGGGGATGGAGACAACCACCGGAAGAACACCCCCCGTGGAGGGGGGAGGAGACAGCAACCACCCCAGGTCCCGGGGCCTGGTGGGGGAGGGAGACGAAACCACCCTGGAAAGGGTACCCCGGTCGGGGAGGGGGAGGGAGACAACAACCACCCGGCAGGATTTGGTCTTTGGTGGGGAAGACAACAACCACCCGGGAACCCACGGCCTGTGGTGGGGGATGGAGACAGCAACCCCCCGGGCGGGACTATGGCCTGGGTAGTGGGATGGGGGACAGCACCACCCGGCGGGAAACCTGCCGGGAAGGGGGAGGGAGACAGAATACCCGGCAGGTACACCTGCCTGGGGTGGGGGATGGCAGAAGCAACCACCCTGGGAGGACTACCCCCGTGGTGGGATGGAACAGAAACCACCCTGGCAGGTACCATTGCCGGTGGGATGGTAGACAAACCAAACGGGAGGATACCGGCCCCGGGAGGGGGAGGGGAAAAGCAACCCCCCCGGCAGGCCAAATCCCGGGAGGGGAAAGGAGACAGAAATCCCCCCAGGAAAACCTGCCTTGGGTAGGGGAGGTGACAGAAACCACCCTGGCGGTACACCGCCCGGGGTGGATGGCAGAACAACCACCCGGCAGGACCACCCTGGGTAGTGGAGGGAGCAAACCACCCCAGGTCCCACGGCCCGTGGGGAGGGCAGAGTTTCCCCCCCGGGGTACCTGCCTGCGGTGGGGGGGAGACAGAACCCCCCGGGGGCGGACTCCCCCCGCCCGGGGTGGGGGAGGAAAAAGAACCACCCTGGCGGGATACCCCCCCGGGAGGGATGGGACAGAACACCCGGCAGGACACCCCCCGGGTAGGGGGAGGTAGACAGCAACCCCCCCGGGGCAGGCCCCCTGCCGGGGGGATGGTAGACAGCAAAAATAGATGAACCCCCCGTGGAGTGGCATGGAGAAGCAACCCCCCCGGCAGGAAATTTCCCCGGGGAGGGGGATGGGAAGCAACCACCCGGCAACCCCCCGGCCTGGGAGGGGGACAGAGAGAAACCCCTGGCGGGTACCCCTCCTGGGGGGGTGGAGACAGCAACCACCGGGGGGACACCCTGTGGTAGTGGGATGGTAGACAGCAACCACCCTGGATACTGGCCGGAGGGGAGGTGAAACCACCCAGGTACCCCGCCGGGTAGGGGGAGGGAAAAAGAACCACCCTGGCAGGTTCGGCCGTAGGGGGATGGTAGACAGATCACCCTGGAGGAATCCCCGTGGTAGGGATGGAAAAGAACCACCTCCAGGACAGGCCCCGTGGGGGATGGAGAGAAAACCACCCGGCGGGCCCAGGCCTGGTAGGGGATGGAGACAAACCACCCCGGGGACAGGCCTGGGGGGGGATGGAGACAGAAACCCCCCCCTGGCAGGCCCCACGGCCGTGGTAGGATGGAAAAGAAACCCACCCGGCGGGACAGGCCGTGGTAGGGGGATGGAGACAGAAAGACCCTGGGGGGAAATGGCCTGGGGTTGGGGATGGAGACAACAACCCCCCCCGGGCAGACCCCCGGCCGGGGGAGGGGGAGGAGAGCAACCACCCAGGACTAGGGCCGGGTTTATGGATGGGAAAAAGAAAACCACCCTGAAGGGGAAACATCGGCCGGGTGGGGGAAGAAGCAACCCCCCCGGGCAGGACTATGGGTTTGGGGTGGGATGGTAGAGAACCCCCCTTTGGGGGACACGGCCGTGGGGGAGGGAGGGGAACCACCCGGGGGTCCCACGGCCGTGGTAGTGGATGGGGGGACAGAATCCACCCCAGGCATCCCCGCCGTGGTAGTGGATGGGGGAGAGCAACCACCCTGCAGGTCCCACCTGCCGTGGTGGGGATGGTAGACAAAAACTGGCAGGCATACTGCCGGGTAGGGGGATGGTAGACAGAACCCACCGGCAGGAAATCCCGTGGGGGAGGGGAGAACAACCACCTGACAGGGACACCTGCCGGGTAGTGGATGGAGAACAACCACCCTGGCAGGACTAGGCCCGGGTAGTGGATGGAGAGAAACCCAACCCTGGAGGACACCAGCCGGGAGTGGGATGGAGACAGAACCACCCTGGGGGGTACATCCTGTGGAGGGGATGGAGACAGCAACCACCCTGGCTGCCCACTGGCCGGTGGGGGAGGGGAGAAGCAACCACCCCAGCAAGTCCCACTGGCCTGTGGTAGGGGATGGAGAAGAACCACCCTGGGGGGTACTACGGCCGGTGTGGATGGAAAAGAACCACCCCAGGTACTCCCGGCCGAGGGATGGAGAGCAACCACCCTGGAGGCCCCCGGCCCGGGAGTGGAGGGGAGACAGCAACCCCCCCGGCGGGACTAGGCCCTGGTGGGGAGGGAGAGAACCACCGGGCAGGCCCATGGCCTGGGGTGGGATGGTAGAGAAAACCAACCCGGAGGTTCCCGCCGTGGTAGTGGAGGAGACAGAACCACCCCCATACCAAATGGCCGGGGGTGGGGGGGTGGTCAGCAACCACCCTGGGGGGTACTCCGGCCGGTGGGGGGGGAGACAGCAACCACCCTGGGAGGTACTACGCCCCGGGTAGGGGGGATGGAGACAGCAACCACCCCAGGCCCACGGCCGGGGTGGTGTGGGATGAGAAGCAACCCCCCTGGCAGGTACCAGGCCCCGGGTAGGGGGAGGGAGACAGAAAAACCGGGGGAGGTCCCATCCTGGTGGGGGATGGAGACAGAACCCCCCTGGCATCCACCCCCGTGGAGTGGGAGGGAGACAGCAACCCCCCGGGGCAGGACAACCGGGCCCGTGGGGATGGAAAAGAACCCCCCCGGCAGGAAACCTGCCGGGGTGGTAGGGGGATGGGACGAAACCCAAACGGCAGCAACAGGTTGGGAGGGTTTGGAGACAGAACCACCCGGCAGATACACGGCCTGAGTGGGATGGAGAAGCAAACCCCGGGAGGTACTACCAGCCGGTAGTGGAGGGAGACAGCAACCACCCCAGCCCATGGCCTGTAGGGGTTTAGAAGAACCCACCCGGCGGACACGGCCTGTGGTAGGGGATGGAGAAGCAACCACCCAGGAGGCCCACGGCCTGGGAGGGGGAGGGGATACAACCACCCGGCACCACTACCGGCCCTGAGGGGATGGGACGCAACCCCCCGGGAGGACACTGGCTGTGGTGTGGGATGGAGACAGAACCACCCGGGGAGGTCCCACTCCTGTGGTAGGGGGGATGGAGAAAAACCCCCCGGGCACCCCTACCGGCCTGGGTAGGGGGATGGAGAACCAACCCCCCCGGCAGGACCCCGGCCTGTGGAGGGGGGTTTAGACAGCAACCCCCCCGGGAGGACAATGGGTAGGGGGATGGTAGACAGCAACCACCCTGGGGGGAACGGCGTGGGGGGGATGGAGAAAAGCAACCACCGGGAGGTACCCCCCGGTCGGGGAGGAGACAGCAACCCCCCCGAGGACTAGGCCTCTGCAGTGGATGGAGACAAACCACCCGGAAACCCCCCTGGTAGGGGGATGGAGAAGCAACCACCCCGGGGTTTACCCCCGGCTTGGGTAATGGGATGGAAAAGCAACCATGGCAGGCCCAGGGCCCTGTGGTAGGGATGGGACAGCAACCCCCCCGGCAGGAACCCTTTGTGGAGTGGATGGAGAAAACCACCCCAGGGCACTACCGGCCTGGGAGGGGGGATGGAGACAAACCCACCGGCAGGACACCCCCCGTGGAGGGGGATGGTAAAAGAACCACCCGGGGCAGGCACCGGTCGGTGGGGATGGTAGACAGCAACCATCCAAGACTAATGGCCGGGGAGGGAGGGAGACACAAACCCCGGAAAAAATGGGGCCTGTAGTGGGATGGTAGACAGCAACCACCCGGGCAGGTCCCCCGGGCCTGTGGTGGGGGATGAGAAGCAACCACCCGGCATACTCCCCCGGTCGTAGGGATGGTGACAACAACCACCGGCAGGATACGGTTTTTTGGTAGGGGGGATGGTAGACAAAAACCCAAACGGGGCAGGTACCCCGGCCGGGGGAGTGGATCAGAACACAAACCCCCCGGGCGGGGTACCCCCGGCCGAGGGGGATGGAGACAGCAACCACCCCGGTCCCACTCCCCGGGGTAGGGGGGGGGAAGAACCCCCCCGGCAACTACTGGCCGTGGTAGGGGGGATGGAGAAAACCCACCTGGGGACACCCCGGGAGGGGATGGAGACAGCAACCATTTGGGAGGACCACGGCCCTTGGGGGGGGTGGAGCAGAAAAACCCCCCGGGGAGGTACTACGGCCGGGCAGTGGGAGGGCAGAAGAACCACCCTGGCATGTAACCGGCCTGTGGTAGTGGGTAGACAGCAACCCCCGCAGGCACCCCTGTAGTGGAGGGGAGACAGCAACCACCCGGGAAAAACCCACTGGCCGTGGTGGGGGGATGGGGGACAGCAACCACCCCGGCAGCACTACGGCCCCGGGTAGGGGAGAGACAAACCACCTGGCAGGTACCTGGCCCCGTGAGGGGGGAGGGGAGACAGCAACCCCCCGGGGAGGACAGGCCGTGGTAGGGGGAGGAGACAAAACCCCCCCCCCGGGGGAGGTCCCCGTGTGGAAGGGGTAGACAGCAACCACCCGGGATCCCAGGCCGTGGAGTGGATGGTAGACAGCAACCACCCGGGAGGTCCCACGGCCTCTGGTAGTGGATGGCAGAAGCAACCATTAGGACTCCCCCTTTGGGTGTGGGGGGTAGAAGAAACCCACCCAGAGACACGGGTTGGGTAATGGATGGGTGAAAGAACCACCCGGCAGGACAGGCCGGGGTAGTGGATGGCAGACAGCAACCACCCTGGCAGGACTAACCCTTTTAGTGGGATGGAGCAGCAACCACCCGGGCAGGTCCCAATGGGCCGGTAGGGGGGATGGAAGCAACCACCCTGGCGGTCCCACGGCCGGTGGGGGGGATGGGGGGGACAGCAACCACCCTGGGGACTACGGGCCCCGGGTGTGGGATGGAGACAGCAACCACCCTGGAAAACCACGGCCGGGAGTGGAGAGACAGAAAACCCCCTCAAGAACTACCGCCTGTGGTAGTGGAGGAGACAGCAACCACCTCGGGTTCCGGGCCTGTGGTAGTGGGATGAGACAGCAACCCCCCTGGCAGGTCCACGGGTCTTTTAGGGGGATGGAGACAAAAACCCACCCTGGCAGGACCCTTTGGAGGGATGGAAAAAAACCCCCGGCAGGACTACCCCCGGGGTGGGTGGATGGAAAGAACCACCCCGGGCAGGACAGGCCGGTGTGTGGTGACAGCAACCACCCCAGGACTCCTGCCTGTGGTAGGGGGAGGGGAGAAAACACCCTGGCAGGACTAGGGCCGGGGTTAGGGGGGATGGAGACAGCAACCACCCTGGCAGGACCCCGGCCTGGGTAGTGGATGGAGAAAGCAACCAGGCAGGACACCCCCCGTGGGGGAGGAGACAGCAACCCCCCCGGCAGGTCCCACGGCCTTTTAGGGGGATAAAACAAACCACCCGGCAGGCACACGGCCGTGGGGGGGATGGTAGACAGCAACCACCCGGCAGGTCCCAGGGCCGGGTGGTAGGGGATGGTAGACAGAAACCACCGGGAGGCCCACTGCCGGGGAGTGGGTTTTAAGACAGAAACCACCCGGAAGGACCATCCCCCGTGATAGGGGGGTGGTGAAAAAACCACCCCGGCAGGTACTAGGGCCGGTAGTGGGATGGAAAAAGCAACCCCCCCTGGCGGGGACACCCCGGGGTAGGGGGAGGAGAAAAACCACCCGGCAGGTCCCACCTGCCGGGGTAGTGGGATGCAGACAGCAACCACCCGGCAGGCCCACTGGCCTGTGGTAGGGGATGGAGAAGCAACCACCCCGGGAAACACGGCCTGTGGTGGGGGATGGAAAAGAACCACCCTGGCAGGATCCCGGCCTGTGGAGTGGGATGAGACAGAAAACCACCCGGCAGGCATTTCCGGCCCTTGGGGAGGGGGAGGGAGAAGACCACCCCCAGGACCCCCCGCCTGAGTGGGGAGGGGAGACAGCAACCACCCGGGAGGACTACCGCCGTGGAGGGATGGAGACACAAACCCCCAGGACCACCTGCCCGGGGAGGGGGATGGTAAAAGAAACCACCGGCAGGCCCACCTGCCGGGGAGTGGGATGGAGACAGAACCACCCGGCAGGCAGGGCCTGGGGTGGGAGGAGACAGAACCACCCGGGGAGGTACACCCCCCGTGGAGGGGAGGGGACAGTAATCACCCCGGCGGGTACAGGCCTGGTGGGATGGAGAAGCAACCACCCTGGGAGGTACCCTGCCGTGGGGTGGATGGAAAAGCAACCACCCCAAGTACCACGGCCTGTCGAGTGGATGGGAAGCAACCACCCTGGCAAGACTCCCCGGCCGGGTAGGGGGATGGTAGACAGCAACCACCCTGGCAGGACATGGCCGTGGTGGGATGGAGACAGAACCACCCCAGGAATGGGCCTGTGGGGGAGGCAGACAGCAACCCCCCTGGAAAGTACAGGCCTGGTGGTAGTGGGATGGTAGACAGAACCACGGGCAGGACCCCGGGGCCTGAGTGGGGATGGAGACAGAACCACCGGGGCAAGACTCCCGGGCCCGTAGTGGGAGGGAACAGCAACCACCCCAGGACTACCGCCCGTGGAGGGGGAGGGAGACAGCAACCACCCGGCGGGGCCCAAACTCCTGTGGTAGGGGATGGTAGAAGAAAACCACCCGGCGGGCCCCACCGCCGTGGTAGGGGGGAGGGAGACAGCAACCACCCTGGGAGGCCACCCCCCCGTGGAGGGGGATGGAAAAGAACCACCCGGCAGGACACCCCCCCGTGGTGGATGGAGAAGAAACCCACCTGGCAGGACCACCGGCCTGGGTGTGGGATGGAGACAGCAACCACCCGGCAGGCCCAGGGGCCGTGGAGTGAGGTAGAAGCAACCACCCGGGAGGCTCCCCGGGCCCCGTGGAGTGGAGGGGCAGTAATCACCCCAGGACTCCCGGCCGTGGGGGGGATGGAGACAGAAACCCCCCCCCGGGAGGCTCCCCGCCTGGGGTTTGGGGAGGAGACAGCAACCACCCGGCAAGACATGGCCTGTGGGGGGGGGCGCAAACACCCCAAGATACGGCCTGTAGGGGGATGGTAGAGAACCACCCTGGCAGGCCCCACCCTGGGTGGGATGGAGAAAAAACTGGCAGGACTACGGCCTGAGGGATGGTAGACAGCAACCACCCTGGCAACCGGCCTTTAGGGGGGTTGGGACAAATAAACCCGGCAGGTCCCATCGGGGTGGGGATGGAGAAGCAACCACCCCGGCGTCCCAGGCCCGGAGGGGAGGAAAAAGAAACCCCTGGCAGGTACCAGCCGGGGAGGGGATGGAGACAGAACCACCCGGCAGGTCCCTTCCTGTGGTGGGGATGGTAGACAGCAACCAACCCGGCAAGACTCCCGGTCAGGAGGTAGACAGAAAACCACCTGGGAGGTCCCATGCCGTGGTAGGGGGGAGGGAGAAGCAACCACCCTGGGAGGCAGGCCCCGGGGGGGAGGTAGACAGCAACCACCGGCAGGTACCGGCCGTAGGGAGGGTTTGGGACAGAACCACCCGGCGGGGACTACCGGCCGTGGGTAGGGGGCAGAAGAACCACCCGCAGGCCCCACCTCCCCGTAGGGGGAGGGAAAAGAAACCACCCTGGGGTACACCTGCCGTGGTAGGGAGGGAACAGAACCCCCCTGGCGGCCCCAGGCCCGTGGAGTGGGATGGAGAAGAACCCCCCCGGCAGGACACCGCCGTGGTGGGGATGGAGACGGGAACCCACCCGGGCAGGCCCCACCGGGGAGTGGGATGGAGAAGAACCACCCGGCAGGTACCACCGCCGGGTAGTGGGATGGAGACAGAAACCCCCCCGGGCAGGTACCCCGCCTGAGTGGAGGGAAAAGAACCACCCGGCAGGCTACCGGCCGGGGGGATGGAGACAGCACCCCCCCCGGGGGTACCACCGCCCGGGTAGGGGGATGGAGACAGAACCACCCCGGCGGACACCGCCGTGAGGGAGGGAGACAGCAACCACCCCGGGCAGGCCCACTCCCCGGGGTAGGGGATGGGCAGACAGCACCCCCCCGGCAGGACCACCCCCCCGGGAGTGGATGGAACAGAACCCAAACCCGGCG
>NC_091301.1:43813048-43830548 GCF_038502225.1 Cherax quadricarinatus | reverse complement strand
CCTGCACCCCAGGCCAGGACTACACTGTTGCTGATACCCAGCCAGCCCTGCACCCCAGGCCAGCACTACACTGTTGCTGATACCCAGCCAGCCCTGCACCCCAGGCCAGCACTACACTGTTGCTGATACCCAGCCAGTCCTGCACCCAAGGCCAGGACTACAATGTTGCTGATACCCAGCCAGCCCTGCACCCCAGGCCAGGACTACACTGTTGCTGATACCCAGCCAGCCCTGCACCCCAGGCCAGCACTACACTGTTGCTGATACCCAGCCAGCCCTGCACCCCAGGCCAGGACTACACTGTTGCTGATACCCAGCCAGCCCTGCACCCCAGGCCAGCACTACACTGTTGCTGATACCCAGCCAGCCCTGCACCCCAGGCCAGCACTACACTGTTGCTGATACCCAGCCAGCCCTGCACCCCAGGCCAGCACTACACTGTTGCTGATACCCAGCCAGCCCTGCACCCCAGCCCAGCACTACACTGTTGCTGATACCCAGCCAGCCCTGCACCCCAGGCCAGCACTACACTGTTGCTGATACCCAGCCAGCCCTGCACCCCAGGCCAGCACTACACTGTTGCTGATACCCAGCCAGCCCTGCACCCCAGGCCAGCACTACACTGTTGCTGATACCCAGCCAGCCCTGCACCCCAGGCCAGCACTACACTGTTGCTGATACCCAGCCAGTCCTGCACCCCAGGCCAGCACTACACTGTTGCTGATACCCAGCCAGCCCTGCACCCCAGGCCAGGACTACACTGTTGCTGATACCCAGCCAGCCCAGCACCCCAGGCCAGCACTACACTGTTGCTGATACCCAGCCAGCCCTGCACCCCAGGCCAGGACTACACTGTTGCTGATACCCAGCCAGCCCAGCACCCCAGGCCAGCACTACACTGTTGCTGATACCCAGCCAGTCCTGCACCCCAGGCCAGCACTACACTGTTGCTGATACCCAGCCAGCCCTGCACCCCAGGCCAGCACTACACTGTTGCTGATACCCAGCCAGCCCTGCACCCCAGGCCAGCACTACACTGTTGCTGATACCCAGCCAGTCCCTGCACCCCAGGCCAGCACTACACTGTTGCTGATACCCAGCCAGCCCTGCACCCCAGGCCAGCACTACACTGTTGCTGATACCCAGCCAGTCCTGCACCCCAGGCCAGCACTACACTGTTGCTGATACCCAGCCAGTCCTGCACCCCAGGCCAGCACTACACTGTTGCTGATACCCAGCCAGCCCTGCACCCCAGGCCAGCACTACACTGTTGCTGATACCCAGCCAGCCCTGCACCCCAGGCCAGCACTACACTGTTGCTGATACCCAGCCAGCCCTGCACCCCAGGCCAGCACTACACTGTTGCTGATACCCAGCCAGTCCTGCACCCCAGGCCAGCACTACACTGTTGCTGATACCCAGCCAGCCCTGCACCCCAGGCCAGCACTACACTGTTGCTGATACCCAGCCAGTCCTGCACCCCAGGCCAGCACTACACTGTTGCTGATACCCAGCCAGCCCTGCACCCCAGGCCAGCACTACACTGTTGCTGATACCCAGCCAGCCCTGCACCCCAGGCCAGCACTACACTGTTGCTGATACCCAGCCAGTCCTGCACCCCAGGCCAGCACTACACTGTTGCTGATACCCAGCCAGTCCTGCACCCCAGGCCAGCACTACACTGTTGCTGATACCCAGCCAGTCCTGCACCCCAGGCCAGCACTACACTGTTGCTGATACCCAGCCAGTCCTGCACCCCAGGCCAGCACTACACTGTTGCTGATACCCAGCCAGTCCTGCACCCCAGGCCAGCACTACACTGTTGCTGATACCCAGCCAGCCCTGCACCCCAGGCCAGCACTACACTGTTGCTGATACCCAGCCAGCCCTGCACCCCAGGCCAGCACTACACTGTTGCTGATACCCAGCCAGACCTGCACCCCAGGCCAGCACTACACTGTTGCTGATACCCAGCCAGCCCTGCACCCCAGGCCAGCACTACACTGTTGCTGATACCCAGCCAGTCCTGCACCCCAGGCCAGCACTACACTGTTGCTGATACCCAGCCAGCCCTGCACCCCAGGCCAGGACTACACTGTTGCTGATACCCAGCCAGTCCTGCACCCCAGGCCAGCACTACACTGTTGCTGATACCCAGCCAGTCCTGCACCCCAGGCCAGCACTACACTGTTGCTGATACCCAGCCAGCCCTGCACCCCAGGCCAGCACTACACTGTTGCTGATACCCAGCCAGTCCTGCACCCCAGGCCAGCACTACACTGTTGCTGATACCCAGCCAGCCCTGCACCCCAGGCCAGGACTACACTGTTGCTGATACCCAGCCAGCCCTGCACCCCAGGCCAGGACTACACTGTTGCTGATACCCAGCCAGCCCTGCACCCCAGGCCAGCACTACACTGTTGCTGATACCCAGCCAGCCCTGCACCCCAGGCCAGCACTACACTGTTGCTGATACCCAGCCAGTCCTGCACCCAAGGCCAGGACTACAATGTTGCTGATACCCAGCCAGCCCTGCACCCCAGGCCAGGACTACACTGTTGCTGATACCCAGCCAGCCCTGCACCCCAGGCCAGCACTACACTGTTGCTGATACCCAGCCAGCCCTGCACCCCAGGCCAGCACTACACTGTTGCTGATACCCAGCCAGCCCTGCACCCCAGGCCAGCACTACACTGTTGCTGATACCCAGCCAGCCCTGCACCCCAGGCCAGCACTACACTGTTGCTGATACCCAGCCAGCCCTGCACCCCAGGCCAGCACTACACTGTTGCTGATACCCAGCCAGCCCTGCACCCCAGGCCAGCACTACACTGTTGCTGATACCCAGCCAGCCCTGCACCCCAGGCCAGCAGCTGACTACACTGTTGCTGATACCCAGCCAGCCCTGCACCCCAGGCCAGCACTACACTGTTGCTGATACCCAGCCAGCCCTGCACCCCAGGCCAGCACTACACTGTTGCTGATACCCAGCCAGCCCAGCACCCCAGGCCAGCACTACACTGTTGCTGATACCCAGCCAGCCCTGCACCCCAGGCCAGCACTACACTGTTGCTGATACCCAGCCAGTCCTGCACCCCAGGCCAGCACTACACTGTTGCTGATACCCAGCCAGCCCTGCACCCCAGGCCAGGACTACACTGTTGCTGATACCCAGCCAGCCCTGCACCCCAGGCCAGCACTACACTGTTGCTGATACCCAGCCAGTCCTGCACCCCAGGCCAGGACTACACTGTTGCTGATACCCAGCCAGCCCTGCACCCCAGGCCAGCACTACACTGTTGCTGATACCCAGCCAGTCCTGCACCCCAGGCCAGCACTACACTGTTGCTGATACCCAGCCAGCCCTGCACCCCAGGCCAGCACTACACTGTTGCTGATACCCAGCCAGCCCTGCACCCCAGGCCAGCACTACACTGTTGCTGATACCCAGCCAGTCCTGCACCCCAGGCCAGCACTACACTGTTGCTGATACCCAGCCAGCCCTGCACCCCAGGCCAGCACTACACTGTTGCTGATACCCAGCCAGTCCTGCACCCCAGGCCAGCACTACACTGTTGCTGATACCCAGCCAGTCCTGCACCCCAGGCCAGCACTACACTGTTGCTGATACCCGGCCAGCCCTGCACCCCAGGCCAGCACTACACTGTTGCTGATACCCAGCCAGCCCTGCACCCCAGGCCAGCACTACACTGTTGCTGATACCCAGCCAGCCCTGCACCCCAGGCCAGCACTACACTGTTGCTGATACCCAGCCAGCCCTGCACCCCAGGCCAGCACTACACTGTTGCTGATACCCAGCCAGCCCTGCACCCCAGGCCAGGACTACACTGTTGCTGATACCCAGCCAACCCTGCACCCCAGGCCAGCACTACACTGTTGCTGATACCCAGCCAGTCCTGCACCCCAGGCCAGGACTACACTGTTGCTGATACCCAGCCAGTCCTGCACCCCAGGCCAGCACTACACTGTTGCTGATACCCAGCCAGTCCTGCACCCCAGGCCAGGACTACACTGTTGCTGATACCCAGCCAGCCCTGCACCCCAGGCCAGCACTACACTGTTGCTGATACCCAGCCAGTCCTGCACCCCAGGCCAGCACTGCACTGTTGCTGATACTCAGCCAGCCCTGCACCCCAGGCCAGGACTACACTGTTGCTGATACCCAGCCAGCCCTGCACCCCAGGCCAGGACTACACTGTTGCTGATACCCAGCCAGCCCTGCACCCCAGGCCAGCACTACACTGTTGCTGATACCCAGCCAGCCCTGCACCCCAGGCCAGCACTACACTGTTGCTGATACCCAGCCAGTCCTGCACCCAAGGCCAGGACTACAATGTTGCTGATACCCAGCCAGCCCTGCACCCCAGGCCAGGACTACACTGTTGCTGATACCCAGCCAGCCCTGCACCCCAGGCCAGCACTACACTGTTGCTGATACCCAGCCAGCCCTGCACCCCAGGCCAGGACTACACTGTTGCTGATACCCAGCCAGCCCTGCACCCCAGGCCAGCACTACACTGTTGCTGATACCCAGCCAGCCCTGCACCCCAGGCCAGCACTACACTGTTGCTGATACCCAGCCAGCCCTGCACCCCAGGCCAGCACTACACTGTTGCTGATACCCAGCCAGCCCTGCACCCCAGCCCAGCACTACACTGTTGCTGATACCCAGCCAGCCCTGCACCCCAGGCCAGCACTACACTGTTGCTGATACCCAGCCAGCCCTGCACCCCAGGCCAGCACTACACTGTTGCTGATACCCAGCCAGCCCTGCACCCCAGGCCAGCACTACACTGTTGCTGATACCCAGCCAGCCCTGCACCCCAGGCCAGCACTACACTGTTGCTGATACCCAGCCAGTCCTGCACCCCAGGCCAGCACTACACTGTTGCTGATACCCAGCCAGCCCTGCACCCCAGGCCAGGACTACACTGTTGCTGATACCCAGCCAGCCCTGCACCCCAGGCCAGCACTACACTGTTGCTGATACCCAGCCAGTCCTGCACCCCAGGCCAGGACTACACTGTTGCTGATACCCAGCCAGCCCTGCACCCCAGGCCAGCACTACACTGTTGCTGATACCCAGCCAGTCCTGCACCCCAGGCCAGCACTACACTGTTGCTGATACCCAGCCAGCCCTGCACCCCAGGCCAGCACTACACTGTTGCTGATACCCAGCCAGCCCTGCACCCCAGGCCAGCACTACACTGTTGCTGATACCCAGCCAGTCCTGCACCCCAGGCCAGCACTACACTGTTGCTGATACCCAGCCAGCCCTGCACCCCAGGCCAGCACTACACTGTTGCTGATACCCAGCCAGTCCTGCACCCCAGGCCAGCACTACACTGTTGCTGATACCCAGCCAGTCCTGCACCCCAGGCCAGCACTACACTGTTGCTGATACCCAGCCAGCCCTGCACCCCAGGCCAGCACTACACTGTTGCTGATACCCAGCCAGCCCTGCACCCCAGGCCAGCACTACACTGTTGCTGATACCCAGCCAGCCCTGCACCCCAGGCCAGCACTACACTGTTGCTGATACCCAGCCAGCCCTGCACCCCAGGCCAGCACTACACTGTTGCTGATACCCAGCCAGCCCTGCACCCCAGGCCAGGACTACACTGTTGCTGATACCCAGCCAACCCTGCACCCCAGGCCAGCACTACACTGTTGCTGATACCCAGCCAGTCCTGCACCCCAGGCCAGGACTACACTGTTGCTGATACCCAGCCAGTCCTGCACCCCAGGCCAGCACTACACTGTTGCTGATACCCAGCCAGTCCTGCACCCCAGGCCAGGACTACACTGTTGCTGATACCCAGCCAGCCCTGCACCCCAGGCCAGGACTACACTGTTGCTGATACCCAGCCAGTCCTGCACCCCAGGCCAGGACTACACTGTTGCTGATACCCAGCCAGTCCTGCACCCCAGGCCAGGACTACACTGTTGCTGATACCCAGCCAGCCCTGCACCCCAGGCCAGGACTACACTGTTGCTGATACCCAGCCAGTCCTGCACCCCAGGCCAGGACTACACTGTTGCTGATACCCAGCCAGTCCTGCACCCCAGGCCAGGACTACACTGTTGCTGATACCCAGCCAGTCCTGCACCCCAGGCCAGGACTACACTGTTGCTGATACCCAGCCAGCCCTGCACCCCAGGCCAGGACTACACTGTTGCTGATACCCAGCCAGTCCTGCACCCCAGGCCAGGACTACACTGTTGCTGATACCCAGCCAGCCCTGCACCCCAGGCCAGCACTACACTGTTGCTGATACCCAGCCAGTCCTGCACCCCAGGCCAGGACTACACTGTTGCTGATACCCAGCCAGTCCTGCACCCCAGGCCAGCACTACACTGTTGCTGATACCCAGCCAGCCCTGCACCCCAGGCCAGCACTACACTGTTGCTGATACCCAGCCATCCCTGCACCCCAGGCCAGGACTACACTGTTGCTGATACCCAGCCAGTCCTGCACCCCAGGCCAGGACTACACTGTTGCTGATACCCAGCCAGTCCTGCACCCCAGGCCAGGACTACACTGTTGCTGATACCCAGCCAGCCCTGCACCCCAGGCCAGGACTACACTGTTGCTGATACCCAGCCAGTCTTGCACCCCAGGCCAGGACTACACTGTTGCTGATACCCAGCCAGCCCTGCACCCCAGGCCAGGACTACACTGTTGCTGATACCCAGCCAGCCCTGCACCCCAGGCCAGGACTACACTGTTGCTGATACCCAGCCAGCCCTGCACCCCAGGCCAGCACTACACTGTTGCTGATACCCAGCCAGCCCTGCACCCCAGGCCAGGACTACACTGTTGCTGATACCCAGCCAGCCCTGCACCCCAGGCCAGGACTACACTGTTGCTGATACCCAGCCAGCCCTGCACCCCAGGCCAGGACTACACTGTTGCTGATACCCAGCCAGCCCTGCACCCCAGGCCAGCACTACACTGTTGCTGATACCCAGCCAGCCCTGCACCCCAGGCCAGCACTACACTGTTGCTGATACCCAGTCAGCCCTGCACCCCAGGCCAGGACTACACTGTTGCTGATACCCAGCCAGCCCTGCACCCCAGGCCAGCACTACACTGTTGCTGATACCCAGCCAGCCCTGCACCCCAGGCCAGGACTACACTGTTGCTGATACCCAGTCAGCCCTGCACCCCAGGCCAGGACTACACTGTTGCTGATACCCAGCCAGCCCTGCACCCCAGGCCAGGACTACACTGTTGCTGATACCCAGCCAGCCCTGCACCCCAGGCCAGGACTACACTGTTGCTGATACCCAGCCAGCCCTGCACCCCAGGCCAGCACTACACTGTTGCTGATACCCAGCCAGCCCTGCACCCCAGGCCAGCACTACACTGTTGCTGATACCCAGCCAGCCCTGCACCCCAGGCCAGGACTACACTGTTGCTGATACCCAGCCAGCCCTGCACCCCAGGCCAGCACTACACTGTTGCTGATACCCAGCCAGCCCTGCACCCCAGGCCAGCACTACACTGTTGCTGATACCCAGCCAGCCCTGCACCCCAGGCCAGGACTACACTGTTGCTGATACCCAGCCAGCCCTGCACCCCAGGCCAGCACTACACTGTTGCTGATACCCAGCCAGCCCTGCACCCCAGGCCAGCACTACACTGTTGCTGATACCCAGCCAGCCCTGCACCCCAGGCCAGCACTACACTGTTGCTGATACCCAGCCAGCCCTGCACCCCAGGCCAGGACTACACTGTTGCTGATACCCAGCCAGCCCTGCACCCCAGGCCAGCACTACACTGTTGCTGATACCCAGCCAGCCCTGCACCCCAGGCCAGCACTACACTGTTGCTGATACCCAGCCAGCCCTGCACCCCAGGCCAGCACTACACTGTTGCTGATACCCAGCCAGCCCTGCACCCCAGGCCAGCACTACACTGTTGCTGATACCCAGCCAGCCCTGCACCCCAGGCCAGGACTACACTGTTGCTGATACCCAGCCAGCCCTGCACCCCAGGCCAGCACTACACTGTTGCTGATACCCAGCCAGCCCTGCACCCCAGGCCAGCACTACACTGTTGCTGATACCCAGCCAGCCCTGCACCCCAGGCCAGGACTACACTGTTGCTGATACCCAGCCAGCCCTGCACCCCAGGCCAGCACTACACTGTTGCTGATACCCAGCCAGCCCTGCACCCCAGGCCAGCACTACACTGTTGCTGATACCCAGCCAGCCCTGCACCCCAGGCCAGGACTACACTGTTGCTGATACCCAGCCAGCCCTGCATCCCAGGCCAGGACTACACTGTTGCTGATACCCAGCCAGCCCTGCACCCCAGGCCAGCACTACACTGTTGCTGATACCCAGCCAGCCCTGCACCCCAGGCCAGCACTACACTGTTGCTGATACCCAGCCAGCCCTGCACCCCAGGCCAGGACTACACTGTTGCTGATACCCAGCCAGCCCTGCACCCCAGGCCAGCACTACACTGTTGCTGATACCCAGCCAGCCCTGCACCCCAGGCCAGGACTACACTGTTGCTGATACCCAGCCAGCCCTGCACCCCAGGCCAGCACTACACTGTTGCTGATACCCAGCCAGCCCTGCACCCCAGGCCAGCACTACACTGTTGCTGATACCCAGCCAGCCCTGCACCCCAGGCCAGCACTACACTGTTGCTGATACCCAGCCAGCCCTGCACCCCAGGCCAGCACTACACTGTTGCTGATACCCAGCCAGCCCTGCACCCCAGGCCAGGACTACACTGTTGCTGATACCCAGCCAGCCCTGCACCCCAGGCCAGCACTACACTGTTGCTGATACCCAGCCAGCCCTGCACCCTAGGCCAGCACTACACTGTTGCTGATACCCAGCCAGCCCTGCACCCCAGGCCAGCACTACACTGTTGCTGATAGCCAGCCAGCCCTGCACCCCAGGCCAGGACTACACTGTTGCTGATACCCAGCCAGCCCTGCACCCCAGGCCAGCACTACACTGTTGCTGATACCCAGCCAGCCCTGCACCCCAGGCCAGCACTACACTGTTGCTGATACCCAGCCAGCCATGCACCCCAGGCCAGGACTACACTGTTGCTGATACCCAGCCAGCCCTGCACCCCAGGCCAGGACTACACTGTTGCTGATACCCAGCCAGCCCTGCACCCCAGGCCAGCACTACACTGTTGCTGATACCCAGCCAGCCCTGCACCCCAGGCCAGCACTACACTGTTGCTGATACCCAGCCAGCCCTGCACCCCAGGCCAGGACTACACTGTTGCTGATACCCAGCCAGCCCTGCACCCCAGGCCAGCACTACACTGTTGCTGATACCCAGCCAGCCCTGCACCCCAGGCCAGCACTACACTGTTGCTGATACCCAGCCAGCCCTGCACCCCAGGCCAGGACTACACTGTTGCTGATACCCAGCCAGCCCTGCACCCCAGGCCAGCACTACACTGTTGCTGATACCCAGCCAGCCCTGCACCCCAGGCCAGCACTACACTGTTGCTGATACCCAGCCAGCCCTGCACCCCAGGCCAGCACTACACTGTTGTTGATACCCAGCCAGCCCTGCACCCCAGGCCAGCACTACACTGTTGCTGATACCCAGCCAGCCCTGCACCCCAGGCCAGCACTACACTGTTGTTGATACCCAGCCAGCCCTGCACCCCAGGCCAGCACTACACTGTTGCTGATACCCAGCCAGCCCTGCACCCCAGGCCAGCACTACACTGTTGCTGATACCCAGCCAGCCCTGCACCCCAGGCCAGCACTACACTGTTGTTGATACCCAGCCAGCCCTGCACCCCAGGCCAGCACTACACTGTTGCTGATACCCAGCAAGCCCTGCACCCCAGGCCAGGACTACACTGTTGTTGATACCCAGCCAGCCCTGCACCCCAGGCCAGCACTACACTGTTGCTGATACCCAGCCAGCCCTGCACCCCAGGCCAGCACTACACTGTTGCTGATACCCAGCCAGCCCTGCACCCCAGGCCAGCACTACACTGTTGCTGATACCCAGCCAGCCCTGCACCCCACGCCAGCACTACACTGTTGCTGATACTCAGCCAGCCCTGCAGCCCAGGCCAGCGCTACACTGTTGCTAATACCCAGCCAGCCCTGCACCCCAGGTCAGGCCAGGACTACACTGTTGCTGATACCCAGCCAGCCCTGCACCCCAGGCCAGGACTACACTGTTGCTGATACCCAGCCAGCCCTGCACCCAGGCCAAGACTACACTGTTGCTGTTACCCAGCCAGCCCTGCACCTCAGGCCAGGAGTACACTGTTGCTGATACCCAGCCAGCCCTGCACCCCAGGCCAGGACTACACTGTTGCTGATACCCAGTCAGCCCTGCACCCCAGGCCAGGACTACACTGTTGCTGATACCCAGCCAGCCCTGCACCCCAGGCCAGGACTACACTGTTGCTGATACCCAGCCAGCTCTGCACCCAGGCCAAGACTACACTGTTGCTGATACCCAGCCAGCCCTGCACCTCAGGCCAGGAGTACACTGTTGCTGATACCCAGCCAGCCCTGCACCCCAGGCCAGGACTACACTGTCTCTGATACCCAGCCAGCCCTGCATCCCAGGCCAGGGCTACACTGTCGGTGATACCCAGCCAGCCCTGCATCCCAGCCAGTCCTGCATCCCAGCCAGCCCTGCATCCCAGCCAGCCCTGCAGGCAGGGAGAGGGAGGGCGACAGGCAGGGAGAGGGAGGGTGGCAGGCAGGGAGAGGGAGGATGGCAGGCAAGGAGAGGGAGGGTGGCAGGCAAGGAGAGGGAGGGTGGCAGGCAGGGAGAGGGAGGATGGCAGGCAGGGAGAGGAAGGGTGGCAGGCAGGGAGAGGGAGGATGGCAGGTAGGGAGAGAAAGGGTGGCAGGCAGGGAGAGAGAGGGTGGCAGACAGGGAGAGGGAGGATGGCAGGCAGGGATAGGGAGGGTGGAAGGCAGGGAGAGGGAGGGTGGCAGGCAGGGAGAGGGAGGATGGCAGGCAGTCAGAGGAAGCGTGGCAGGCAGGGAGATGGAGGATGGCAGGCAAGGATAGGGAGGGTGGCAGGCAGGGAGAGGGAGGGTGGCAGGCAGGGAGAGGGAGAGTGGCAGGCAGGGAGAGGGAGAGTGGCAGGCTAGGAGAGGGTGGCTTGCTGGCAGGGATAGGGAGGGTGGCAGGCAGGGAGATGGAGGATGGCAGGTAGGGAGAGAAAGGGTGGCAGGCAGACATTTTCTACCTTGCTATCATTTAGTGGGTTTCTAAACACTGACTCATACTGGTCTTATAGGATTTCACTCATTTCCTGTTCATCGTCAGTATAAGAATCTCCTCTCAGTAGTGGTCCAATTCTACATTTAGTTCTTAGCTTGATGAAAGTTAAGACACACGTGCAACATCTGGTTAGCTTTATTGTAGATGTTTCGCCATCCGGTGGCTTTATCGAAACAGATTCTAGGACATAATTAGATGACAATAGAACTAAATACAAAAGATAAGGTAATCAGTCCCTCAGCCTTGGCGTTGGTGTGGAGAGCACCGTGGTGGTCGAGATTCTGGAGCACAGGCGAACGAACGAACGAACAAGTGCAGGTAAGATCCCAACTGGATGTGCGGGGAAGACGGGACAGACGAAGAATAGCGCTGGAGAAGAGTGTTCTTAGTCGTAGAGAGTCGGGCTTAACCCAGCAGCTAAGGCGACCGTGGGACAAACTTGAGAACAGGAATAGCAGGCTCAGTTGCGTTGGTCTTGTAAGAGTAGGTTAGTCGCAGGATGATGCAGGCAGGGAAGAACATCAGAGGGTAGCATACTGGTGGTGGCGTTTCACGTAATTAGGGTGGCAGGTTAGTAGGCGATCCATTCTCAATCTCTTTAAGTTGCTTCTAGAGAGGTGGTAAAGATTTGTCTTGTTTCCAAAGGTGAAACGAAGAGGCTTGAGGAATTCCAGAACTTAGGTGAGAGTGAAGTGATGAGGCTGTTCGCAGAACTTGACAGTACCCGCGCCAATTGCTTTGTAGAGTTCAGTACAGGTCATGTTGTCGACATCTGATGGTGCAGTGTAAAATGTAAGTCTGTCCCAAGTTGGTGTGGTAAAGTTGTCGATATCATCATCTTCAGACATGAATTCATTTGATGAGTCTGTCTTGGTACAAGCGGTGAATGAGGGTCGGCAGAATCAGTGGAGAGGTGTACCGGTGGTGTAGCATCAAGTTTGGGGGCAGTGCTCCAGGCAGCTAGAGCGGTGATACGGGAGGTTGTAACATCTGCTTGGGGAGGAGACAGGTCGGCTGGACTAGCGAAGTTGATGATTGGAAGACTTTTGATGTCAGCTGATGGTGGAAAGTCAGGAAATGTAAAGGCTGGCATACTGCTGAGACGAAACATTTCATTTATGGAGGCGTTGAAGGTGCCAAGGTTTCCTGCAGTGACTAGATGAGCGTACAACATACAACACCTCTGAAGGAGCCGCTTCAGGAAGTGGAGATGGTGAAGTGCTGGGTGGAGGTGGGAACCAGGGGAACCAATACACCCACCAGGGGTACTAGAACACCAACCAGGGGTACCAGTACACCCACCAGGGGTACCAGAACACCCACTAGGGGTACCAGTACACCCAGCAGGGGTACCAGTACACCTACTAGGGGTACCAGTACACCTATCAGGGGTACCACTCGCACATTATCACTGTTTTTGCAGAGGTGCTCAGAATACAACAGTTTAGAAGCATACACATATAAAGATACACAACATATCCCTCCAAACTGCCAATATCCCAAACCCCTACCAGGGGTACCAGTGGACCCACCAGGGGTACCAGTACACCCACCAGGGGTACCAGTACACCCATCAGGGGTACCAGTACACCCTCCAGCGCACCAGTGCACCCACCAGTGTACCAATACACCCTCCAGTGTACTAGTACACCCTCAAGTGTACCAGAACGCCCACCAGGGGTACCAGTACACCCACCAGAGTTATCAGTACACCCAACAGGGGCACCAGTACACCCAACAGGGGCACCAGTACACCCAACAGGGGTACCAGTACACCCACCAGAGGTATCAGTACACCGACCACGGGTACCAGAACTACCAGGGGTACCAGTACACCTACCAGGGGTACCAATACATCCTCCAGTGTACCAGTACACCCTCTAGTGTACCAGTACACCTTCCAGTGTACCAGTACACCCTCCAGTGTACCAGTACACCCACCAGTGTACCAGTACACCTTCCAGTGTACCAGTACACCCTCCAGTGTACCTGTACACCCTCCAGTGCACCAATACACCCTCCAGTGTACCAGTACACCCTCAAGTGTACCAGTAAACCCTCCAGTGTACCAGTACACCCTCCAGCGCAAAAGTACACCCTCCAGTTTAACACTTCACGGCCCGCAGTGTACCAGTACACAGCCAGCAATGTGCCAGTACACAGCCTGCAGTGTACCGGCATGCAGCCTGTAGTGTACCAATACATCCTGCAGTGTATCAATACACAGCCTGCAGTGTACCAGCACACAGTCTGTATTGTAACGGTACACAGCCTGCATTGTACCAGTACACAGCCTGCAGTGTACCAGCACACAGCCTGCAGTGTACCAGTACACAGCCTGCAGTGTACCGGCATCCAGCTTGCAATGTACCACTACACAGCCTGCAGGTTACCAGTACACAGCCTGCAGTGTACCGGCATACAGTTGCAGTGTACCAGTACACTGCCTGCAGTGCACCAGTACACAGCGTGCAGTGTACCAGTACACAGCCTGCAGTGTACAAATACAGCTTGCAGTGTACCGCCATACATCCTGCAGTGTATCAATACACAGCCTGCAGTGTACCAGCACACAGCCTGCAGTGAACCAACACACAGCCTGCAGGGTACCAGTACACAGCCTGCAGTGTACCAGTACACAGCCTGCAGTGTACCAACACACAGCCTGCAGTGTACCAGCACACAGCCTGCAGTGTACCAGCACACAGTCTGCAGTGTACCAGCACACAGCCTGCAGTGTACCAACACAGCCTGCAGTGTACCAGTACACAGCCTGCAGTGTACCAGTATTCAGCCTGCAGTGTACCGGCATATAGCCTGCAGTGTACCAGTACACAGCCTGCAGTGTACCAGCACACAGCCTGTAGTGTACCAGTACACAGCCTGCAGTGTACCAGCACACAGCCTTCAGTGTACCAGCACACAGCCTTCAGTGTATCAGTACACAGCCTGTAGTGTACCAGTACACAGCCTTCAGTGTACCAGCACACAGCCTTCAGTGTACCAGCACACAGCCTTCAGTGTACCAGCACACAGCCTGTAGTGTACCAGTACACAGCCTGCAGTGTACCAGCACACAGCCTTCAGTGTATCAGTACACAGCCTGCCATGTATCAGCACAGCCTTCAGTGTAACAGCACAGCTACAGTGTACTAGCACACAGCCTGCCGTGTACCAGCACATAGCCTGCAGTGTATTAGTACACAGCCTGTCGTGTACCAATACACAGCCTGCAGTGTACCAGTACACAGCCTGCAGTGTACTAGCACACAACCTGCAGTGTACTAGTACACAGCCTGTCGTGTACCAGCACAGCCTGCAGTGTTCCAGTACACAGCCCAGCCTGTAGTGTACCAGCACACAGCCTGCAGTGTACCAGCACACAGCCTGCAGTGTACCGGCATCCAGCTTGCAATGTACCACTGCACAGCCTGCAGGTTACCAGTACACAGCCTGCAGTGTACCGGCATACAGTCTGTAGTGTACCAGTACACTGCCTGCAGTGCACCAGTACACAGCCTGCAGTGTACCAGTACACAGCCTGCAGTGTACCAGTACACAGACTGCAGTGTATCGGCATGCAGCCTGTAGTGTACCAATACAGCCTGCAGTGTACCGCCATACATCCTGCAGTGTATCAATACACAGCCTGCACTGTACCAGCACACAGCCTGCAGTGTACCAGTACACAGCCTGCAGTGTACCAGTATTTAGCCTGCAGTGTACCGGCATATAGCCTGCAGTGTACCAGTACACAGCCTGCAGTGTACCAGCACACAGCCTGCAGTGTACCAGCACACAGCCTGTAGTGTACCAGTACACAGCCTGCAGTGTACCAGCACACAGCCTTCAGTGTATCAGTACACAGCCTGCCATGTATCAGCACAGCCTTCAGTGTAACAGCACAGCTACAGTGTACTAGCACACAGCCTGCCGTGTACCAGCACATAGCCTGCAGTGTATTAGTACACAGCCTGTCGTGTATCAATACACAGCCTGCAGTGTACCAGTACACAGCCTGCAGTGTACTAGCACACAACCTGCAGTGTACTAGTACACAGCCTGTCGTGTACCAGCACAGCCTGCAGTGTTCCAGTACACAGCCCAGCCTGTAGTGTACCAGCACACAGCCTGCAGTGTACCAGTACACAGCCTGCCACGTAACAGCACAGGTTGCAGTGTAACAGCACAGCTTGCAGCGTAACAGCACAGGTTGCAGTTTAACAGCACAGCTTGCAGTGTAACAGCACAGGTTGCAGCGTAACAGCACAGCTTGCAGCGTAACAGCACAGGTTGCAGTGTAACAGCACAGGTTGCAGCGTAACAGCACAGCTTGCAGTGTAACAGCACAGGTTGCAGCGTAACAGCACAGCTTGCAGTGTAATAGCACAGCTTGCAGTGTAACAGCACAGCTTGCAGTGTAACAGCACAGGTTGCAGTGTAACAACACAGCTTGCAGTGTAACAGCAAAGCTTGCAGTGTAACAGCACAGGTTGCAGTGTAACAGCACAGCATGCAGTGTAACAGCACAGCTTGCAGTGTAACAGCACAGCTTGCAGTGTAACAGCTCAGCTTGCAGTGTAACAGCACAGCTTGCAGTGTAACAGCACAGGTTGCAGTGTAACAGCACAGGTTGCAGTGTAACAGCACAGGTTGCAGTGTAACAGCACAGCTTGCAGTGTAACAGCTCAGCTTGCAGTGTAACAGCACAGCTTGCAGTGTAACAGCACAGCTTGCAGTGTAACAGCACAGCTTGCAGTGTAACAGCACAGGTTGCAGTGTAACAGCACAGGTTGCAGTGTAACAGCACAGCATGCAGTGTAACAGCACAGCTTGCAGTGTAACAGCACAGCTTGCAGTGTAACAGCACAGCTTGCAGTGTAACAGCACAGCTTGCAGTGTAACAGCACAGGTTGCAGTGTAACAGCACAGGTTGCAGTGTAACAGCACAGCCTTCAGCGTAACAGCATAACCTTCAGCGTAACAGCACAGCTTGCAGTGTAACAGCACAGCTTGCAGTGTAACAGTACAGCTTGCAGTGTAACAGCACAGCCTTCAGTGTAACAGCACAGCTGCAGTGTAACAGCATAACCTTCAGGGTAACAGCACAGCTTGCAGTGTAACAGCATAACCTTCAGTGTAACAGCACAGGTTGCAGTGTAACAGCACAGCCTTCAGTGTAACAGCACAGCTGCAGTGTAACAGCATAACCTTCAGGGTAACAGCACAGCTTGCAGCGTAACAGCATAAGCTTCAGCGTAACAGCACAGCTTGCAGTGTAACAGCATAACCTTCAGTGTAACAGCACAGCTTGCAGTGTAACAGCATAACCTTCAGTGTAACAGCACAGGTTGCAGTGTAACAGCACAGCTTGCAGTGTAACAGCATAACCTTCAGTGTAACAACACAGCCTTCAGTGTAACTGCACAGCTTGCAGTGTAACAGCATAACCTTCAGTGTAACAACACAGCCTTCAGTGTAACAGCACAGCTTGCAGTGTAACAGCATCACCTTCAGTGTAACAACACAGCCTTCAGTGTAACAGCACAGCTTGCAGTGTAACAGCATAACCTTCAGTGTAACAGCACAGCTTGCAGTGTAACAGCATAACCTTCAGTGTAACAGCACAGGTTGCAGTGTAACAGCACAGCTTGCAGTGTAACAGCATAACCTTCAGTGTAACAGCACAGGTTGCAGTGTAACAGCACAGCTTGCAGTGTAACAGCATAACCTTCAGTGTAACAGCACAGCCTTCAGTGTAACAGCACAGGTTGCAGTGTAACAGCACAGCTTGCAGTGTAACAGCATAACCGTGTAACAACACAGCCTTCAGTGTAACAGCACAGCTTGCAGTGTAACAGCATAACCTTCAGTGTAACAGCACAGCCTTCAGTGTAACAGCACAGCTTGCAGTGTAACAGCATAACCGTGTAACAGCACAGCCTTCAGTGTAACAGCACAGCTTGCAGTGTAACAGCATAACCGTGTAACAACACAGCCTTCAGTGTAACAGCACAGCTTGCAGTGTAACAGCATAACCGTGTAACAACACAGCCTTCAGTGTAACAGCACAACTTGCAGTGTAACAGCACAGCCTTCAGTGTAACAGCACAGCTTGCAGTGTAACAGCATAACCGTGTAACAACACAGCCTTCAGTGTAACAGCACAGCTTGCAGTGTAACAGCATAACCTTCAGGTAACAGCATAACCTTCAGGTAACAGCATAAC
>NC_091301.1:43640548-43808048 GCF_038502225.1 Cherax quadricarinatus | reverse complement strand
AGAAGTCTGGTGCTGGGTTTACATGGAGTTTACCTGGAGAGAGTTCCGGGGGTCAACGCCCCCGCGGCCCGGTCTGTGACCAGGCCTCCTTAGATCAGTGTCCCAGGATGCGACCCACACCAGTCGACTAACACCCAGGTACCCATTTTACTGATGGGGAACATAGACAACAGGTGGAAAGAAACACGTCCAATGTTTCTACTCTGGCTGGGAATCGAACCCAGGCCCTCACCGTGTGAAGCGAGAGCGTTAACCACCAGGCCACAGGGGTCTGGGTTGCGAGAGGTCTGGTGCTGGGGTGCGAGGGGTCTCGTGTTGGGTTGCGAGAGGTCTGGTGCTGGGTTGCGAGGGGTCTGGTGCTGGGGATGCGAGAAGTCTGGTGTTGGGTTGTGAGGGGTCTGGTGCTGGGGTTGCGAGAGATCTGGTGTTGGGGTGCGAGGGGTCTGGTGTTGGTGTGCGAGGGGTCTGGTGTTCGGGTGCGAGGGGTCTGGTGCTGGGGTTGCGAGAGATCTGGTGTTGGGGTGCGAGGGGTCTGGTGTTGGGTTGCGAGGAGTCTGGTATTGGGTTGCGAGGGGTCTGGTGTTCGGTTGCGAGGGGTCTGGTGTTGGGTTGCGAGGGGTCGGGTGTTAGGGTGTGAGGGGTCTGGTGTTGGGTTGCGCGGGGTCTGGTGCTGGTGTGCGAGGGGTCTGGTGTTGGGGTGCGAGGGGTCTGGTGTTGGGGTGCGAGGGGTCTGGTGTTGTGTTGCGAGGGGTCTGGTGTTGGGGTGCGAGGGGTCTGGTGTTGGTGTGCGAGGGGTCTGGTGTTGGGGTGCGAGGGGTCTGGTGATGGGGTGAGAAGGGTCTGGGTTTGGGGTGCGAGGGGTCTAGTGTTGGGGTGCGAGGGGTCTAGTGTTGGGGTGCGAGGGGTCTAGTGTTGGGGTGCGAGGGGTCTAGTGTTGGGGTGCGAGGGGTCTAGTGTTGGGATGCGAGGGGTCTGGTGTTGGGGTGCGAGGGGTCTGGTGTTGGGGTGCGAGGGGTCTAGTGTTGGGGTGCGAGGGGTCTAGTGTTGGGGTGCGAGGGGTCTGGTGTTTAGGTGCGAGGGGTCTGGTGCTGGGTTGCGAGAGGTCTGGAGCTGGGTTGCGAGGGGTCTGGTGCTGGGGATGCGAGAAGTCTGGTGCTGGGTTGCGAGAGGTCTGGTGTTGGGGTGCGAGGGGTCTCGTGTTGGGTTGCGAGTGGTCTGGTGCTGGGTTGCGAGGGGTCTGGTGCTGGGGATGCGAGAAGTCTGGTATTGGGTTGCGAGGGGTCTGGTGCTGGGGTTGCGAGAGATCTGGTGTTGGGGTGCGAGGGGTCTGGTGTTGGGGTGCGAGGGGTCTGGTGCTGGGGTTGCGAAAGGTCTGGTGCTGGAGTGCGAGGGGTCTGGTGTTGGGGTTGCGAGGGGTCTGGTGTTGGTGTGCGAGGGGTCTGGTGTTGGGGTGCGAGGGGTCTGGTGTTGGGGTGCGAGGGGTCTGGTGTTGGGGTGCGAGGGGTCAGGTGTTGGGGTGCGAGGGGTCTGCTGGTGGGTTGCGAGGGGTCTGGTGTTGGGGTGCGAGGGGTCTGGTGTTGGGGGTGCGATGGGTATGGTGTTGGGAATGCGATGGGTCTGGCGTTGGGGTTGCGAGAGGTCTGGTTTAGGGGCGCGAGAGGTCTGGTTTAGGGGCGCGAGGGGTCTGGTTCTGGGTTGCGAGAGGTCTGGTGTTGGTGTGTGAGGGGTCTGGTGTTGGGGTGCGAGGGGTCTAGTGTTAGGGTGCAAGGGGTCTAGTGTTGGGGTGCGTGGGGTCTTGTGTTGGGGTGCGAGGGGTCTAGTGTTGGGGTGCGAGGGGTCTAGTGTTGGGGTGCGAGGGGTCTGGTGTTGGGGTGCAAGGGGTCTAGTGCTGGGGTGCGAGGGGTCTAGTGTTGGGGTGCGAGGGGTCTAGTGTTGGGGTGCGAGGGGTCTAGTGTTGGGGTGCGAGGGGTCTTGTGTTGGGGTGCGAGGGGTCTAGTGTTGGGGTGCGAGGGGTCTAGTGTTGGGGTGCGAAGGGTCTAGTGTTGGGGTGCGAGGGGTCTAGTTTTTGGGGTGCGAGGGGTCTAGTGTTGGGGTGCGAGGGGTCTAGTGTTGGGGTGCGAGGGGTCTAGTGTTGGGGTGCGAGGGGTCTAGTGTTGGGGTGCGAGGGGTCTAGTGTTGGGGTGCGAGGGGTCTAGTGTTGGGGTGCGAGGGGTCTGGTGTGTATGCAGGTTGTGATGTAGTTCAGCTGGGCTTGTGAGGTCTCTAGGGAGACCTAATTTAACCAATTATTTGGTCACCTTGCCTTGGCAAACCTGTCAGCCACGCCCACGTCTGAGGTCTTTTGTTCTTGACGGCGTCAGACCTAGGCGTCAAGTCGTACACGTGGTTGTGGGGGGTGCTCTCGGGACAATATAAGCCCAAGGAACAGCTGAGTAGAGAGATTCGAGCGGAGCTCTGGCCTGTGAGCAGAGCTGAGCTGGAGAGTCTCGGGAGGAGAGACTGTTGGAGACATTGGGCAGAGTACTGACTTGGAGCAGTACTCGTGCTGTGTAGGTCTTGGGACCTGTGGCTTAGTTCCTGTAGTGAACTGTCCTCTGTACTATATTGTAAGTTATATTCATTTTCGTCAAGTTGATTGTGTTCCCTGTCTCACTGCTTATGTGTACCACCCCATTTATCTAAACCCCAATAATGTACTCCTGTTCCCAAATATATTATTGTACAAAGACTTAATAATAAACTGTGTTTGAGTAGAATAGTAATATTCACTGTCCCCGTTATTTATTCTTATTTCCATTTATTTATGTTTAGTTAAAGTAGTGAGAGGGTGAGTAGTGTGGAGTGGTGGGTAGAGTAATGAGAGGTGAAGTCGTAGTCACCAGTGACCTCACATTACCTACCTACCTCTGCACTCATCCCACCTACTTCCTCGCCTGTCCCCTACCTACTGACTCCCTCCGCTTACCCCCATATTCCCCGATTATTCCCCTAATCATTACCCCCCTACATGACATGGTGTCTAAGCGGTGGTGGTTCTTCTTATTTTTATAGTAGGAACCAGTCCCATGTGCCTTATTTTTGACTGCTCGGTTATACTTATGCTACCATTTGATTTTGTGTGTTATTATAATGATATTATAATCCTAGTGACCTTAACTGACCTTTTTTTTTAGACGGTGGGTCTGAATAATTGTTTGGGTGTAATATTATATTTGGTGGAATTGGTTGTTGGTTTGAGATCAATGGTGGAGAATATCAGTATTTGGGTGAGACTTTTGGGAGAAGCAATTACTGGCCGAAATTGAATATTTACAGAGGAATGAGAAGTCACCCAGCCCACCTTGGAAGACTAGCCCACAACTGTCACCCACTGAAGAGATGCCTATGATTATTATCCACCTGATGTGCCCCAGTAGATGTATTGCTGCCCTGGTCTGTCATCCAGTGTAGTGGGTGTCTGTCTGCGTCACCCAGCCTCTGTGACCACCACCCGCGGACCTCCAGTTACCCGCAGTTGCCAGGGATGGGTGACCGTACCTGCTGTTGATGACCTGAAGTGACCTCACCTCACCTCGAGCAACTGACCATAGCCTGCTACTGCTGATGTCGGCTGCTGTGATGCTGTCTGGTATTCTGTGGCCATGCTGTGATGCTGTCTGCTATGCTGTGGCCGTGCTGTGATGCTGTCTGCTATGCTGTGGCCGTGCTGTGATGCTGTCTGCTATGCTGTGGCCGTGCTGTGATGCTGTCTGCTATGCTGTGGCCGTGCTGTGATGCTGTCTGCTATGCTGTGGCCGTGCTGTGATGCTGTCTGCTATGCTGTGGCCGTGCTGTGATGCTGTCTGCTATGCTGTGGCCGTGCTGTGATGCTGTCTGCTATGCTGTGGCCGTGCTGTGATGCTGTCTGCTATGCTGTGGCCGTGCTGTGATGCTGTCTGCTATGCTGGGACCGTGCCGGGATGCTGAGATGTTCGGACCGTGCTGTGATGCAGTAGCCGTGCTGTGATGCTGCGATGCTGCCTAGCTCAGGAGGAGATGGCGGTGATGCTGCACTGGTGTGTGAGGGATTCTGGCTGGTGTGTCAGGATAGAAGAATCTACTATGAAGGAGTTGCCATCCTCGGAGATGTGGAAGGACGTGAGCCGCGGAGATGGACTCCAGCTGCTGGGACCAGCCTGCTTTCAAGGGCGGTATGGAGGTGTATCCTGCCTTGCTGGTCGACCTGTACGACCGGTATGCGGGGATGTCCTGCTAGCCATGAGAGACAATTGAGAGTGTGAGATGTCCCCAGCCTACTTTGATTTGCCAGAAGTTAGTGTTACCTGTGTGAAATAAGGTGACCTTGAATACGGTCCAGTGATTATGGCCGCCTTGTTTTATGAGGCCAGTGAATCCTAGTAATGGCATAGGATAATGGAGGGTCTTAGCTGCGATGCCTGCCCTGTCTCGATTTTCAGATGTTGAAGTGTGCATGTGAAGTGTGCTGAAAATGCGACCTTGGTGGTCGTGAAGTGGTCCAGTTGCAGTTACTTGAAAGAATACAACCCGTTGGAGCAGTTTTCCACGCCAAAGAAGCCTAGAGAGGTTTGGCCCAATGGTTAACGTGCAAGGGTGACTAGCATTGGCTAGTGCATTTCTAGAAGTAGGGAAGGCACTAGAGCCCGATATTTAGTTTTTAAGGAGAAATTACGGGTAAGGAGGCTTTGCACCAGAGAGCAACTATTATGCTGGTCAACTGCGAGGTGTACTGATTATACTATACTGCCTTGTGGGAGTTGAGGTTGAGGGAAAAATATGTAATTGAATAATTTTGTATTATGTATAATTTTACCTTTGTATTAGACTTATGGGGTTAAGATTAAAATAGTCTAATAACTATGACAAATTGTCCTAGTTCTCAGATATTTTAAATTGGGGGAGAAAGGGGGGATGTGATGTAGTTCAGCTGGGCTTGTGAGGTCTCTAGGGAGACCTAATTTAACCAATTATTTGGTCACCTTGCCTTGGCAAACGTCTGTCAGCCACGCCCACGTCTCAGGTCTTTTGTTCTTGACGGCGTCAGACCTAGGCATCAGGTCGTACACGTGGTTGTGGGGGGTGCTCTCGGGACAATATAAGCCCAAGGAACAGCTGAGTAGAGAGATTCGAGCGGAGCTCTGGCCTGTGAGCAGAGCTGAGCTGGAGAGTCTCGGGAGGAGAGACTGTTGGAGACATTGGGCAGAGTACTGGCTTGGAGCAGTACTCGTGCTGTGTAGGTCTTGGGACCTGTGGCTTAGTTCCTGTAGTGAACTGTCCTCTGTACTATATTGTAAGTTATATTCATTTTCGTCAAGTTGATTGTGTTCCCTGTCTCACTGCTTATGTGTACCACCCCATTTATCTAAACCCCAATAATGTACTCCTGTTCCCAAATATATTATTGTACAAAGACTTAATAATAAACTGTGTTTGAGTAGAATAGTAATATTCACTGTCCCCGTTATTTATTCTTATTTCCATTTATTTATGTTTAGTTAAAGTAGTGAGAGGGTGAGTAGTGTAGAGTGGTGGGTAGAGTAATGAGAGGTGAAGGTGTAGTCACCAGTGACCTCATCCCTCCGCACTCATCCCTCCTACTGCCTCGCCTGTCCCACACCTACTAAATCCCTCCACTTACCCCCATATTCCCCTAATCATTACCCCCCTACATGACAAGGTAGCAACGTCGCTAAGGTTATGTTAAATTTAATGTTTCAGATCATTGTTATCTGTGAAAATTACGTGAAGGTCAGGTTGTACTCTGGTTACTTGCTGCCTGAAATTCATCACACAAGTCGTAATATATTGTTTGTGATTATGTGTGTGAACTACCTCAAGTTATCACAATGTTAACAATATTGTTCCATCTGAAGTATTTTAAGGTGGAAGCAACAAGGAAGATGATGATTGGTGTGATGGGTTGACCAGAAGTGATATTCATCAGGTTATCTTCACACTTGCATGTGAGTGTTTGTATACACCAATAATGACTAAGTTATGCTTCACAATATTTACTGGCAGCACTTAGACTATAGAGTTTGTGATGATGAGCAGCTCAGTGAAGAGGAGAGTCACAGTGACCCACGACACCTTTTCCTGTTATTAACAAACCACCAGACATGTTTAAACACTTTTTTTAACATAATCAAATTTACACATTCATTATTATGCTGGTAATGTCGTCACCAGTTCACTCACATTACATATCTTCACAAAGCGAGTGAAACAATATAAAATTATATTTTGTACATTCCATAAACCATACATCTATAAATCGTTCACTGTCATCGGCTCTAAACGTCAGCAATTTTTGACAAATGGAGATCTATCTGCACAATGTATGTTGAGCTCTTAGTAAGGAGAGCACAGTATGGAGTGTGATAGTCTTGGAGAGGAGGTTGTTGCCTATACTAACAACCTGATCACTTGGTCACTGTGTCACGTGATACAACTGTACCCCGGAGTTATCAATTACTATAATCCCTTGAATATTTGAAAAAATAAAGATAGTTACTGTAATGGTCATATTTGCTGGGCGTTAAAATCTGTGACAGTGAGAAGGTAGCTAATGAATTTCTTTTGTTCAGCGTGTCGTGCAGGACAACGGTGGAATGTCTTACCATTCTTCTAACCCCCAGCAGTGGAATGTCTTACCATTCTTCTAACCCCCAGCGGTGGAATGTCTTACCATTCTTCTAACCCCCAGCAGTGGAATGTCTTACCATTCTTCTAACCCCCAGCGGTGGAATGTCTTACCATTCTTCTAACCCCCCAGCGGTGGAATGTCTTACCATTCTTCTAACCCCCAGCGGTGGAATGTCTTACCATTCTTCTACCCCCCAGCGGTGGAATGTCTTACCATTCTTCTACCCCCCCAGCGGTGGAATGTCTTACCATTCTTCTACCCCCCAGCGGTGGAATGTCTTACCATTCTTCTACCCCCCCAGCGGTGGAATGTCTTACCATTCTTCTACCCCCCAGCGGTGGAATGTCTTACCATTCTTCTACCCCCCAGCGGTGGAATGTCTCACCATTCTTCTACCCCCCCAGCGGTGGAATGTCTTACCATTCTTCTACCCCCCAGCGGTGGAATGTCTTACCATTCTTCTACCCCCCAGCGGTGGAATGTCTTACCATTCTTCTACCCCCCCAGCGGTGGAATGTCTTACCATTCTTCTACCCCCCCAGCGGTGGAATGTCTTACCATTCTTCTACCCCCCAGCGGTGGAATGTCTTACCATTCTTCTACCCCCCAGCGGTGGACTGTCTTACCATTCTTATACCCCCCTAGCAGTGGAATGTCTTACCATTCTTCTATCCCCCAGCGGTGGAATGTCTTACCATTCTTCTAACCCCCCAGCGGTGGAATGTCTTACCATTCTTCTACCCCCCCAGCGGTGGAATGTCTTACCATTCTTCTACCCCCCAGCGGTGGAATGTCTTACCATTCTTCTACCCCCCAGCGGTGGAATGTCTTACCATTCTTCTACCCCCCAGCGGTGGAATGTCTTACCATTCTTCTACCCCCCAGCGGTGGAATGTCTTACCATTCTTCTACCCCCCAGCGGTGGAATGTCTTACCATTCTTCTAACCCCCCAGCGGTGGAATGTCTTACCATTCTTCTAACCCCCCAGCGGTGGAACGTCTTACCATTCTTCTAACCCCGCAGCGGTGGAACGTCTTACCATTCTTCTAACCCCCCAGCGGTGGAATGTCCCCCAGCGGTGGAACGTCTTACCATTCTTCTAACCCCCAGCGGTGGAATGTCTTACCATTCTTCTAACCCCCCAGCGGTGGAATGTCTTACCATTCTTCTAACCCCCAGCGGTGGAATGTCTTACCATTCTTCTAACCCCCCAGCGGTGGAATGTCTTACCATTCTTCTAACCCCCCCAGTGGTGGAATGTCTTACCATTCTTCTAACCCCCAGCGGTGGAATGTCTTACCATTCTTATACCCCCCTAGCAGTGGAATGTCTTACCATTCTTCTATCCCCCAGCAGTGGAATGTCTTACCATTCTTCTAACCCCCCAGCGGTGGAACGTCTTACCATTCTTCTAACCCCGCAGCGGTGGAACGTCTTACCATTCTTCTAACCCCCCAGCGGTGGAATGTTTTACCATTCTTCTACCCCCAGCGGTGGAATGTCTTACCATTCTTCTACCTCCCAGCGGTGGAATGTCCCCCTACCCCCCAGCGGTGGAATGTCTTACCATTCTTCTACCCCCGGTGGAATGTCTTACCAGCGGTGGAATGTTTTACCATTCTTCTACCCCCAGCGGTGGAATGTCTTACCATTCTTCTACCCCCCAGCGGTGGAATGTCTTACCATTCTTCTACCCCCCAGCGGTGGAATGTCTTACCATTCTTCTACCCCCCAGCGGTGGAATGTCTTACCATTCTTCTACCCCCCAGCGGTGGAATGTCTTACCATTCTTCTACCCCCCAGCGGTGGAATGTCTTACCATTCTTCTACCCCCCAGCGGTGGAATGTCTTACCATTCTTCTACCCCCCTAGCGGTGGAATGTCTTACCATTCTGGAATGTCTTACCATTCCCCCCCAGCGGTAGAATGTCTTACCATTCTTCTACCCCCCAGCGGTGGAATGTCTTACCATTCTTCTACCCCCCAGCGGTGGAATGTTTTACCATTCTTCTACCCCCAGCGGTGGAATGTCTTACCATTCTTCTACCTCCCAGCGGTGGAATGTCTTACCATTCTTCTACCCCCCCCGCGGTGGAATGTCTTACCATTCTTCTACCCCCCAGCGGTGGAATGTCTTACCATTCTTCTACCCCCCCGCGGGGGAATGTCTTACCATTCTTCTACCCCCCCAGCGGTGGAATGTCTTACCATTCTTCTACCCCCCCCCCCCCAGCGGTGGAATGTCTTACCATTCTCCTACCCCCCAGCGGTGGAATATCTTACCATTCTCCTACCCCCCCCAGCTTACCATTCTCCTACCCCCCCAGCGGTGGAATGTTTTACCATTCTCCTACCCCCCCAGCGGTGGAATGTCTTACCATTCTCCTACCCCCCAGCGGTGGAATGTCTTACCATTCTCCTACCCCCCCAGCGGTGGAATGTCTTACCATTCTCTACCCCCCCAGCGGTGGAATGTCTTACCATTCTTCTATCCCCCAGCGGTGGAATGTCTTACAATTCTTCTACCCCCCCAGCGGTGGAATGTCTTACCATTCTCCTAGCGGTGGAATGTCTTACCATTCTTCTACCCCCCTACCAGTGGAATGTCTTACCATTCTACCCCCCCAGCGGTGGAATGTCTTACCATTCTACCCCCCAGCGGTGGAATGTCTTACCATTCTCCTACCCCCCCAGCGGTGGAATGTCTTACCATTCTACCCCCCAGCGGTGGAATGTCTTACCATTCTCCTACCCCCCCAGCGGTGGAATGTCTTACCATTCTACCCCCCCAGCGGTGGAATGTCTACCATTCTCCTACCCCCCCAGCGGTGGAATGTCTTACCATTCTCCTACCCCCCAGCGGTGGAATATCTTACCATTCTCCTACCCCCCCAGCGGTGGAATGTCTTACCATTCTCCTACCCCCCCCCGCGGTGGAATGTCTCACCATTCTCCTACCCCCCCCAGCGGTGGAATGTCTTACCATTCTCCTACCCCCCCAGCGGTGGAATGTCTTACCATTCTCCTACCCCCCCAGCGGTGGAATGTCTTACCATTATCCTACCCCCCCAGCGGTGGAATGTCTTACCATTCTCCTACCCCCCCAGCGGTGGAATGTCTTACCATTCTCCTACCCCCCCAGCGGTGGAATGTCTTACCATTCTACCCCCCCAGCGGTGGAATGTCTTACCATTCTACCCCCCAGCGGTGGAATGTCTTACCATTCTACTACCCCCCCAGCGGTGGAATGTCTTACCATTCTACCCCCCAGCGGTGGAATGTCTTACCATTCTCCTACCCCCCCAGCGGTGGAATGTCTTACCATTCTACCCCCCCAGCGGTGGAATGTCTTACCATTCTCCTACCCCCCCAGCGGTGGAATGTCTTACCATTCTACCCCCCCAGCGGTGGAATGTCTTACCATTCTACCCCTCCAGCGGTGGAATGTCTTACCATTCTACCCCCCCCAGCGGTGGAATGTCTTACCATTCTACCCCCCCAGCGGTGGAGTCTTACCATTCTCCCCCCCCCAGCGGTGGAATGTCTTATCATTCTACCCCCCCAGCGGTGGAATGTCTTACCATTCTACCCCCCCAGCGGTGGAATGTCTTACCATTCTACCCCCCCAGCGGTGGAGTCTTACCATTCTACCCCCCCAGCGGTGGAATGTCTTATCATTCTACCCCCCCAGCGGTGGAATGTCTTACCATTCTACCCCTCCAGCGGTGGAATGTCTTACCATTCTACCCCCCCCAGCGGTGGAATGTCTTACCATTCTACCCCCCCCAGCGGTGGAGTCTTACCATTCTACCCCCCCCCCAGCGGTGGAATGTCTTACCATTCTACCCCCCCAGCGGTGGAATGTCTTATCATTCTACCCCCCCAGCGGTGGAATGTCTTACCATTCTACCCCTCCAGCGGTGGAATGTCTTACCATTCTACCCCCCCAGCGGTGGAATGTCTTACCATTCTACCCCTCCAGCGGTGGAATGTCTTACCATTCTACCCCTCCAGCGGTGGAATGTCTTTCCATTCTACCCCCCCAGCGGTGGAATGTCTTACCATTCTACCCCTCCAGCGGTGGAATGTCTTACCATTCTACCCCCCAGCGGTGGAATGTCTTACCATTCTACCCCTCCAGCGGTGGAATGTCTTACCATTCTACCCCTCCAGCGGTGGAATGTCTTACCATTCTACCCCTCCAGCGGTGGAATGTCTTACCATTCTACCCCTCCAGCGGTGGAATGTCTTACCATTCTACCCCCCCCCCAGCGGTGGAATGTCTTACCATTCTACCCCCCCCAGCGGTGGAATGTCTTATCATTCTACCCCCCCCAGCGGTGGAATGTCTTATCATTCTACCCCCCCCAGCGGTGGAATGTCTTACCATTCTACCCCTCCAGCGGTGGAATGTCTTACCATTCTACCCCTCCAGCGGTGGAATGTCTTACCATTCTACCCCTCCAGCGGTGGAATGTCTTACCATTCTACCCCTCCAGCGGTGGAATGTCTTACCATTCTACCCCTCCAGCGGTGGAATGTCTTACCATTCTACCCCCCCCCAGCGGTGGAATGTCTTACCATTCTACCCCTCCAGCGGTGGAATGTCTTACCATTCTACCCCTCCAGCGGTGGAATGTCTTACCATTCTACCCCTCCAGCGGTGGAATGTCTTACCATTCTACCCCTCCAGCGGTGGAATGTCTTACCATTCTACCCCCCCCCAGCGGTGGAATGTCTTACCATTCTACCCCTCCAGCGGTGGAATGTCTTACCATTCTACCCCTCCAGCGGTGGAATGTCTTACCATTCTACCCCTCCAGCGGTGGAATGTCTTACCATTCTACCCCTCCAGCGGTGGAATGTCTTACCATTCTACCCCTCCAGCGGTGGAATGTCTTACCATTCTACCCCCCCCCAGCGGTGGAATGTCTTACCATTCTACCCCTCCAGCGGTGGAATGTCTTACCATTCTACCCCTCCAGCGGTGGAATGTCTTACCATTCTACCCCCCCCCCAGCGGTGGAATGTCTTACCATTCTACCCCCCCCAGCGGTGGAATGTCTTACCATTCTACCCCCCCAGCGGTGGAATGTCTTACCATTCTACCCCTCCAGCGGTGGAATGTCTTACCATTCTACCCCCCCCCAGCGGTGGAATGTCTTACCATTCTACCCCCCCCAGCGGTGGAATGTCTTACCATTCTACCCCCCCCCAGCGGTGGAATGTCTTACCATTCTACCCCCCCCCAGCGGTGGAATGTCTTACCATTCTACCCCCCCCCCAGCGGTGGAATGTCTTACCATTCTACCCCCCCCCCAGCGGTGGAATGTCTTACCATTCTACCCCCCCCCAGCGGTGGAATGTCTTACCATTCTACCCCCCCCAGCGGTGGAATGTCTTACCATTCTACCCCCCCCCAGCGGTGGAATGTCTTACCATTCTACCCCCCCCCAGCGGTGGAATGTCTTACCATTCTACCCCCCCAGCGGTGGAATGTCTTACCATTCTCCCCCCCCAGCGGTGGAATGTCTTACCATTCTACCCCCCCAGCGGTGGAATGTCTTACCATTCTACCCCTCCAGCGGTGGAATGTCTTACCATTCTACCCCTCCAGCGGTGGAATGTCTTACCATTCTACCCCTCCAGCGGTGGAATGTCTTACCATTCTACCCCTCCAGCGGTGGAATGTCTTACCATTCTACCCCTCCAGCGGTGGAATGTCTTACCATTCTACCCCTCCAGCGGTGGAATGTCTTACCATTCTACCCCTCCAGCGGTGGAATGTCTTACCATTCTACCCTCCCCCTCCAAAAAAAAAAGATCTTGGGACTGTAGACTGTAAGTTTAATGTTTATAACAGGTTCAGCGTGTGCCTCACCTGTCTTTTTCGAAGGTTCTATCACAGGCTGGCCTAAGGCTGAGCTTCCTTGTTAACTACCTAGTGAAGCAGGCTGTTGCTGCTAGCAGCCTTACACAGCCATCACAGCCTGGCTAATCGAACACTTCTCTGATATACTTGTCTAGTTTCCTCTTAAAGGCTACCTGTGTACCGGCAATATTTCTAATACCTGCTGGTAGCAGGTTTAATAGTGGTGAACAATGGATGCTGACAATATTTAACGCCTATGGCACCCTTCCTTTACACAGGTTTTCTTCTACACTTCCTCTCGTATCTTCATCCCGGTCACTAACTCTCTGGTCCTGTATACTGTGAAGATATCTGCTCACTTGAAGTTTCAATTTGGTGTTGGTGTGGGGCTTGTTGTGTTGCTCGGCAACACTGCAAGTCCATCATTAGTTGATAACACACCTCAACATATGGAATTATTATATCTTTAAAATCAAGGACAACATCGTCTGCTTTCCTCCACACAACTGTTACTTCACTATCTACCAACATGATATACAATTATTTCAAACCTTCGGTAAGTTTGGGAATATCATAATAGATCATAACATGCTTGCAAAATAAATAACAGGAAAAGTGTGCAGATGGATCCTTATCACTTACAAATTGGATCCAACGTCAACAAAGATTTATCAGACAGAGTCACAATAAAAGATTCTTTTCCTCAATAATCACCCTAATTATCTTTCTTCTTATATGACAAAAATATAATAATGGAGAATCGTCAGGGAAACTGGTTATTTTTATATAGCCGGACTTGAGCACCGGGAATGGCAAGTACAATGTTGTACTTGACAGGAGGAGTTTGTGATATTGGCAGTTTTGACGGATATCTTATATATCTTTATATATAAACTGTTGTATCTGGGAGCCTCTGCAAAAACAATGATTATGTATGAGTGAGGTGAAAGTGTTGAATGATGAAAGTATTTTCTTTTTGGGTCACCTGCCTCGGTGGGACACGGCCGACTTGTTATTATATATATATATATATATATATATATATATATATATATATATATATATATATATATATATATATATATATATATATAAACACGTCGGCTGTCTCCCACCGAGACAGGGTGACCCAAAAAGAAAGAAAGAACTTTCATCATTCAACACTTTCACCTCACTCATATATAATCACTGTCTTTGCAGAGGCGCTCAGATACAACAGTTTAGACATCCCTCCAAATTGCCAATATCCCAAAACCCTCTTTTAAAGTGCAGTCATTGTGCTTCCCATTTCCAGTACTTAAGTCCGGCTAATCGGTTTCCCTGAATCTCTTCATAAAACATTACCCTGCTCACACTCCAACAGCTCGTCAGGTCCCAAAAGCCATTCGTTTCCATTCACTCCTAACGCGTTCACGCACGCTTGCTGGAAGTCCAAGCCCCTTACGCACAAAACCTCCTTTACCCCCTCCCTCCAACCTTTTCGTGGACGACCCCTATCCCGCCTTCCTTCCCTTGCAGATTTATACGCTCTCCAAGTCATTCTACTTTGTTCCATTCTCTCTAAATGACCAAACCACCTCAACAACCCCACTTCAGCCCTCTGATACTTTTAGTAACTCCACACCTCCTAATTTTCACACCCCGAATTTTCTGCATAATATTTACCCCCCCCCCCACACAATAATATATATATATATATATATATATATATATATATATATATATATATATATATATATATATATATATAATGTCATGCCAAATAGGTAAAACTGGTTAATTAGCACGAACTTATTTAAAATTAAGTCCTTTCTAAAATTTTCTCTTATACGTTTAAAGATATATTTTTTCCATTTATGTTAATGTAAAAAAAATAAATAATTTTGTACCAAAAGAACCTTGGAAAACTTACCTAACCTTATTATAATAAGCGCAATCTAATTTAGCCTAATCCAACTAAATACATTTTAGACAAGTTTTCAATTATTTAATAAACACAATTAAATATATTTTTTTCGTTAGGCTCAGAATGATTTTTGCGAAATTATTACATACACAAATCTTTCGCCTGCCTTATTCGGCAAGAGCGTTGCTATTTAAGCCAAGATCCCAAGTTTTACCTATTCGGCACGACATACATATGGTGTGGAAGATAATAGTGTAGATGTTGAAGAGTCAGGTAATGACCGCTGACGTGACTGATGTACAATGAACAAGTTGACGTTGTTACTCATGTGTTAATGTAAGGAAGGAACAGCAGGGTCCCACCTCCCCATGCATGAAAGGTAACATACCTTACATTGATGTGGAATATGTCCCTAGCTAGGTTCCCAGGTTACCGTCACCTCTATAAGGCTTCTACACACAATGGTCACACGCAAGAGGAGAATGGTACCTGCAAATAATCAATACGTTAGTATTTTTGACTAGTGTCTAGCCTAACCTAGATTCTTGGGTGTACCCTATGCTAGCATCAGTGTATGTCTCAGGAGCTATTAACTAATATAGCACTATGTTCTAGGGTCTAATTCACTCAGTATGCACAAATAACTCGCACATAAGAGAAAAACTACTTATGACAACGTTTCGGTTCGACTTCGGCCGAAACGTCATCATAAGTCTCATTCTATGTGCGGGTTATTTTGTATTGTTCCAGTCACGGTATTGTGCCTTTATTTCCCTCAGTATGTCACCATGGTGGGGCGCTGCTCTGCACCTAACTAAACCGCTCAACTATGGTTGTACCAGGTTCTACCCGACCTGACGCTTCACCTGCTGTTACCAGAAGAACGATCCTGGGCGTGACTGTCTTCCCTCAGCAAGGCTCATCTAACATTAATATTGGGATGTTTGCTAGTATAACATCCCAATATTAATGTCTTAGTCTACTATAATATTCCTATTATTATTTAATGATTACCACTATCTCGACTCTAAAGTCACCTTCATTTTCTAGCAAACTTTTATCAGTTAGCTTCTCTAAGAGATACATCAAGTTTAACAGAAGTAAAATGCGGTACCCAGGCACCTTACGATACCCAGGTACCCTACGATACCCACGTACCCAACGGTACCCAGGTACCCCACAGTGTACTCAGCGCTGCAGACGTCTGTCAGTAGTCAACATAAGTTTTTAACTATCAGAAAAGTGCTACATTATGTGAGGCAACACAGCGCAGACGTAGGAAGGCAGGTTAGGTTAGGTAAAGTTTGTCAGGAAACAGGACAAGTTTTTCCTGACGCGGGTCTTAGTCAAATGATGACGGAGGTCTTTCGCTGACTTACCGGACCACCTCTTTAAAAATTATGGTTACGATTATAGGAAATAGAGACTGTCAGTGCCCACATTGCCGCCAGAGCGCAGCACTTATCTCCAGGAGTCACGATAGGCTGAACGATCTCTCTGAAGTCTGTTACACTGTAATTACAAGTCTCACTAAACACAATCACTGGAATATTAATCATGACTAAAACCTGTCTACAGTGTAACAGTGATTTTAAGCAAACTTAGTACAATGCAGTGCTGTGTCATGGATGATTTTGTTTCATGCACTGATATCTCTGCATCCTCCGGCAATGATATTGAAACAAGGAAATGTTTTTGGATCTGCATGACAGAAGACGGTGTGAGAGAATTACATATATAAGAAACGACATTAACACAAGTTTTTTTCATAAATTACCAGTTTTATATAAGAGCTGGAAAAGTGAAGAAATGAGACTTGCATTAGATGGAGCAGTGTCAAAATAACACAAGAGAGACCAGAAACATTCACATAGAACAGGTAGAAAAGAAACACATATGCAATATAACACAGGTATGTCAAGAATACAACTGAACAGTAACACAAAAAGGAACAAAAACAAAAGTACAGATCACCGCAAGCAAAGCAAACTCAGCTTTGCGAAACTGTGTTTCAGTTAGTGATGTTGCTGGACTCGTAAATCAAGAAAATGCAAGAGAGTGCATTAGCTTGTGGTGGTCGTGGTGCTTCTGATGCAGTTAAAGATCTAGAAATACAAAATAGTGTGTCAGCCAGTGGTGTTGCTGGTTCACAAACTGCTTCTGAAGACGCTGTTGGTACACTTCTAGAAATAACGGTGCTGCTGCTGATTTTGGTACGGCTGCTGAAGATGGTGCCGGTGCGGACCTAGAAATTGAACAACATGGGAACTCAGCCGCCACAAATCCTAGCCAACAGAAAGCAGAAGTGAGCAAACTCTGTGTGGTGTGTATGTAGGCAGGGAATATCTGGAAAAACGAATGTGACGCCCAACTTTGACAATTAAAAAACGCAGTTATCTGCTTCAAACTTTTTCACCATTAAATGTGTTATACATCAGTCCACGAACAACAATGCTACAAGATAAACTGCTCTGCATACCATCTGAGAGTGATCAAGAGATACAAACTCACAAACCTTGGGGCACAGAATGTTGCCCAGGCACAGCGACTGATACGCTCGTGCCTTGCCTCCGAGAGAACTTCCCCTCCTATCTGTTGCTAGTTTTGCAACTTCGCAAGACTAGCGAAGGATCTAAAGATAAATATTTCGTTCAACATGTGGCTTGTTCTGCATACAACAACAACATATATAATCCAAAATAAAAGAACGTGTTTTACTCTAATTTAAAACAGATGTTCAACATTTTAATACTAAAAACTTCTTGCATCCTTCCCTCTAACCTCACTTGTGGTTCATAACTATTTTATACAGTTTAATACATCTTTCAATACTAAGTCACACTGTATCCAAAATATTTCATTAATACTGCATCTCCATAACGTATACGCCCAATAGTCAAAGTTGCTTTTCCTTGTAGTTTCGCAGACGAGAACAATTATTTTGGCTGATGGCTTATTGGTGTCTACGTCTCTCCTGTGTTCCATGGTAGGTAAGTAAGAGAGGCGGCGAGGCTGCGCTTCACAGAGAGCTGCCACACCTCCCGCTGCCACACCAAGCAGCACATCTCAAGGGAGAGGTGATATTTACCTCGGCTAATTAAAACCGTCATAGGAGTGAGGCAGAGCGCACGCGGCGGACACCAGGCAAGTCGCAATGTGATTTACATTTAAATGACTTCAATCAAAGTGTCGCGTGTTGGTCTTTGTTGAAGGTGTTTCACACATTACCCTGACGAGGCCCCACACTGCCAGTGCCCACCTAACAAAACTATTATTAATGATATCTTAATCTATACTCTCTCTTAACCTTGTTTGTCTCACCACCACCATGATGCTATCTCCCCCACAACTACCATGATACTGTCTACACCACTACTACCATGATACTGTCTCCCCCACCACCACCATAATACCGTCTCCCCCAACACCACCATGCTACTGTTTCCCCCAACACCACCATGATACTGTCTCCCCCTCCACAGCATGCTACTGTCTGCTCCACCACCACCATGATACTGTCTCCCCAACCACCATCATGTTACTGTCTCCCCCACCACCACCATGATACTGTCTCCCGCACCGCCACTATGATACTTCTAAACCACCACGACCATGGTACTGTCTCCCCCACCAGCACCATGATACTGTCTCCCCCACCAGCACCATGATACTGTCTCCCCCACCACCACCATGATACTGTCTCCCCCACCACAACCATGATACTGTCTCCCCCACCACCACCGTGATACTGTCTCCACCACCACGGATATGATACTGTCTCACCCACCACCACCCTGATACTGTCTCCCCCACCACCACCATGATACTGTCTCCACCACCACAACCATGATACTGTCTCCCCCACCAATATGATACTGTCTCCACCACCACCAACATGATACTGTCTCCACCACCACCACCATGCTACTGTCTCACCAACCACCACCGTGATACTATCTTCCCCACCACCACCATGGTACTGTCTGCTCCACCACCACCATGATACTGTCTGCCCCACAACCACCATGGTACTGTCTGCTCCACCACCACCATGATACTGTCTCCCATACCACCACCACCATTGATGATGTCTCCCCCACCACCACCATGCTACTGTCTGCTCTACCACCAAGATACTATCTCCCCAACCGCCACCTTGATACTGTCTGCTCCACTACAATGATTCTGTCTCCTCCACCACCACCATGATACTGTGTGCTCTACTACCATGATACTGTCTCCCCCACCACCACCATGATACTGTCTGCTTCACTACCATAATACTGTCTCCCCCACCACCACCATGATACTGTTTGCTCCACTACCATGATATTGTTTCCCTCACCACAACCATGGTACTTTCTCCCCAACATCATGATACTGTCTGCTCCACTACCATGATACTGTCTCCCCTACCACCACCATGACACTGTCTGCTCCACTACCATGATACTGTCTCCCCACCACCACCAAATTACTGTCTCCCCACCACCACCAAATTACTGTCTCCCCCACCACTACCATGATACTGACTGCTTCTCTACCATGATACTGTCTCCCCCACCACCATGATACTGTGTGCTCCAATACCATGATACTTTCTCCCCCACCACCACCATGATACTGTCTCCCCACCACCACCATGATGCTGTCTCCCCCACCACCACCATGGTACTGTCTGCTCCACCACCACCATGATACTGTCTCCCCAACCACCACCATGTCACTGTCTTCCCCACCACCACCATGGTACTGTCTGCTCCACCACCACCATAATACTGTCTCCCCACCACAACTACTGATAATGTCTCCCCCACCACCTCCATGGTACTGTCTGCTCCACCACCACCATGATACTGCCTCCCTCATCGCCACCATGATACTGTCTCTCCCACCACCACCATGATACTGTCTCCACCACCACCACCATCATACTGTCTCCACCACCATGATACTGTCTCTCCCACCACCACCAAGATACCGTCTCCCCACCACTACGATGATACTGTCTTCCCCACCACCACCATGATACTGCCTCCCCCACCACCACCATCATACTGTCTCCTGCACAACCACCACGACCATGATATTGTCTCCACCACCACCACCATCAAACTGTCTCCCGCACAACCACCATGATACTGCCACCACCACCACGACCATGATACTGTCTCCCACACCAGCACCATGATACTGTCTCCCCCACCACCACCATGATACTGTCTCCCCACCACCACCATGATACTGTCTCCCCACCGCCACCATGATACTGTCTCCACCACCACAACCATGATACTGTCTCGCTCACCACCATGATACTGTCTCCACCACCACCACCATGGTACTGTCTGCTCCACCACCACCATGATACTGTTTGCTCCACTACCATGATACTGTTTCCCTCACCACAACCATGGTACTTTCTCCCCAACACCATGATACTGTCTGCTCTACTACCATGATACTGTCTCCCCCATCACCACCATATTACTGTCTCCACCACTACTATGATACTGTCTGCTTCTCTACCGTGATACTGTCTCCCCAACCACCATGATACTGTGTGCTCCAATACCATGATACTGTCTCCCCCACCACCAACATGTAGATACTGTCTCTCCCACCACCACCATGGTACTGTCTGCTCCACCACCACCATGGTACTGTCTCCCCAACCACCACTATGATACTGTCTCTCCCACCACCAGCAAGGTACTGTCTGCTCCACCACCACCATGATACTGTCTCCCCACCACCACTGATGTCTCCCCCACCACCACCAAGGTACTGTCTGCTCCACCACCACCATGATACTGTCTCCCCACCACCACTGATGTCTCCCCCACCACCACCATGGCACTGTCTGCTCCACCACCACCATGATACTGTCTGCTATACTACCATGATACTGTCTCCCCACCACCACCAAATTACTGTCTCCCCCACCACTACCATGATACTGACTGCTTCTCTACCATGATACTGTCTCCCCCACCACCATGATACTGTGTGCTCCAATACCATGATACTTTCTCCCCCACCACCACCATGATACTGTCTCCCCACCACCACCATGATGCTGTCTCCCCCACCACCACCATGGTACTGTCTGCTCCACCACCACCATGATACTGTCTCCCCAACCACCACCATGTCACTGTCTTTCCCACCACCACCATGGTACTGTCTGCTCCACCACCACCATAATACTGTCTCCCCACCACAACTACTGATAATGTCTCCCCCACCACCTCCATGGTACTGTCTGCTCCACCACCACCATGATACTGTCTCCCCACCACCACCATGATACTGTCTCGCCACCACCACCATGATACTGTCTCCCCCACCACCACCATGATACTGTCTCCCGCGCCACCACCATGATACTGTCTCCTCCACCACCACCATGATACTGTCTCCTCCACCACCACCATGATACTGTCTCCCGCACAACCACCATGATACTGTCTCCCCCACCACCACCATCATACTGTCTCCTGCACAACCACCACGACCATGATATTGTCTCCACCACCACCACCATCAAACTGTCTCCCGCACAACCACCATGATACTGCCACCACCACCACGACCATGATACTGTCTCCCACATCAGCACCATGATACTGTCTCCCCACCGCCACCATGATACTGTCTCCACCACCACAACCATGATACTGTCTCGCTCACCACCATGATACTGTCTCCACCACCACCACCATGGTACTGTCTGCTCCACCACCACCATGATACTGTTTGCTCCACTACCATGATACTGTTTCCCTCACCACAACCATGGTACTTTCTCCCCAACACCATGATACTGTCTGCTCTACTACCATGATACTGTCTCCCCCATCACCACCATATTACTGTCTCCACCACTACTATGATACTGTCTGCTTCTCTACCGTGATACTGTCTCCCCAACCACCATGATACTGTGTGCTCCAATACCATGATACTGTCTCCCCCACCACCAACATGTAGATACTGTCTCCCCCACCACCACCAAGGTACTGTCTGCTCCACCACCACCATGGTACTGTCTCCCCAACCATCACTATGATACTGTCTCCCCCACCACCACCAAGGTACTGTCTGCTCCACCACCACCATGATACTGTCTCCCCACCACCACTGATAATGTCTCCCCCACCACCACCATGGCACTGTCTGCTCCACCACCACCATGATACTGTCTCCCCAACCACCACCATGATACTGTCTCCCCCTCCACCACCATGGTACTGTCTCTCGCACCACCACCATGATACTGTCTCTCCCACCACCACCATGGTACTGTCTCTCGCACCACCACCATGATATTGTCTAAACCGCCACGACCATGATACTGTCTCCCCCACCACTACCATCATACTGTCTCCACCACCACGACCATGATACTGTCTCCCCACCAGCACCATCATATTGTCTCCACCACCCCGACCATGATACTGTCTCCCCACCAGCACCATGATACTGTCTCCCCCACCATCATGATACTGTCTCCCGCACCACCACCGTGATACTGTCTCCCGCACCACCACCGTGATACTGTCTCCACCACCACGACCATAATATTGTCTCCCCCACCACCAACATGATACTGTCTCCCCCACCACCACCATGATACTGTCCCCCACCACCACCAAGATAATGTCTCCCCCACCACCACCATGATACTGTCTCCACCACCACAACCATGATACTGTCTCCACCACCACAGCATGATACTGTCTCCACCACCACAACCATGATACTGTCTCCCCACCACCATGATACTGTCTCCACCACCACAGCATGATACTGTCTCCACCACCACCACCACCATGATACTGTCTCCCCCAACATCACCAAGCTACTTTCTCCCTAACCACCACCATGATACTATCTCCCCCACCACCACCATGATACTATCCCCCACCACCACCATGGTACTGTCTGCTCCACCACCACCATGGTACTGTCTGCTCCACCACCACCATGGTACTGTCTGCCCCACCACCACCATGGTACCGTCTGCCACACATGCACACTATATATATATATATATATATATATATATATATATATATATATATATATATATATATATATATATATATATATATATATACACACACAGTTTCCAACAGTTCATATGATGAACGATGCAGTTGACAATATTATTGTAATCAGGGAAGATGGTAAACCAGTCCCTTAGTTATGTTGACGCACACGTCAACATAAGTAACTTAACTAATGTAAAATGTAACTCAACCATTTGAAGATTGAGTGATAAATTGCTTCGTGCACACGCCATTAACAAGGCCAACCTTCTTGTAGTAAGATACGCCAGTATTGAAATGTTGAAGCCAATTAAGAGAGACTTTCTAAAGCTATTTGGTGGCAACTAACTTCAGTAATGTTGTATATAAAAGTGAGCAAAGCTTCCCTGCACTTGTCAAGTGTTGCACATACCACCTTCACCTGGTAGTACGTAGTTCACCTGGTAGTACGTAGTTCACCTGGTAGTACGTAGTTCACCTGGTAGTACGTAGTTCACCTGGTAGTACGTAGTTCACCTGGTAGTACGTAGTTCACCTGGTAGTACGTAGTTCACCTGGTAGTACGTAGTCCACCAGGCGGGAATATGTGAAGGTGATCGCCTAAGTCGTTCTGATGTTATCAAGGATAATGTTAGAGCTCAGTAGTGATAGACAACAACACTGTACCTTAACATATGTCTGCTCTCACACAAACTTTTTAAGGGGTCATTAAATCCCTGAAAAAAAAAAAGCTATGAAAATGCAGGTTTTCAATATTTCTCGGTTTTTTCAGTTCTACTTAAAATTCTCTGCAATCCTCTTAAGAAAAAATATTTTATTTTGTTTTTTTTATGAAAGTCTCAATGATAAAATATTTATAAAATTAATAAAGAGGCATTTACAACACACAAATATTTGCAAGTAAGATGTACCAATATTTAAGCGTTTCAAGCCGACCAGAAGAGACATTCTATAGGTATTACATAGAAACCAATTTATTCAGTATAACTCGCAATTTAAAATGTACACAGCACAAAGTGAAAGCCAAACTTTGTTTTAATAAAGACCAAGAGTGAAAGTAGGAAGACAATCAGAGAAGACAATCAGAGAAGACAATCAGAGAAGACAATCAGAGAAGACAATCAGAGAAGACAATCAGAGAAGACAATCAGAGAAGACAATCAGAGAAGACAATCAGAGAAGACAATCAGAGAAGACAATCATAGAAGACAATCAGAGAAGACAATCAGAGAAGACAATCAGAGAAGACAATCAGAGAAGACAATCAGAGAAGACAATCAGAGAAGACAATCTGCAGTAACTGCTCTCACTTATTTTTAACAAATTCATTAAAATTATAATTTTTAAGTTAAGTAGTGTAAGTTGTGTGGTGACTTATTATGGAATATATCAGTGTTAATACCTTCAACCTGATCAAACATTACTCACTGGAAATAAATATTATTATTTAAAACTAACAAACTCGAATTTTTGGAGCTCAAAACCATAACAACTTTGGTTAATGGAAAATACATCAAGACTGAAAATTTGAAGACCATTAGAAGTCATCAGTGATGGTAGTTATGGTAGTTATGGTAGTTATGGTAATGATGGTAGTGATGGTAATGATGGTAGTGATGGTAGTTATGGTAGTGATGGTAGTGATGGTAGTGATGGTAGTGATGGTAGTTATGGTAGTGATGGTAGTGATGGTAGTGATGGTAGTTATGGTAGTGATGGTAGTGATGGTAGTGATGGTAGTGATGGTAGTGATGGTAGTGATGGTAGTGATGGTAGTGATGGTAGTTATGGTAGTGATGGTAGTGATGGTAGTGATGGTAGTTATGGTAGTGATGGTAGTTATGGTAGTGATGGTAGTGATGGTAGTGATGGTAGTGATGGTAGTGATGGTAGTGATGGTAGTGATGGTAGTGATGGTAGTTATGGTAATGATGGTAGTGATGGTAGTGATGGTAGTGATGGTAGTGATGGTAGTTATGGTAGTGATGGTAGTGATGGTAGTTATGGTAGTGATGGTAGTGATGGTAGTGATGGTAGTGATGGTAGTTATGGTAGTGATGGTAGTGATGGTAGTTATGGTAATGATGGTAGTGATGGTAGTTATGGTAGTGATGGTAGTGATGGTAGTTATGGTAGTGATGGTAGTGATGGTAGTTATGGTAGTGATGGTAGTGATGGTAGTGATGGTAGTGATGGTAGTTATGGTAATGATGGTAGTGATGGTAGTGATGGTAGTGATGGTAGTGATGGTAGTGATGGTAGTTATGGTAATGATGGTAGTGATGGTAGTGATGGTAGTGATGGTAGTTATGGTAATGATGGTAGTGATGGCAATGATGGTAGTTATGGTAATGATGGTAGTGATGGTAATGATGGTAGTGATGGTAGTGATGGTAGTGATGGTAGTTATGGTAATGATGGTAGTGATGGTAGTGATGGTAGTGATGGTAGTGATGGTAATGATAGTGATGGTAGTGATGGTAATGATGGTAGTGATGGTAATGATGGTAGTGATGGTAGAGATGGAAGTGATGGTAGAGATGCTAGTGATGGTAGAGATGCTAGTGATGGTAGAGATGGAAGTGATGGTAGTGATGGTAGAGATGGAAGTGATGGTAGTGACTGAAGTGATGGTAGCGATGATAGTGATGGTAGTGATGGTAGTGATGGTAGAGATGCTAGTGATGGTAGAGATGGTAGTGATGGTAGAGATGGTAGTGATGGTAGACATGGTAGAGATGGTAGTGATGGTAGAGATGGAAGTTACGGTAGAGATGCTACTGATGGTAGAGATGGTAGTGATGGTAGTAATGGTAGTAATGGTAGTAATGGTAGTGATGGAAGTGATGGTAGAGAGGGTAGTGATGGTAGTGATGGTCGTGATGGAAGAGATGGTAGTGATGGTAGAGATGGTAGAGATGGTAGTGATGGAAGTTACGGTAGTGATGGTAGTGATGGAAGTTACGGCAGTGATGGTAGTGATGGAAGTTACGGTAGTGATGGTAGAGATGGTAGTGATGGAAGTTACGGTAGTGATGGTAGTAATGGAAGTTACGGTAGTGATGGTAGTGATGGAAGTAACGGTAGTGATGGTAGTGATGGAAGTTACGGTAGTGATGGTAGAGATGGTAGTGATGGAAGTTACGGTAGTGATGGTAGTAATGGAAGTTACAGTAGTGATGGTAGTGATGGAAGTAACGGTAGTGATGGAAGTTACGGTAGTGATGGAGGTTACGGTAGTGATGGTAGTAGTGATGATGGAGTTACGGTAGATTACGGTAGTGATGGAGGTTACGGTAGTGATGAGGTTACGGTAGTGATGGTAGTGATGGAAGTTACGGTAGTGATGGAGGTTACGGTAGTGATGGTAGTGATGGAAGTTACGGTAGTGATGGTAGTGATGGAAGTTACGGTAGTGATGGAGGTTACGGTAGTGATGGTAGTGATGGAAGTTACGGTAGTGATGGAAGTTACGGTAGTGATGGTAGTGATGGAAGTTACGGTAGTGATGGAGGTTACGGTAGTGATGGTAGTGATGGAAGTTACGGTAGTGATGGTAGTGATGGAAGTTACGGTAGTGATGGAAGTTACGGTAGTGATGGAAGTTACGGTAGTGATGGAGGTTACGGTAGTGATGGTAGTGATGGAAGTTACGGTAGTGATGGAAGTTACGGTAGTGATGGAAGTTACGGTAGTGATGGTAGTGATGGAAGTTACGGTAGTGATGGAAGTTACGGTAGTGATGGTAGTGATGGAAGTTACGGTAGTGATGGAAGTTACGGTAGTGATGGTAGTGATGGAAGTTACGGTAGTGATGGAGGTTACGGTAGTGATGGTAGTAATGGAAGTTACGGTAGTGATGGTAGTGATGGTAGTGATGGAGGTTACGGTAGTGATGGTAGTGATGGAAGTTACGGTAGTGATGGAAGTTACGGTAGTGATGGAAGTTACGGTAGTGATGGAAGTTACGGTAGTGATGGAAGTTACGGTAGTGATGGAAGTTACGGTAGTGATGGAAGTTACGGTAGTGATGGAAGTTACGGTAGTGATGGAAGTTACGGTAGTGATGGAAGTTACGGTAGTGATGGAAGTTACGGTAGTGATGGAAGTTACGGTAGTGATGGAGGTTACGGTAGTGATGGTAGTGATGGAAGTTACGGTAGTGATGGAAGTTACGGTAGTGATGGAAGTTACGGTAGTGATGGAAGTTACGGTAGTGATGGTAGTGATGGAAGTTACGGTAGTGATGGAAGTTACGGTAGTGATGGAAGTTACGGTAGTGATGGAAGTTACGGTAGTGATGGAAGTTACGGTAGTGATGGAAGTTACGGTAGTGATGGAGGTTACGGTAGTGATGGTAGTAATGGAAGTTACGGTAGTGATGGTAGTGATGGAAGTAACGGTAGTGATGGTAGTGATGGAAGTTACGGTAGTGATGGAGGTTACGGTAGTGATGGTAGTGATGTAAGTTATGGTAGTGATGGAAGTTACGGTAGTGATGGAAGTTACGGTAGTGATGGTAGTGATGGAAGTTACGGTAGTGATGGAAGTTACGGTAGTGATGGTAGTGATGGAAGTTACGGTAGTGATGGAAGTTACGGTAGTGATGGTAGTGATGGAAGTTACGGTAGTGATGGTAGTGATGGAAGTTACGGTAGTGATGGAAGTTACGGTAGTGATGGAAGTTACGGTAGTGATGGTAGTGATGGAAGTTACGGTAGTGATGGAAGTTACGGTAGTGATGGTAGTGATGGAAGTTACGGTAGTGATGGTAGTGATGGAAGTTACGGTAGTGATGGTAGTGATGGAAGTTACGGTAGTGATGGTAGTGATGGAAGTTACGGTAGTGATGGTAGTGATGGCACTGATTCCAATAACTCCAAGTTTTATAGAAAACTTCGTGTACTCGTAAACTTGTGATGAGAGACAGTAAACACAAGAGGTATTATTATGCTGCTCATAAGCTGCATCAACCATTAAACTTGTGATGAGAGACAGTAAACACAAGAGGTATTATTATCCTGCTCATAAGCTGCATCAACCATTAAACTTGTGATGAGAGACAGTAAACACAAGAGGTATTATTATCCTGCTCATAAGCTGCATCAACCATTAAACTTGTGATGAGAGACAGTAAACACAAGAGGTATTATTATCCTGCTCATAAGCTGCATCAACCATTAAACTTGTGATGAGAGACAGTAAACACAAGAGGTATTATTATCCTGCTCATAAGCTGCATCAACCATTAAACTTGTGATGAGAGACAGTAAACACAAGAGGTATTATTATCCTGCTCATAAGCTGCATCAACCATTAAACTTGTCATGAGAGACAGTAAACACAAGATGTATTATTATCCTGCTCATAAGCTGCATCAACCATTAAACTTGTCATGAGAGACAGTAAACACAAGAGGTATTATTATCCTGCTCATAAACTGCATCAACCATTAAACTTGTCATGAGAGACAGTAAACACAAGAGGTATTATTATCCTGCTCATAAACTGCATCAACCATTAAACTTGTGATGAGAGACAGTAAACACAAGAGGTATTATTATCCTGCTCATAAGCTGCATCAACCATTAAACTTGTCATGAGAGACAGTAAACACAAGAGGTATTATTATCCTGCTCATAAGCTGCATCAACCATTAAACTTGTGATGAGAGACAGTAAACACAAGAGGTATTATTATCCTGCTCATAAGCTGCATCAACCATTAAACTTGTCATGAGAGACAGTAAACACAAGAGGTATTATTATCCTGCTCATAAGCTGCATCAACCATTAAACTTGTGATGAGAGACAGTAAACACAAGAGGTATTATTATCCTGCTCATAAGCTGCATCAACCATTAAACTTGTGATGAGAGACAGTAAACACAAGAGGTATTATTATGCTGCTCATAAGCTGCATCAACCATTAAACTTGTGATGAGAGACAGTAAACACAAGAGGTATTATTATCCTGCTCATAAGCTGCATCAACCATTAAACTTGTGATGAGAGACAGTAAACACGAGGTATTATTATGCTGCTCATAAGCTGCATCAACCATTAAACTTGTCATGAGAGACAGTAAACACAAGAGGTATTATTATCCTGCTCATAAGCTGCATCAACCATTAAACTTGTGATGAGAGACAGTAAACACAAGAGGTATTATTATGCTGCTCATAAGCTGCATCAACCATTAAACTTGTGATGAGAGACAGTAAACACAAGAGGTATTATTATCCTGCTCATAAGCTGCATCAACCATTAAACTTGTCATGAGAGACAGTAAACACAAGAGGTATTATTATCCTGCTCATAAGCTGCATCAACCATTAAACTTGTCATGAGAGACAGTAAACACAAGAGGTATTATTATCCTGCTCATAAGCTGCATCAACCATTAAACTTGTGATGAGAGACAGTAAACACAAGAGGTATTATTATCCTGCTCATAAGCTGCATCAACCATTAAACTTGTGATGAGAGACAGTAAACACAAGAGGTATTATTATCCTGCTCATAAGCTGCATCAACCATTAAACTTGTGATGAGAGACAGTAAACACAAGAGGTATTATTATGCTGCTCATAAGCTGCATCAACCATTAAACTTGTGATGAGAGACAGTAAACACAAGAGGTATTATTATGCTGCTCATAAGCTGCATCAACCATTAAACTTGTGATGAGAGACAGTAAACACAAGAGGTATTATTATCCTGCTCATAAGCTGCATCAACCATTAAACTTGTGATGAGAGACAGTAAACACAAGAGGTATTATTATGCTGCTCATAAGCTGCATCAACCATTAAACTTGTGATGAGAGACAGTAAACACAAGAGGTATTATTATGCTGCTCATAAGCTGCATCAACCATTAAACTTGTGATGAGAGACAGTAAACACAAGAGGTATTATTATGCTGCTCATAAGCTGCATCAACCATTAAACTTGTGATGAGAGACAGTAAACACAAGAGGTATTATTATGCTGCTCATAAGCTGCATCAACCATTAAACTTGTGATGAGAGACAGTAAACAGAAGAGGTATTATTATCCTGCTCATAAGCTGCATCAACCATTAAACTTGTCATGAGAGACAGTAAACACAAGAGGTATTATTATGCTGCTCATAAGCTGCATCAACCATTAAACTTGTGATGAGAGACAGTAAACACAAGAGGTATTATTATCCTGCTCATAAGCTGCATCAACCATTAAACTTGTCATGAGAGACAGTAAACACAAGAGGTATTATTATGCTGCTCATAAGCTGCATCAACCATTAAACTTGTCATGAGAGACAGTAAACACAAGAGGTATTATTATCCTGCTCATAAGCTGCATCAACCATTAAACTTGTCATGAGAGACAGTAAACACAAGAGGTATTATTATCCTGCTCATAAGCTGCATCAACCATTAAACTTGTCATGAGAGACAGTAAACACAAGAGGTATTATTATCCTGCTCATAAGCTGCATCAACCATTAAACTTGTCATGAGAGACAGTAAACACAAGAGGTATTATTATCCTGCTCATAAGCTGCATCAACCATTAAACTTGTGATGAGAGACAGTAAACACAAGAGGTATTATTATCCTGCTCATAAGCTGCATCAACCATTAAACTTGTCATGAGAGACAGTAAACACAAGAGGTATTATTATCCTGCTCATAAGCTGCATCAACCATTAAACTTGTGATGAGAGACAGTAAACACAAGAGGTATTATTATCCTGCTCATAAGCTGCATCAACCATTAAACTTGTCATGAGAGACAGTAAACACAAGAGGTATTATTATCCTGCTCATAAGCTGCATCAACCATTAAACTTGTCATGAGAGACAGTAAACACAAGAGGTATTATTATCCTGCTCATAAGCTGCATCAACCATTAAACTTGTCATGAGAGACAGTAAACACAAGAGGTATTATTATGCTGCTCATAAGCTGCATCAACCATTAAACTTGTGATGAGAGACAGTAAACACAAGAGGTATTATTATGCTGCTCATAAGCTGCATCAACCATTAAACTTGTGATGAGAGACAGTAAACACGAGGTATTATTATGCTGCTCATAAGCTGCATCAACCATTAAACTTGTGATGAGAGACAGTAAACACAAGAGGTATTATTATGCTGCTCATAAGCTGCATCAACCATTAAACTTGTGATGAGAGACAGTAAACACAAGAGGTATTATTATGCTGCTCATAAGCTGCATCAACCATTAAACTTGTGATGAGAGACAGTAAACACAAGAGGTATTATTATCCTGCTCATAAGCTGCATCAACCATTAAACTTGTGATGAGAGACAGTAAACACAAGAGGTATTATTATCCTGCTCATAAGCTGCATCAACCATTAAACTTGTCATGAGAGACAGTAAACACAAGAGGTATTATTATGCTGCTCATAAGCTGCATCAACCATTAAATATTGAAGCCACTCAGGAGAGGTAAATTAAAATTTATTTAATGTGATATAACAGAAATAAAAAATTCACCTCATCACGTTGTTCTTTTAATTTCCTTCTTTAACACATCCTCCCATATTCATCACTAACCTTCTCACCTTCTCTTCATAATCTCCCAAAAGCACAGTGTCATCAGCAAAGAACCAACTGTAACATTTCTCACTTCCTATTTGATTCTTGAACTTTTAATCCCAAACTTCTTCCCAACACCCCAACATTCACTTCTCTTACAACTCCATCTATAAATATGATAAATAACCATGGCAACAGCACGCATCCCTATCTAAGGCCCACTTTTGCTAGGAAATGATCTCTTTACTATACACCTTAACCTGAGCCTCACTATTCTCATAAAAATTCTTTAACTGTTTTAAGTAACCTACCAACAATTTCATAGACTTGCAATATGAGCTAAATTTCTCCTCTTTTTCCTCCTCCTTTTCAGAATTCATAAGTGCAACGAAGACTTCCTTATCTTAGTCTAAATATTGTTCAGTTATATGCTTTAATGCAAACATTTGGTGTACACATCCCCTACCTTCAGGAAACCTCCCTGTTCCTCAGTCATCATCCTCTCCGTCTTTAACTCTTTCAATAATAACTCTACCACTCACTCTACCTAATATACTCAAACGCTTTTTCTCTACACACACACACACACACACACACACACACACACACACACACACACACACACACACACATAGATTGTAAATTTTCAGAGAATAGGGGGGTACTCGAAGGGGAGAAACCGACCAATCAAGCTGATTCTCAGGACGGAAACAGTGCGGAACAGGATCCTCCAAGAGAAACCACGATTGAAATACTCGGAAGAGTACAAGAGGGTGTTCCTAGACAGAGACAGAACAAAATCAGAACGACAGTAGCTGAGGGAGAGGACAAAAAAGCGAAAGGAGCTAGGAAAAGAGACAAGGAGGGAACCAGCAGAGGTCAGTCAGAGCAGAACAGAACAGCGTTGGAAAGGAAACTGAAGGTATGGTACACAAACGCTGATGGAATAACAAATAAGTGGGAGGAGTGGCATGAAAGAGTCAAAGAAGCATCACCGGACATCATAGCTCTCACAGAAACCAAGCTTACAGGTATGATAACAGATGCCATCTTTCCAACGGGATACCAAATCCTGAGGAAAGACAGAGGGAACAGGGGGGTGGAGGAGTGGCGTTGCTGATCAAAAATCGCTGGAATTTTGATGAGCTGGAGAGAGGAGACAGCGGAGAAGAAAGTGATTACATAGTGGGAACACTTCACTCTGGAGGTCCCAAGGTGGTAATAGCAGTGATGTATAACCCACCACAGAACAGCAGGAGGCCAAGGCAAGAGTACGACGAGAGCAATAGAGCGATGGTTGACACACTGGCTAGAGTGGCCAGAAGAGCTCATGCATGCAGGGCAAAGCTCCTGATCATGGGTGACTTTAACCACAAGGAGATCGATTGGGAGAACTTGGACCCACATGGGGGCCAAGATACATGGAGGGCTAAGATGATGGAGGTGGTACTGGAAAACTTCATGTGCCAACACGTAAGGGACACTACAAGAGAGAGAGGAGAGGATGAACCAGCAAGGCTGGACTTAGTATTCACCTTGAGTAGTGCAGATATCGAGGACATCACATATGAAAGACCCCTTGGGGCCAGTGACCATGTGGTTTTAAGCTTCGAATACACAGTAGAGCTACAAGTGGAGGGAGAAGCAGGAAGGCCAGGACGAATGAAGCCAAACTACAAGAAAGGGGACTACACAGGAATGAGGAACTACCTGAACGGGGTTCAGTGGGACAGAGAACTGGCAGGGAAGCCAGTTAATGAGATGATGGAATATGTAGCAACAAAATGCAAGGAGGCTGAGGAGAGGTTTGTACCCAAGGGTAACAGGATTAATGAAAAAGCCAGGATGAGCCCATGGTTTACCCAAAGGTGCAGGGAGGCAAAAACCAAGTGTGCTAGGGAATGGAAGAAATATAGAAGGCAAAGGACCCAGGAGAATAAGGAGAACAGTCGTAGAGCCAGAAACGAATATGCACAGATAAGAAGGGAGGCCCAAAGACAATATGAAAATGACATAGCAGCGAAAGCCAAATCTGACCCGAAACTGTTGTACAGCCACATCAGGAGGAAAACAACAGTCAAGGACCAGGTAATCAGGCTAAGGAAGGAAGGAGGAGAGACAACAAGAAATGACCGTGAAGTATGTGAAGAACTCAACAAGAGATTCAAAGAAGTGTTCACAGAGGAGACAGAAGGGACTCCAGAAAGACGGAGAGGTGGGGCACACCACCAAGTGCTGGACACAGTGCACACAACCGAGGAAGAAGTGAAGAGGCTTCTGAGTGAGCTAGATACCTCAAAGGCAATGGGGCCAGATAACATCACCCCATGGGTATTGAGAGAGGGAGCAGAGGCGCTATGTGTACCCCTAACAACAATATTCAATACATCTATCGAAACAGGGAGATTGCCTGAGGCATGGAAGACAGCAAATGTAGTCCCAATCTTTAAAAAAGGAGACAGACATGAAGCATTAAACTACAGACCAGTGTCACTGACATGTATAGTATGCAAAATCATGGAGAAGATTATCAGAAGAGTGGTGGAACACCTAGAAAGGAATGATCTCATCAACAGCAGCCAACATGGTTTCAGGGACGGGAAATCCTGTGTCACAAACCTACTGGAGTTCTATGACATGGTGACAGCAGTAAGACAAGAGAGAGAGGGGTGGGTGGATTGCATTTTCTTGGACTGCAAGAAGGCGTTTGACACAGTTCCACACAAGAGATTGGTGCAAAAACTGGAGGACCAAGCAGGGATAACAGGGAAGGCACTACAATGGATCAGGGAATACTTGTCAGGAAGACAGCAGCGAGTCATGGTACGTGGCGAGGTGTCAGAGTGGGCACCTGTGACCAGCGGGGTCCTGCAGGGGTCAGTCCTAGGACCAGTGCTGTTTCTGGTATTTGTGAACGACATGACGGAAGGAATAGACTCTGAGGTGTCCCTGTTTGCAGATGACGTGAAGTTGATGAGAAGAATTCACTCGATCGAAGACCAGGCAGAACTACAAAGGGATCTGGACAGGCTGCAGACCTGGTCCAGCAATTGGCTCCTGGAGTTCAATCCCACCAAGTGCAAAGTCATGAAGATTGGGGAAGGGCAAAGAAGGCCGCAGACGGAGTACAGTCTAGGGGGTCAGAGACTACAAACCTCACTCAAGGAAAAAGATCTTGGGGTGAGTATAACACCAGGCACATCTCCTGAAGCGCACATCAACCAAATAACTGCTGCAGCATATGGGCGCCTAGCAAACCTCAGAACAGCATTCCGACATCTTAATAAGGAATCATTCAGGACCCTGTACACCGTGTATGTTAGGCCCATATTGGAGTATGCAGCACCAGTTTGGAACCCACACCTAGCCAAGCACGTGAAGAAACTAGAGAAAGTGCAAAGGTTTGCAACAAGACTAGTCCCAGAGCTAAGAGGTATGTCCTACGAGGAGAGGTTAAGGGAAATCAACCTGACGACACTGGAGGACAGGAGAGATAGGGGGGACATGATAACGACATACAAAATACTGAGAGGAATTGACAAGGTGGACAAAGACAGGATGTTCCAGAGATTGGACACAGTAACAAGGGGACACAGTTGGAAGCTGAAGACACAGATGAATCACAGGGATGTTAGGAAGTATTTCTTCAGCCACAGAGTAGTCAGTAAGTGGAATAGTTTGGGAAGCGATGTAGTGGAGGCAGGATCCATACATAGCTTTAAGCAGAGGTATGATAAAGCTCACGGCTCAGGGAGAGTGACCTAGTAGCGATCAGTGAAGAGGCGGGGCCAGGAGCTCGGACTCGACCCCCGCAACCTCAACTAGGTGAGTACAACTAGGTGAGTACACACACACACACACACACACACACACACACACACATTTAACGGCATCATATCTGACAACACTACGTGGTGCACGATATATTATGATGCACGATACATAGTGAACCACAATACATACTGATGTATAATACATACTGGTATACACTACATACTGGTGTACGATACATGCTGGTATACACTACATACTGGTGTACAATACATACTGGTGTACAATACATACTGGTATATAATACATGCTGGTATACACTACATACTGGTGTACAATACATACTGGTGTACAATACATACTGGTATACAATACATACTGGTATACACTACATACTGGTGTACAATACATGCTGGTGTACAATATATACTGGTATACACTACATACTGGTGTACAATACATACTGGTATATAATACATACTGGTATACAATACATACTGGTATACACTACATACTGGTGTACGATACATGCTGGTGTACAATACATGCTGGTGTACAATATATACTGGTATACAATACATACTGGTGTACGATACATGCTGGTGTACAATACATGCTGGTGTACAATATATACTGGTATACAATACATACTGGTGTACGATACATGCTGGTGTACAATACATACTGGTGTACAATACATACTGGTATATAATACATACTGGTATACAATACATACTGGTGTACGATACATACTGGTGTACAATACATACTGGTATACAATACATACTGGTGTACGATACATACTGGTGTACAATACATACTGGTATACAATACATACTGGTATACAATACATACTGGTGTACAATACATACTGGTATACAATACATACTGGTATACAATACATACTGGTGTACGATACATGCTGGTATACAATACATACTGGAATACACTACACAGTGATACACAATACATACTGTGCACAATACACACTGGTGCACAACACATACTGATACACAATACATACTGATACACAATACAAACTGATACACAATACAAACTGATACACAATACAAACTGATACACAATACAAACTGATACACAATACAAACTGATACACAATACAAACTGATACACAATACAAACTGATACACAATACAAACTGATACACAATACATACTGATACACAATACATACTGATACACAATACAAACTGATACACAATACAAACTGATACACAATACAAACTGATACACAATACAAACTGATACACAATACAAACTGATACACAATACATACTTATACACAACACATACTGCTATATAACACATACTGGTGCACAATACATACTGATACAAAATACATACTGGGGTACAAAACATACTGATACACAATACATACTGGTGCAAAATACATACTGATACACAATACATACTGATACACAATACAAACTGATACACAATACAAACTGATACACAATACATACTTATACACAACACATACTCCTACATAACACATACTGGTGCACAATACATACTGGTGCACAATACATACTGGGGCACAATACATACTGATACACAATACATACTGATACACAATACAAACTGAAACACAATACAAACTGATACACAATACAAACTGATACACAATACATACTTATACACAACACATACTCCTACATAACACATACTGGTGCACAATACATACTGGTGCACAATACATACTGGGGCACAATACATATTGATACACAATACATACTGATACACAATACAAACTGATACACAATACAAACTGATACACAACACATACTGCTACATAACACATACTGGTGCACAATACATACTGATACAAAATACATACTGGGGTACAATACATACTGATACACAATACATACTGGTGCACAATACATACTGATACACAATACATACTGGTGCACAATACATACTGGGGCACAATACATACTGGTGTTCAATACATATTGGTGTACAATACATATTGGTGCACAATACATACTGGTGTACAATACATATTGGTGCACAATACTGGTGTACAATACATACTGGAGCACAATACATACTGGTGCACAATACATACTGGGGCACAATACATACTGGTGCACAATACATACTGGTGCACAATACATACTGGGGCACAATACAAACTGGGGCACAATACATACTGGTGCACAATACATACTGGCGCACAATACATACTGGTGCACAATACATACTGGTGCACAATACATACTGGTGCACAATACATACTGGGGCACAATACATACTGGTGCACAATACATACTGGTGCACAATACATACTGGGGCACAATACAAACTGAGGCACAATACATACTGGTGCACAATACATACTGGTGCACAATACATACTGGTGCACAATACATAATGGGGCACAATACATACTGGTGCACAATACATGCTGGTGCACAATACATACTGGGGCACAATACATACTGGTGCACAATACATACTGGTGCACAATACATACTGGGGCACAACACATACTGGGGCACAATACATACTGGTGCACAATACATACTGGGGCACAATACATATTGATACACAATACATACTGATACACAATACAAACTGATACACAATACAAACTGATACACAACACATACTGCTACATAACACATACTGGTGCACAATACATACTGATACAAAATACATACTGGGGTACAATACATACTGATACACAATACATACTGGTGCACAATACATACTGATACACAATACATACTGGTGCACAATACATACTGGGGCACAATACATACTGGTGTTCAATACATATTGGTGTACAATACATATTGGTGCACAATACATACTGGTGTACAATACATATTGGTGCACAATACTGGTGTACAATACATACTGGAGCACAATACATACTGGTGCACAATACATACTGGGGCACAATACATACTGGTGCACAATACATACTGGTGCACAATACATACTGGGGCACAATACAAACTGGGGCACAATACATACTGGTGCACAATACATACTGGCGCACAATACATACTGGTGCACAATACATACTGGTGCACAATACATACTGGTGCACAATACATACTGGGGCACAATACATACTGGTGCACAATACATACTGGTGCACAATACATACTGGGGCACAATACAAACTGAGGCACAATACATACTGGTGCACAATACATACTGGTGCACAATACATACTGGTGCACAATACATAATGGGGCACAATACATACTGGTGCACAATACATGCTGGTGCACAATACATACTGGGGCACAATACATACTGGTGCACAATACATACTGGTGCACAATACATACTGGGGCACAACACATACTGGGGCACAATACATACTGGTGCACAATACATACTGGGGCACAATACATATTGATACACAATACATACTGATACACAATACAAACTGATACACAATACAAACTGATACACAACACATACTGCTACATAACACATACTGGTGCACAATACATACTGATACAAAATACATACTGGGGTACAATACATACTGATACACAATACATACTGGTGCACAATACATACTGATACACAATACATACTGGTGCACAATACATACTGGGGCACAATACATACTGGTGTTCAATACATATTGGTGTACAATACATATTGGTGCACAATACATACTGGTGTACAATACATATTGGTGCACAATACTGGTGTACAATACATACTGGAGCACAATACATACTGGTGCACAATACATACTGGGGCACAATACATACTGGTGCACAATACATACTGGTGCACAATACATACTGGGGCACAATACAAACTGGGGCACAATACATACTGGTGCACAATACATACTGGCGCACAATACATACTGGTGCACAATAAATACTGGTGCACAATACATACTGGTGCACAATACATACTGGGGCACAATACATACTGGTGCACAATACATACTGGTGCACAATACATACTGGGGCACAATACAAACTGGGGCACAATACATACTGGTGCACAATACATACTGGTGCACAATACATACTGGTGCACAATACATAATGGGGCACAATACATACTGGTGCACAATACATGCTGGTGCACAATACATACTGGGGCACAATACATACTGGTGCACAATACATACTGGTGCACAATACATACTGGGGCACAACACATACTGGGGCACAATACATACTGGTGCACAATACATACTGGGGCACAATACATACTGGCGCACAATACATACTGGTGCACAATACATACTGGTGCACAATACATACTGGGGCACAATACATACTGGGGCACAATACATACTGGGGCACAATACATACTGAGGCACAATACATACTGGTGCACAATACATACTGGTGCACAATACATACTGGAGCACAATACATACTGGTGCACAATACATACTGGTGCACAATACATACTGGTGCACAATACATACTGGAGCACAATACATACTGGTGCACAATACATACTGGGGCACAATACATACTGGTGCACAATACATACTGGGGCACAATACATACTGGTGCACAATACATACTGGTGCACAATACATACTGGAGCACAATACATACTGGTGCACAATACATACTGGAGCACAATACATACTGGTGCACAATACATACTGGAGCACAATACATACTGGTGCACAATACATACTGGTGCACAATACATACTGGTGCACAATACATACTGGGGCACAATACATACTGGGGCACAATACATATTGGTGCACAATACATACTGGGGCACAATGCATACTGGGGCACAATACATACTGGGGCACAATACATATTGGTGCACAATACATACTGGGGCACAATACATACTGGTGCACAATACATACTGGGGCACAATACATATTGGTGCACAATACATACTGGTGCACAATACATACTGGTGCACAATACATACTGGGGCACAATACATATTGGTGCACAATACATACTGGGGCACAATACATACTGGGGCACAATACATACTGGTGCACAATACATACTGGTGCACAACACATACTGGTGCACAATACATACTGGGGCACAATACATATTGGTGCACAATACATACTGGGGCACAATACATACTGGGGCACAATACATACTGGGGCACAATACATATTGGTGCACAATACATACTGGGGCACAATACATACTGGGGCACAATACATACTGGTGCACAATACATACTGGTGCACAACACATACTGGTGCACAATACATACTGGGGCACAATACATACTGGTGCACAATACATACTGGGGCACAATACATACTGGGGCACAATACATACTGGGGCACAATACATATTGGTGCACAATACATACTGGTGCACAATACATACTGGGGCACAATACATACTGGGGCACAATACATACTGGGGCACAATACATACTGGTGCACAATACATACTGGTGCACAATACATACTGGTGCACAATACATATTGGTGCACAATACATACTGGGGCACAATACATACTGGGGCACAATACATACTGGGGCACAATACATACTGGGGCACAATACATACTGGGGCACAATACATATTGGTACACAATACATACTGATACACAATACAAACTGATACACAATACAAACTGATACACAACACATACTGCTACATAACACATACTGGTGCACAATACATACTGATACAAAATACATACTGGGGTACAATACATACTGATACACAATACATACTGGTGCACAATACATACTGATACACAATACATACTGGTGCACAATACATACTGGGGCACAATACATACTGGTGTTCAATACATATTGGTGTACAATACATATTGGTGCACAATACATACTGGTGTACAATACATATTGGTGCACAATACTGGTGTACAATACATACTGGAGCACAATACATACTGGTGCACAATACATACTGGGGCACAATACATACTGGTGCACAATACATACTGGTGCACAATACATACTGGGGCACAATACAAACTGGGGCACAATACATACTGGTGCACAATACATACTGGCGCACAATACATACTGGTGCACAATAAATACTGGTGCACAATACATACTGGTGCACAATACATACTGGGGCACAATACATACTGGTGCACAATACATACTGGTGCACAATACATACTGGGGCACAATACAAACTGGGGCACAATACATACTGGTGCACAATACATACTGGTGCACAATACATACTGGTGCACAATACATAATGGGGCACAATACATACTGGTGCACAATACATGCTGGTGCACAATACATACTGGGGCACAATACATACTGGTGCACAATACATACTGGTGCACAATACATACTGGGGCACAACACATACTGGGGCACAATACATACTGGTGCACAATACATACTGGGGCACAATACATACTGGCGCACAATACATACTGGTGCACAATACATACTGGTGCACAATACATACTGGGGCACAATACATACTGGGGCACAATACATACTGGGGCACAATACATACTGAGGCACAATACATACTGGTGCACAATACATACTGGTGCACAATACATACTGGAGCACAATACATACTGGTGCACAATACATACTGGTGCACAATACATACTGGTGCACAATACATACTGGAGCACAATACATACTGGTGCACAATACATACTGGGGCACAATACATACTGGTGCACAATACATACTGGGGCACAATACATACTGGTGCACAATACATACTGGTGCACAATACATACTGGAGCACAATACATACTGGTGCACAATACATACTGGAGCACAATACATACTGGTGCACAATACATACTGGAGCACAATACATACTGGTGCACAATACATACTGGTGCACAATACATACTGGTGCACAATACATACTGGGGCACAATACATACTGGGGCACAATACATATTGGTGCACAATACATACTGGGGCACAATGCATACTGGGGCACAATACATACTGGGGCACAATACATATTGGTGCACAATACATACTGGGGCACAATACATACTGGTGCACAATACATACTGGGGCACAATACATATTGGTGCACAATACATACTGGTGCACAATACATACTGGTGCACAATACATACTGGGGCACAATACATATTGGTGCACAATACATACTGGGGCACAATACATACTGGGGCACAATACATACTGGTGCACAATACATACTGGTGCACAACACATACTGGTGCACAATACATACTGGGGCACAATACATATTGGTGCACAATACATACTGGGGCACAATACATACTGGGGCACAATACATACTGGGGCACAATACATATTGGTGCACAATACATACTGGGGCACAATACATACTGGGGCACAATACATACTGGTGCACAATACATACTGGTGCACAACACATACTGGTGCACAATACATACTGGGGCACAATACATACTGGTGCACAATACATACTGGGGCACAATACATACTGGGGCACAATACATACTGGGGCACAATACATATTGGTGCACAATACATACTGGTGCACAATACATACTGGGGCACAATACATACTGGGGCACAATACATACTGGGGCACAATACATACTGGTGCACAATACATACTGGTGCACAATACATACTGGTGCACAATACATACTGGTGCACAATACATACTGGGGCACAATACATACTGGGGCACAATACATACTGGGGCACAATACATACTGGGGCACAATACATACTAGGGCACAATACATACTGGGGCACAATACATACTGGGGCACACGCTACAATAAGAGTAGATATACACACAGTGACAATCATTAGTGGGAACAATAGAGCCTGGCCACGTTTTTTGTGCTGGTGATGCATCCGCCACTCCCAGGTGTGGGGGAGGGGATGTGCTGGGGGGGGACAGGAGTGACCCTTGTGGGGAGGGGGAAGGGAAGAAAATGGAGCCAAGGGAAGGGGGAGGAGCAGGAACAAACAGAAGCTTGACTTGTTCTTATCAATAATATTAAGAGCGAGAAGTGAGTAATGAAACACGGATGTACTTGTCCCAAGACTTAACTGCTGGCTGGCTACCTGGCTGTTTCTGTTGCTATCATATAGTCAACCAGCACACAAACTTTCTATCAAATTTTGCTAAAACAAAAGTTGATGTCGCGAGCTTTGCGTGACAATGACTGAGTGGTTTTACACGTATGTATACATCTATCCTAGAATATACAAGGTAATACAAATTGGCCCAGTAGGCATGATGCAGTGCTTTCTTTCTTAATTAGGTATGACTTGGACCTGCCTAGCAAGGACCAGTAGACCTGCTGCAGTGCTATATCTGTTTGATGTTCTTAAGCTTGCACCTCTTTCCTCTTTTTTTCACTACAGCACACAAGTTTTATTAATAAGCTGCTTTATGATGATGGAATTATCTTAATAAAATATTCATTTCTGGTGTATATGTCAGAGACCATCATGATGGCGAGTGTTAATACCCAGGTGACAGTAACTCCAGCTCTCCTGCAAGCTAATACTCAGTATGATTCACTGAAATGGTAAGACACATGGACAGCAGTTACCTATCTTATTCCGTAACGTCTGACCTACACAGTAGACTTCTGCAGTCAAGTACACAAAAGTTGGCAGAAGCAGTAGATATGTGAAGACAATGTAATTAGTCCATCACTCTTGAAGACTACGTTCATCACTCTTGAAGACTACGTTCATCACTCTTGAAGACTACGTTCATCACTCTTGAAGACTACGTTCATCACTCTTGAAGACTACGTTCATCACTCTTGAAGACTACGTTCATCACTCTTGAAGACTACGTTCATCACTCTTGAAGACTACATTCATCACTCTTGAAGACTACGTTCATCACTCTTGAAGACTACATTCATCACTCTTGAAGACTACGTTCATCACTCTTGAAGACTACATTCATCACTCTTGAAGACTACGTTCATCACTCTTGAAGACTACGTTCATCACTCTTGAAGACTACGTTCATCACTCTTGAAGACTACGTTCATCACTCTTGAAGACTACGTTCATCACTCTTGAAGACTACGTTCATCACTCTTGAAGACTACGTTCATCACTCTTGAAGACTACGTTCATCACTCTTGAAGACTACGTTCATCACTCTTGAAGACTACGTTCATCACTCTTGAAGACTACGTTCATCACTCTTGAAGACTACGTTCATCACTCTTGAAGACTACGTTCATCACTCTTGAAGGCTACGTTCATCACTCTTGAAGACTACATTCATCACTCTTGAAGACTACGTTCATCACTCTTGAAGACTACATTCATCACTCTTGAAGACTACGTTCATCACTCTTGAAGACTACGTTCATCACTCTTGAAGACTACGTTCATCACTCTTGAAGACTACATTCATCACTCTTGAAGACTACGTTCATCACTCTTGAAGACTACATTCATCACTCTTGAAGACTACGTTCATCACTCTTGAAGACTACGTTCATCACTCTTGAAGACTACGTTCATCACTCTTGAAGACTACGTTCATCACTCTTGAAGACTACATTCATCACTCTAGAAGACTACGTTCATCACTCTTGAAGACTACGTTCATCACTCTTGAAGACTACATTCATCACTCTTGAAGACTACGTTCATCACTCTTGAAGACTACGTTCATCACTCTTGAAGACTACGTTCATCACTCTTGAAGACTACGTTCATCACTCTTGAAGACTACATTCATCACTCTTGAAGACTACGTTCATCACTCTTCCCTCTATTGTAGTCTCCCAGCTCAGGTTGACACTACTGTAGTCTCCCAGCTCAGGTTGACACTACTGTAGTCTCCCAGCTCAGGTTGACACTACTGTAGTCTCCCAGCTCAGGCTGACACTACTGTAGTCTCCCAGCTCAGGTTGACACTACTGATGTCTCCCAGCTCAGGTTGACACTACTGTAGTCTCCCAGCTCAGGTTGACACTACTGTAGTCTCCCAGCTCAGGCTGACACTACTGTAGTCTCCCAGCTCAGGTTGACACTACTGTAGTCTCCCAGCTCAAGTTGACACTACTGTAGTCTCCCAGCTCAGGTTGACACTACTGTAGTCTCCCAGCTCAGGTTGACACTACTGTAGTCTCCCAGCTCAGGTTGACACTACTGTAGTCTCCCAGCTCAGGTTGACACTACTGTAGTCTCCCAGCTCAGGCTGACACTACTGTAGTCTCCCAGCTCAGGTTGACACTACTGTAGTCTCCCAGCTCAGGTTGACACTACTGTAGTCTCCCAGCTCAAGTTGACATTACTGTAGTCTCCCAGCTCAGGTTGACACTACTGTAGTCTCCCAGCTCAGGTTGACACTACTGTAGTCTCCCAGCTCAGGTTGACACTACTGTAGTCTCCCAGCTCAGGCTGACACTACTGTAGTCTCCCAGCTCAGGTTGACACTACTGATGTCTCCCAGCTCAGGTTAACCCACTGTAGTCTCCCAGCTCAGGTTGACACTACTGTAGTCTCCCAGCTCAGGTCGACACTACTGTAGTCTCCCAGCTCAGGTTGACACTACTGTAGTCTCCAAGCTCAGGTTGACACTACTGTAGTCTCCCAGCTCAGGTTGACACTACTGTAGTCTCCCAGCTCAGGTTGACACTACTGTAGTCTCCCAGCTCAGGTTGACACTACTGTAGTCTCCCAGCTCAGGTTGACACTACTGTAGTCTCCCAGCTCAGGCTGACACTACTGTAGTCTCCCAGCTCAGGTTGACACTACTGTAGTCTCCCAGCTCAAGTTGACACTACTGTAGTCTCCCAGCTCAGGTTGACACTACTGTAGTCTACCAGCTCAGGTTGACACTACTGTAGTCTCCCAGCTGAGGTTGACACTACTGTAGTCTCCCAGCTCAGGTTGACACTACTGTAGTCTCCCAGCTCAGGTTGACACTACTGTAGTCTCCCAGCTGAGGTTAACCCACTGTAGTCTTCCAGCTCAGGTTGACACTACTGTAGTCTCCCAGCTCAGGCTGACACTACTGTAGTCTCCCAGCTCAGGTTAACCCACTGTAGTCTCCCAGCTCAGGTTGACACTACTGTAGTCTCCCAGCTCAGGTTGACACTACTGTAGTCTCCCAGCTCAGGTTGACACTACTGTAGTCTCCCAGCTCAGGTTGACACTACTGTAGTCTCCCAGCTCAGGTTGACACTACTGTAGTCTCCCAGCTCAGGTTGACACTACTGTAGTCTCCCAGCTCAGGTTGACACTACTGTAGTCTCCCAGCTCAGGTTGACACTACTGTAGTCTCCCAGCTCAGGTTGACACTACTGTAGTCTCCCAGCTCAGTCTGACACTACTGTAGTCTCCCAGCTCAGGTTGACACTACTGTAGTCTCCCAGCTCAGGTTGACACTACTGTAGTCTCCCAGCTCAGGTTGACACTACTGTAGTCTCCCAGCTCAGGCTGACACTACTGTAGTCTCCCAGCTCAGGTTGACACTACTGTAGTCTCCCAGCTGAGGTTGACACTACTGTAGTCTCCCAGCTGAGGTTGACACTACTGTAGTCTCCCAGCTCAGCTAGGACTGCTACACACTCACCACTCAAGTGTATTTCACAGTAGGGGATGAGTTTACATTTAGTTCACCTTGTGCCACTCAGTGTATATCACAGTATACACTGAGTGGTAGTATCCTCTAGAGTGAGCAGCTGACTACTGAAGTGTTCACTTGCTAGGTGAGCTGACTACTGAAGTGTTCACTTGCTAGGTGAGCTGACTACTGAAGTGTTCACTTGCTAGGTGAGCTGACTACTGAAGTGTTCACTTGCTAGGTGAGCTGACTACTGAAGTGTTCACTTGCTAGGTGAGCTGACTACTGAAGTGTTCACTTGCTAGGTGAGCTGACTACTGAAGTGTTCACTTGCTAGGTGAGCTGACTACTGAAGTGTTCACTTGCTAGGTGAGCTGACTACTGAAGTGTTCACTTGCTAGGTGAGCTGACTACTGAAGTGTTCACTTGCTAGGTGAGCTGACTACTGAAGTGTTCACTTGCTAGGTGAGCTGACTACTGAAGTGTTCACTTGCTAGGTGAGCTGACTACTGAAGTGTTCACTTGCTAGGTGAGCTGACTACTGAAGTGTTCACTTGCTAGGTGAGCTGACTACTGAAGTGTTCACTTGCTAGGTGAGCTGACTACTGAAGTGTTCACTTGCTAGGTGAGCTGACTACTGAAGTGTTCACTTGCTAGGTGAGCTGACTACTGAAGTGTTCACTTGCTAGGTGAGCTGACTACTGAAGTGTTCACTTGCTAGGTGAGCTGACTACTGAAGTGTTCACTTGCTAGGTGAGCTGACTACTGAAGTGTTCACTTGCTAGGTGAGCTGACTACTGAAGTGTTCACTTGCTAGGTGAGCTGACTACTGAAGTGTTCACTTGCTAGGTGAGCTGACTACTGAAGTGTTCACTTGCTAGGTGAGCTGACTACTGAAGTGTTCACTTGCTAGGTGAGCTGACTACTGAAGTGTTCACTTGCTAGGTGAGCTGACTACTGAAATGTTCACTTGCTAGGTGAGCTGACTACTGAAGTGTTCACTTGCTAGGTGAGCTGACTACTGAAGTGTTCACTTGCTAGGTGAGCTGACTACTGAAATGTTCACTTGCTAGGTGAGCTGACTACTGAAGTGTTCACTTGCTAGGTGAGCTGACTACTGAAGTGTTCACTTGCTAGGTGAGCTGACTACTGAAGTGTTCACTTGCTAGGTGAGCTGACTACTGAAGTGTTCACTTGCTAGGTGAGCTGACTACTGAAATGTTCACTTGCTAGGTGAGCTGACTACTGAAGTGTTCACTTGCTAGGTGAGCTGACTACTGAAGTGTTCACTTGCTAGGTGAGCTGACTACTGAAATGTTCACTTGCTAGGTGAGCTGACTACTGAAATGTTCACTTGCTAGGTGAGCTGACTACTGAAATGTTCACTTGCTAGGTAAGCTGACTGCTGAAATGCTCACTTGCTAGGTGAGCTGACTACTGAAGTGTTCACTTGCTAGGTAAGCTGACTACTGAAATGCTCACTTGCTATGTGAGCTGACTACTGAAATGCTCACTTGCTAGGTGAGCTGACTACTGAAATGCTCACTTGCTAGGTGAGCTGACTACTGAAATGTTCACTTGCTAGGTAAGCTGACTGCTGAAATGCTCACTTGCTAGGTGAGCTGACTACTGAAATGTTCACTTGCTAGGTGAGCTGACTACTGAAATGTTCACTTGCTAGGTGAGCTGACTACTGAAATGTTCACTTGCTAGGTGAGCTGACTGCTGAAATGCTCACTTGCTAGGTAAGCTGACTACTGAAATGTTCACTTGCTAGGTGAGCTGACTACTGAAGTATTCACTTGCTAGGTGAGCTGACTACTGAAATGTTCACTTGCTAGGTGAGCTGACTATTGAAATGTTCACTTGCTAGGTGAGCTGACTACTGAAATGCTCACTTGCTAGGTGAGCTGACTACTGAAATGTTCACTTGCTAGGTGAGCTGACTACTGAAGTATTCACTTGCTAGGTGAGCTGACTACTGAAATGTTTACTTGCTAGGTGAGCTGACTACTGAAATGTTCACTTGCTAAGTGAGCTGACTACTGAAATGTTCACTTGCTAGGTGAGCTGACTACTGAAATGTTCACTTGCTAGGTGAGCTGACTACTAAAGTGTTCACTTGCTATCTGAGCTGACTACTGAAGTGTTCACTTGCTAGGTGAGCTGACTACTGAAGTGTTCACTTGCTAGGTGAGCTGACTACTAAAGTGTTCACTTGCTAGGTGAGCTGACTACTAAAGTGTTCACTTGCTATCTGAGCTGACTACTGAAGTGTTCACTTGCTAGGTGAGCAGACTACTGAAGTGTACACTTCCTACCTTTACCTTTGATGAGTTTCAATAGTTTCTCTAGTCACAGGTCCGGTCCTGGGCCAATTTGTGTGGTGCTAGCCTGGTCAACCAGACTACTGCTGCTGGTGACCCACTAGCTCACATATCCATCACAGTCTGGTTGTTCTGGCACCTGATGAAGATACTTGTCCAGTTTCCTGGTGAAGACTTCTACACTTGTTCCAGCGGTGTTTCTAATATATTCCGGTAAAAAGTTTAAACAATATGGGTTAATGGATGTTGATGCAACGTTCTTTTATGGTGCTCCTGCCATGTCTCTCACTCCAGTATGTTGTTGTGGCAGTGTGCAGATCTGGGACCAGACCCTCAAATACCTTCCACGGATACATTATCATGTATCTTTCCTTAACTCCAGCGAGTACATATTTAAGACTGAGACAATTACTGTAATTTAAATGGTTTATTGGTTCTATTCGGGCCGTAAATTATCTCTAACTGTTCCGGCTCTGACATTTTCCCTTGAATAGAGCTGTCAACAATGAACAATATTCTAAACGAGACACACAAATTATTTGAATTGTGTCATCAACGGCACAATTTCCATTGTTTTGAAAGTTCTCATTATCTACTCCATCATTTTCCTAGTTGTCGTGACCTCGGTCTTGTTTGTCTTTGAATGAAAGCTCAGCTGACATAATTACTCCCAGGTCTTTCACGTATTCCTTTTGTTTCATTTGATGGTCCTCTTGAGTTTTGTATACAGTATCCCTTTTTAGTTATTCATTCTTTTCACATCTAGGCTGCTGCAACTTATCATTTAACGTCATGTTTTCCACTGCCCACTGGAAAACATTGCTTACATCTTCCAGTAATTTTTCAGTGTCCTCTTCCAAAGTGATTTTCATGCTTATTTTAGGGTCATCTGCATATGATGATACAAAACTGTGATGAGTTTTTACCTGTCTGTTAAAAGGAGCTGCAAAAACTGTGTCAAATCTGTCAGTGGTGAGAGGAGGAGGTGCATTTTCTTCTTAAATCGCTGGACCAAGAAAAGGCTGTGGGTCCAGAGAAGTTGAGCCCAAGATTGCTGAGATGTGCAGACTAGCTAGCAGCACCTCTAACTCGCATCTTTCAGCACTGCCTAGTACAGTGTAAACAGCCTTCTCTGTAGAAAGGGGCAAGTGTAGTCCCTGTTCACAAAAAGAAGAGCAGAGCAGAAATCAACAACTACAGATAAGTGTCACTGTCAATCACTAGCAAGATCCTTGAGACAATAATTTCACGACAAATGAGTTTTTTGATTACCACTCACTACTTTGTGACTAATCTGTTCTTAAAACTCTCCACTAAGTGGCACCAGTCACTGGATGAATCCAAAGTCAGCTGTGTAGTAGCACTGAATATTGATGGTGCTTTCGACTGAGTATGGCACCAGAGCCTCTCGGCAAAACTGCAAGCACTGGGAACTGCTGGCTCTACACTATGTCTCCTCAGTGATTGCCTTCAAGTAGATCTCAATGGCAGATCTTCAAGTGTAGCTCTCAATGGGACAGAGTTAGCAAGACATCTTAATGTAGCAAATGTTCCACAGGGAAGCGTATTTCGGCTATTATTATGGAATGTCTACTTCAATGACCTCCTTCATCTCATCCCAGAATCCCATGCATATGCAGACGACTGTACTCTGACATTTACTCATCCAAGAGAGGAAATGCCAGCTGCTCTAAGCTATATCAATCACCATGTAAGAGCTATATCAGCCTGGGGAAACCTATGGCAGGTAACATTTGCTCCTGAGAAAACACAAATGATGATGGTCTCTAGGGACCATGATGGTAATGCCGGAGCACAGTAAGTATGAATGGGAGAGTGTTGGTACCCAGGAACGAAGATATCCTTGGGGTGATATTTGACTCCATGAGGAACGACGTTGTAAATCTTACAAATATGGCGGCCAAGAAGCTTAGAGCACTTACATGTATCTCGCATCTTGGTGATAATACGGGCTGCAACATTCTGTACGAAGCACAAGTACGTTCACACCTTGAGTATGTTCCACTTTCTTGGATTACTTGCTCTCTGCCCCAACTCGTCTGCAACTGCTTGACAGAGTAGAGAACAGAGCAAGACGCCTCATCTGTCGCCTGGACCCATCCTGGATAGATGTCATTTCTGTAGAGCCTTCAACACAAGAGGGATGTGGGTGGTTTTATTCTTATGTACAAGGCCAATATCGTCTAAGTACCACACTTAGCTCCATTCCGAGGACAGCGAGAAGTGAACTACACAAGACGGGCAGTAAGCAGCAACTGCACTCTGGCTGTAACCTTGTCCAGAACATTGCTACATCTGAGATCATTTATTCCTAGGATGACTCGAGTCTGCAAGATGTTCGTACACCATAATATCAACGACGAAAAGTTAGTTGATCAGGTGAAATTGCTGACCCACAGATGGCTCCAACTTCATCCTGTTCCCTACTTGTATGTTTCATAATAATAAAAAGACTTTCAAATAAGCTGATGTAAGTAATAGCTCTTAGCTTGTAAATAAAGTTAGGAACGCTTACCCTAACCTTGTTAAACCTGTGTAAAAAATAGGGATATGAAATAGCAGAGGTGCGATGACTCAGTTGTTTACTCTGGAATGCAAGATTTGGCTTCTATTTGCTACTATTCTTTGTATTCTACCCATGTGCTTACTTTTCCCGTTATGCCTACTGCCCTCATGTTTATAATCGCCCCATGATTGAAGCTGCCAAATGACTGTACAAATTCCGTGTATACCACATGAGTATTTTAGTATTTTTACAACGTCTTCGTAATTTTGTTACAATGGTTCAGTAGTTGTGACAAGCATGATCTTCCCGCTGTACACCCGTGCATGCTGGTCTGGTGGGTCGTGCTGCTCATGTTCTCGCTGTACACCCATGCATGCTGGTCTGGTGGGTCGTGCTGCTCATGTTCCCGCTGTACACTCATGCATGCTGGTCTGGTGGGTCGTGCTGCTCATGTTCCCGCTGTACACCCATGCATGCTGGTCTGGTGGGTCGTGCTGCTCATGTTCCCGCTGTACACCCATGCATGCTGGTCTGGTGGGTCGTGCTGCTCATGTTCCCGCTGTACACCCATGTATGCTGGTCTGGTGGGTCGTGCTGCTCATGTTCCCGCTGTACACCCATGCATGCTGGTCTGGTGGGTCGTGCTGCTCATGTTCTCGCTGTACACCCGTGCATGCTGGTCTGGTGGGTCGTGCTGCTCATGTTCCCGCTGTACACTCATGCATGCTGGTCTGGTGGGTCGTGCTGCTCATGTTCCCGCTGTACACCCATTCCCGCTGTGCACACACCCATGCATGCTGGTCTGGTGGGTCGTGCTGCTCATGTTCTCGCTGTACACCCGTGCATGCTGGTCTGGTGGGTCGTGCTGCTCATGTTCCCGCTGTACACTCATGCATGCTGGTCTGGTGGGTCGTGCTGCTCATGTTCCCGCTGTACACTCATGCATGCTGGTCTGGTGGGTCGTGCTGCTCATGTTCTCGCTGTACACCCATGCATGCTGGTCTGGTGGGTCGTGCTGCTCATGTTCTCGCTGTACACCCATGCATGCTGGTCTGGTGGGTCGTGCTGCTCATGTTCTCGCTGTACACCCATGTATGCTGGTCTGGTGGGTCGTGCTGCTCATGTTCCCGCTGTACACCCATGCATGCTGGTCTGGTGGGTCGTGCTGCTCATGTTCCCGCTGTACACCCATGCATGCTGGTCTGGTGGGTCGTGCTGCTCATGTTCTCGCTGTACACCCATGCATGCTGGTCTGGTGGGTCGTGCTGCTCATGTTCCCGCTGTACACCCATGCATGCTGGTCTGGTGGGTCGTGCTGCTCATGTTCCCGCTGTACACCCATGCATGCTGGTCTGGTGGGTCGTGCTGCTCATGTTCTCGCTGTACACCCATGCATGCTGGTCTGGTGGGTCGTGCTGCTCATGTTCCCGCTGTACACCCATGCATGCTGGTCTGGTGGGTCGTGCTGCTCGTGTTCTCGCTGTACACCCATGCATGCTGGTCTGGTGGGTCGTGCTGCTCATGTTCTCGCTGTACACCCATGCATGCTGGTCTGGTGGGTCGTGCTGCTCATGTTCCCGCTGTACACCCATGCATGCTGGTCTGGTGGGTCGTGCTGCTCATGTTCCCGCTGTACACCCATGCATGCTGGTCTGGTGGGTCGTGCTGCTCATGTTCTCGCTGTACACCCATGCATGCTGGTCTGGTGGGTCGTGCTGCTCATGTTCCCGCTGTACACCCATGCATGCTGGTCTGGTGGGTCATGCTGCTCGTGTTCTCGCTGTACACCCATGCATGCTGGTCTGGTGGGTCGTGCTGCTCATGTTCTCGCTGTACACCCATGCATGCTGGTCTGGTGGGTCGTGCTGCTCATGTTCCCGCTGTACACCCATGCATGCTGGTCTGGTGGGTCGTGCTGCTCATGTTCTCGCTGTACACCCATGCATGCTGGTCTGGTGGGTCGTGCTGCTCCAGAAAATTTGTAATTCGGCGTCCCATCACATTATCGAAGATTTTTATGGTACAGTATGTGATATTAGAGCTACTGGTGCTTCTGATACGTAAACCACTTGACAGAGGAAATGATGAAAAATTAATGAGGAGAATGTCAAGCAGAAAGGTCAGGGAGAGACTCCAAGAATACCTGAACACGCTCCACATATGGTCAAGGTGGCTACTTCAATGTCATCCTGATCTGCAAAGTAACGAGAATAAACGAAAGAGTGAATAACCCAGACGTGAAAAACAACCTGACAGTTAAGATACCATAGACTACTATACAATTACTGCGAACAAACGATACAAAATGCAAAACAACCACAGGGAGAGTTAAATGACAGCTCTAGGCCTTTCGTGTTGCAATCAACACATCAAGAGCTTGCAATGTTGCAGAAAAAGAGGAATTCCAAGTAAATACGTTCAAAGGAAGCGACTTTGCTCGAGGCAAGACGCTTCCTCTGAACTTCACCAGTGGTTGTTTTGTATTCTGCACTGTAGACCACGTGCAACGAGAAAGATCTGAGTTACCTTACCTGTACTCGATTCCTGGCAGTTAACCCCCCCAATTCCCCCCGCCAGGTCTGAGACCAGACCTCCTAATTGACAGCCTGATCAAAAAACCTATTGCTACTTTCTGATCACAAGTCCAACAGGCAGCACAACCAGGCTGATCAGGAACTAACTTGGAGAACTTACCAAGTTCTCTCTTCAAAACAGCTATAATAATTTCCCTCATGTATAATGGGAAGGTGTTGAAGAGTCTTGGTTACTTGACACTGAATAAATCACCTCTCAGTGTACTCACTGCACTCTTGTCATCAGAGATATTCTTCACCGTCTGCTAAGCTTCTTGCTCTTGGAGGGAATAATTTCCTTGAGTATGTTTGGGACTTATTCAGAATTTTCCAAGTGTTAATTATGATGTATTTTTCGTGACTACGTTCCAGGAAGTGCAGATTAGGGCACTGAAGTGACTTTTTGTACATTGTTCAGATCTGCGGCTATGTCTGCCTTAAAATATGTTGTTATTGTTCAGCAATATTCCAGCCTAGAGAAAACAAGTGACATAGAGAACATTATTAGCTTAATACTTCTCGTTCAGAACACTCTAGATATAAAGTCTATCATTTTCTTGGCAGCTGAGATAATAACAGAGTTGTAATCCTTGAAGGTGAGAAAAAGACCACGGAACAGGTGGGGTTTGAACCCATGGTGAGTAAGTGGTAAAACTCCAGGACAGTGTGTAAGCCACTGGGCCAACTGGCTACAATAAGATTCATCCACCTAGGTATATTTATAAACCATAGTGATGTTAGAATGGGCCACAGTAGGGGTTCATGCTGACCTCAGTATGGTGTACAAATATACCTAGTTGGATGAATCTTATTGTAACCAGCTGGTCCAGTGGCTTACACACTGGCCTTCAGTTTTACCACTCACTCGCCATGAGTTCAAACCCCCACCCGTTCCATGCCTGCAATCATCTCATTATGATTTCATGAGTCCTCAATTGTGCCATCGTTACTCTTAGGTCTTTCACCTTCCTCTTTCCCCTTATTGACTAGTTTAGGTTCTATCTACTTCGTTCTAGTTTATATCTTCACGAGAGACAGCATAGGTGGCAGCACTTCACAAGTGCATATAAATGCTGCAACCGAAGCAACACCTTAAACATTATCTGACATAAAACCTGCGTTCAAGAAGAAAAACATTTAAGACATACATAAGGCAATTTAGGCCTATCTTGATTATGTGGGGAGAGGGAGCCAGGTGAGTGAAGAGAGGGAGATAAGTGAGTGGGGAGAGGGAGCTACACTACACACACAACCAAACACTACACACAACCAAACACTACACACACAACCAAACACTACACACACAACCAAACACTACACACACAACCAAACACTACACACACAACCAAACACTACACACAACCAAACACTACACACACAACCAAACACTACACACACAACCAAACACTACACACACAACCAAACACTACACACAACCAAACACTACACACACAACCAACCACTACACACACAACCAACCACTACACACACAGCCAAACACTAAACACACAACCAAACACTACATACACAACCAAACACTACACACAACCAAACACTACACACAGCCAAACACTACACACACAACCAAACACTACACACACAAGCAAACACTACACACACAAGCAAACACTACACACACAAGCAAACACTACACACACAAGCAAACACTACACACAAACACTACACACACAAGCAAACACTACACACACAACCAAACACTACACACACAACCAAACACTACACACACAACCAAACACTACACAACCAAACACTACACACACAACCAAACACTACACACACAACCAAACACTACACACACAACCAAACACTACACACACAACCAAACACTACACAACCAAACACTACACATACAACCAAACGCTACACACACACACACACACAAACACCATACATACAACCAAACACTACACACAACCAAACACTATGCACACAAACAAACACTACCCACACAACCAAACACTACACACACAACCAAACACTACATACACAATCAAACACTACACACACAACCAAACACTACACACACAACAAAACACTACGTACACAACCAAACACTACACACACAAAGACTACACACAAACACTACACAGACACAACCAAACAGTACACTCACAACCAAACACTAGACAACCAAACACTACACTCACAACCAAACACTACACACACAACCAAACACTCCACACACAACCAAACACTCCACACACAACCAAACACTACATACACAACCGAGCATTACATACACAACCAAACACTACACACACAACCAAACACTACACACACAACCAAACACTACACACACAACCAAACACTACACACAAAACCAAACAGTACATACACAACCAAACACTACACACACAACCAAACACTACACAAACAATCAAACACTACACAAACAACCAAACACTACACAGACAACCAAACACTACACACACAACCAAACACTACACACACAACCAAACACTACACAAACAACCAAACACTACACAAACAACCAAACACTACACACAACCAAACACTACACACAACCAAACACTACACAAACAACCAAACACTACACACAACCAAACACTACAGCAGGTATGGTCGATCTCATGAAACCCGAAAATAATAAAATGAGGAGCTGTGATTCAACGTTACTGCCACACCTATGTGAGTGTCTATGTAGACCATCACTGTGCTATACATATAATAAGTTTTCAGTCTTCTGTGTCCGATTTCGTACATTTGCTTGTAACAGATAGTGTATCATGTATATCTACACTTGTCTTGTTATGACGTACGAAGGTCTGGCACTTGGCTCATGCGTATTTTCTGTGTATATCAGATATCACTGTCATACTCGCCCCACGACTCTCAAACATTTCCAGTACATTCAACGCTTTACTGACTTTTCGGGCAGTAAAGAACCTCTGTACCATTTAAATGTCAACACATATTACATATAAAATTTAATATTCCAATGCTTGAGAATTCTTGAATATACATTAAATTTCCACATTGTTTTTCTGTGACTCACGACAATTAAATACAGCATCACTAGCACACACTGGACCATCAACGCTCACCTTGTGATGTCTAATACAAACAAAAACTTTAAAGTAGGACAGTAACACACTACTAATGTGCCTATTATGTAACTATCACATAGCGAGGGTAACAGCACACTGATGTGTGATCATTATGTACCTTTACCTCTGATGAGTTCCGAGAGTTCTACTCCCGGAGCCCGGCTATAGGCCAGGTTCGTCTGGTGCTTGCTTGGTCACAACCAGGCTGTTGCTGGTCTGTGGACCAACATAACCTAGCTGATCTGGCACCTGGTGAAGATACTTGTCCAGTTTCCTCTTGAAGACTTCTACACTTGTTCCAGCAGTGTTTCTGATATCTTCTGATAATATGTAGAATAGTCCGGGGCCACGGACGTTGATACAGTGTTCTCTTATTGTGCCCAATGCACCCCTACTTTTTAATGGGCTTCTTTTGCACTTCCTGCCATGTCTTTCACTCCAGTACGTTATGGCAGTGTACAGATTTAGGATAAGGTTCTCTAGTCTCTTGTCTGTCATACAGTGATTTTCGGTTTTTATGTTTAGGACTAGTCAAAGCAGGATTTTCCACGGGTAAATTATGTACCTTTCTCGTCTACTTTCTAAGCAACAGGAGAAGGGACTTCAAGCTTCCCCAGTAGTTTACATAACTGAGTGTATACGTTTCCTAGGTGAGCAATCTTACTGTCTTGAAGGGAACCGTTACTACACAGCAGTGTTCCAGCCTGGAGACAACAATCTTACTGTCTTGAAGGGAACCGTTACTACACAGCAGTGTTCCAGCCTGGAGACAACAATCTTACTGTCTTGAAGGGAACCGTTACTACACAGCAGTGTTCCAGCCTGGAGACAACAATCTTACAGTCTTGAAGGGAACCGTTACTACACAGCAGTGTTCCAGCCTGGAGACAACAATCTTACTGTCTTGAAGGGAACCGTTACTACACAGCAGTGTTCCAGCCTGGAGACAACAATCTTACTGTCTTGAAGGGAACCGTTACTACACAGCAATGTTCCAGCCTGGAGACAACAATCTTACTGTCTTGAAGGGAACCGTTACTACACAGCAGTGTTCCAGCCTGGAGACAACAATCTTACTGTCTTGAAGGGAACCGTTACTACACAGCAGTGTTCCAGCCTGGAGACAACAATCTTACTGTCTTGAAGGGAACCGTTACTACACAGCAGTGTTCCAGCCTGGAGACAACAATCTTACTGTCTTGAAGGGAACCGTTACTACACAGCAGTGTTCCAGCCTGGAGACAACAATCTTACTGTCTTGAAGGGAACCGTTACTACACAGCAATGTTCCAGCCTGGAGACAACAATCTTACTGTCTTGAAGGGAACCGTTACTACACAGCAGTGTTCCAGCCTGGAGACAACACGAGATTTTCAAAGTATCATCTATTATCTTCAAACTTCTGTAATTCAACTAATCATTTTCCTTGCGGTAGCAAAAGTAAAATATTTGTGATCTTTGAATGTGAGATCTTCTGACATTATTATTGTTTAATGTTCCTCATGGAACGTTTGCTCTACTGTCTTAATATAAGAACATAACATAAGAAAGGAGGAACGCTGCAGGAGGCCTGCTGGCCCATACTAGGCAGGTCCTTTACAATTCATCCCACTAACAAAACATTTGCCCAACCCAATTTTCAATGCCACCCAAGAAAAAAGCTCTGATGTGAAAGTCCCACTCAAATGTGAAGTGAAAGTCCTGATGTGAAAGTCCTCTATTTTACTCTTTATTTCTCACATTCTTCAATAACGAAGCTGCTTAAACTTGTCCTCAGTAAACATCATATTTTTCTCAGAAGCCCACTGGAAAACTTGATTTATATTAAGGATGTGACGATACCCAAGTTTTTGCCGATACCCAATTTTAGACCCATACCGATAACATCAAAATTAGCCGATACCGACATTTTGGTGTGGTGGACAACACTTTCATAAAGCTTCTGGTGTCATCAGCAAAGAATGTTATGGTGCTTTGTATTGTGTCCTTGTCAATGTCGGTCATAAGAATGAAAAACACAAGTGGGGTGAGCACTGTACCTTGATAAACAGTTTTTCACTGTGGCAGCCTCCAACTTCATTCTGTTTACTATAACTCACTACGTTCTATTTGTATGATGTTCAATATCCAACTGCCGACTTTTCCACTTATACCTTTTTCACGCATTTTGAACGTTATTCCACCATGGTCGCTCTAGTTAAATGCTTCTGCAAAATCAGTGTATATTACATTAGCATTTAGTTTATTTTCCGGTGCATTCAAGACTATGTCTAGCAATTATAAAAGGCAGAAGCTACCTGCCCTAAACCCATGCTGCCCTGGGTAGTACAAATGTTGAGATTCCATGTGATTAGCAATCTTGCTTCTTAGGACCAGTTCAAAAATTCTGGTGGTGTGTTAAAAGTTTATAGCTTTTCACGACACCTTTGAAAATGGGGCAATATCAGTGGTTTTATTGTAGGATAATACACGTGTCTAGGATCATTCTCTATAAAATACTTAACTCCAGAGAAACAAGTTAACTGCAAAGTTTTGAATAAAGAGATCCACGAGTTTGGGCAAAATGTATGGAGCAGTGACGCTAGATTCTTTAAAGTCCAAGGTTACATTAAGAATTGTGATGTTGGTGGTGTTGTGAGTCTCATAAAAAGCTCGACCTGTAGACCGATGAGAAGTTCACTGAACACAGTCGTAGTCTGACTTCAGTATTTCACTCTTTCCTTACTATTATCAATGTATGTTTTCATTCCTATACTAGATGAGGTTTTCGCATTAGATAAATATTTGGAATTTCTTTTAGTTTCATTAACAGTTCTTTGCTCCCTCTGTCTCTCCTAGACTCTACATGATGCAGTCAATTTGTGCTCCACGGCCTCCATTTCCCTAATAAGAGTTCGCTTCCATACTTCAGAGAGTCTGTTGCCTCTGTGTCTTTGAGATCTGTTATCCGTCGTGTTCGCCTGTGCACCTAGTGACTCTCTCCGTAAAAGTTGTAAACACTGCATGATACTCAGTAAGAAGATGCTTAATAATAAAGGGTGTTTAATTTTTTTTTCAGATTTAAACCTTGTGCTTTCACAAATACAAATAATACACTGCTAGTTGCTGTGATAGGGAACTTGTTGGTTAAACTTAATATCTGTAGATCTGACTTGCCCGCCACTGAGAGTCTTGTCTAGCATGACTTCTGACTGGTAATACTTCCTTATAAACTTTCTCGCCATTCTGTTCAGCTGCCTGGCACTACCTGGCGGTCGTGCGGCTTAATACGCCTCGTACTCTTCTTCTTGAAGACCAGACAGTTTGAATCATAACACAGCCCCTTATTAACTGAACTACGGCACATATTTGTGAGAAAGAGCCTGCAGGACCTGGAGCTGCATGTGCCTTCATTCAAATGTTCACATTTCTTGGGATGGTTGTATATGAAAGCCACATCTTAGTTAGTCTCTCCAGCGCCATATTTGTAGATACACCAAGAATAGAATTTACACATGTCAGGTTTCAGTTGGCTGTGGCGACAGCACATTGGTGGGGTTCCCTCTATGGGAGGGAGGGATGGGGCGTGAAAGGCGAGGGAGGGTGGGAGCATGAGGGAGAGGGGCATGAGAAGGAAGGGGGTTTACTACCCCCTGTGTCAAGACAATAAATGGTAGCAGCACATTAGCATAAGTATGTACCCAGCATGCTGCTTGTGTCCATTACCAGTGTCAGCCACTGTATAGTGCCACCACTATAAGAATGTTACAGTGCCACCACCACCATTATAATACAGTTACAGTGCCACCACCACTATAACACTGTTACAGTGCCATCACCATTAAAACAGTTACAGTGCCACCACCATTGTAACACTGTTACAGTGCCACCACCATTATAACAGTTACAGTGCCACCACCATTGTAACACTGTTACAGTGCCACCATTATAAAACTGTTAGTGTCACTATCACAATAACACTCTTACAGTGCCACCACCACCACTATAACACTTACACTGCCACCATTATAACACTGTTACAGTGCCACCATTATAACACTGTTACAGTACCACCACCATTATAACACTGTTACAGTGCCACCACCATTATAACACTGTTACAGTGCCACCACCATTATAACACTGTTACAGTGCCACCACCATTATAACACTGTTACAGTGCCACCACCATTATAACACTGTTACAGTGCCACCACCATTATAACACTGTTACAGTGCCACCACCATTATAACACAGTGCCACCACCATTATAACACTGTTACAGTGCCACCACCATTATAACACTGTTACAGTGCCACCACCATTATAACACTGTTACAGTGCCACCACCATTATAACACTGTTACAGTGCCACCACCATTATAACACTGTTACAGTGTCACCACCATATAACACTGTTACAGTGCCACCACTACTATAACACAGTTACAATGCCCCCACCACTATAACTGTTACAGTGTCACTACCACTATAACATTTACAGTGCCACCATCACTATAACTGTTACAGTGCGACCAATACTACAAGACTGTCAGTGTCACCACCACCACTATAACACACACTGGCGCCACAATAACACTGCTATAGTGGCACCACCACAATAACACAGACCCTGAGCTGCTTTGGGGATTAGCGTGGACGGTTACAAAGCATGGCTTGCTTCTGCAGTGTTTTAAAAATTGAGGTTGGAGAATTGAAGGAGGAGGTCTTGCTTCTCCAGGAGGAGATTAGGAGGCTGAAGGTCCACCTCAGTGGGTCTGGGAGAGAGTGTGAGGTGGCTGGAGTTGTGGGGAATGAGGCTTCTAGCAATGAGGTGCAGTCTGTCTCTCGCTGTGAGGAGGCTGTAGGTGGGGAGGTAGCAACGGCTACCAGCAGTGAGGTGCAGTCCAGCACCTGCTACAAGTGGCGAGTGGTAACCAATAATGGGAGGAGAATCAGAATAAGGAAAGTTAAGAGTGAAGATCTGAAGGTAGGAAATCGCTTCTCTGTTCTTCAGGATGAATGTACTTCAGTGGCCAGTGAAGGTAAGGGTACTACTGCCCCTGCTAACAGAGGTAAGCACATTCTTGTGGTTGGTGACTCTCAGGTAAGATATATTGACCATGCTTTTTGTAATAGGAATAAGAAGATGAGAGATAGTGTGCGCTTCCCTGGAGCTGGTGTTGGAGACATAGTCAACAGGCTGGATAATATCATGTCAGGTAATGGGAACAAGCCCATTATTTGTCTCAGTGCTGGTGGAAATGATATTGGGAAGGGTAGGAGAGAAGAGCTGCTAGGTAAGTACAGGTCAGCTATAGATTTCATTAAGTCTAAGGGAGGGGTCCCAATCATATGTAGCATCTTGCCTAGAAGGGGAGTAGGAAATGAATGGTTGTCTAGGGCAATTAGTGTAAATTGCTGGCTAGACAGATACTGCAAGGAACTTGCAATCCCATTCATTGACACCTGGAACAACTTTTATGGCAAACATGATATGTATGCAAGGGATGGGGTACATCTCTCTGGGGCTGGGGTGGTAGCACTTGCAAACTCAATTGAGAAGGCCATTGGTGAAATGCCTATGATTTTAAACTGATGGAAGATAGAGGTATGGGTGTGTGTGGGAAACAAGCAGGTTGCAACACTAGGGTTGGAATCAGTAAATGTATAAAAGGCATTCAGCATGAAGTTATAAATAAAGACAATAGATCACGTCAGCAAACAAAGGGGGACAGCAGAGGACAGCAAGGGACTAGCTCCCATAAGGTTTACTATACTAATAGCAGGAGTGTAAGAAATAAGATAGATGAGCTAAGATTAATTGCAAGTGCAGGAAACATAGATATTATTGCTATAACAGAGACCTGGCTCAATCTGAAAGATAGAGAGATGCCCTCTGAATGTCACATACAAGGCTATAAATTATTCCACACTGACAGGGTCAACAGGAAGGGTGGTGGAGTAGAGATGTATGTCAGACAATTTAAATTGTGTTAGACAAGATATAAAAGTAGAAGCGTCAGCCACTGAATCTATTTGGTTACAGCTTCTCGAGGGCCGAGAAAAACTAATTTTGGGTGTGATTTACAGGGCCCCAAATCTTGAAAGGGAGTGCAGTAAACTTCTATGGGACGAAATTCGTAAGGCATCTACATACGAAAAGGTTGTGCTAATGGGAGATTTCAACTATAGACAGATTGACTGGAGCAATTTGACAGGAAATTTAGAGTCAGGTGACTTTCTTGATACGATCCAGGATTGTTTTTTAAAACAGTTTGTGACAGAGCCAACTAGAGGAAATAACCTCCTTGACTTGGTTCTTGCCAGTAGGGAAACACTAATTAATAATCTTGAGGTTAATGATGAGCTTGGGGAAAGTGATCACAAATCACTCAGTTTTAATATATCATGGAATTCCCCTAATAATGGCAATCAAGTCTCCGTCCCTGACTTTCGCTTGGCTGATTTCATAGGACTGAAAAATTACTTAGGTGGGTTGAACTGGAATGACCTGACTAAGGGTCAGGTAGGTGGTGATGGTTGCCGATATGACGCTTTCCAGGGCATAGTTCTAGCTGCACAGTCAAATTATGTTCCAAATAGGGAAATCAGATCAAACAAAAATGATCCTAAATGGATGAACAATAGATTAAAATATCTGATTGGTCAAAAGAGAGGCATATATAGGCAAATCAAAAGAGGAGAGGGGCAATTAAGAAATCGATATATTCAGTTAAAGAGAGAAATAAAAAAAGGGAATTAGAAAAGCAAAAAGAGATTATGAGGTTAAAGTTGCAAGAGAATCGAAGACTAATCCAAAAGGATTCTTTCAGGTATACAGAAGTAAGATCAGGGACAAGATAGGCCCACAAAAGTTCCTCGGGTCAGCTCACTGACAGTGATAAGGAAATGTGTAGAATTTTTAACACATACTTCCTCTCAGTTTTTACACAGGAGGATACCAGCGATATTCCAGTAATTATGTAGAACAGGACGATAATAAACTGTGCACGATTAGGGTCACAAGTGACATGGTTCTTAGGCAAATAGATAAATTAAAACCTAACAAATCCCCAGGCCCTGATGAACTGTATGCAAGGGTTCTAAAGGAATGTAAAGAGGAGCTTAGCACACCTTTGGCTAATCTTTTCAACATATCACTACAAACTGGCATGGTGCCAGATAAGTGGAAAATGGCAAATGTAATACCTATTTTCAAAGCAGGTGACGGGTCCTTAGCTTCGAACTATAGACCAATAACCCTAACCTCCATAGTGGGAAAATTTATGGAATCAATAATTGCCGAGGCAGTTCGTAGCCACCTTGAAAAGCATAAATTGATCAACGAATCTCAGCATGGTTTTACAAAAGGGCGTTCCTGCCTTACGAATTTATTAACTTTTTTCACTAAGGTATTTGAGGAGGTAGATCATGGTAATGAATATGATATTGTGTATATGGACTTCAGTAAGGCTTTTGACAGGGTCCCACATCAGAGACTATTGAGGAAAATTAAGGCACATGGAATAGGAGGAGAAATTTTTTCCTGGATAGAGGCATGGTTGACAAATAGGCAGCAGAGAGTTTGCATAAATGGGGAGAAATCAGAGTGGGGAAGCGTCACGAGCGGTGTTCCACAGGGGTCAGTGTAGGGCCCCCTGCTGTTCACAATCTACATAAACGACATAGATGAGGGCATAAAGAGCGACATCGGCAAGTTTGCCGATGACACCAAAATAGGCCGTCGAATTCATTCTGACGAGGACATTCGAGCACTCCAGGAAGATTTGAATAGACTGATGCAGTGGTCGGAGAAGTGGCAGATGCAGTTTAACATAGACAAATGCAAAGTTCTAAATGTTGGACAGGACAATAACCATGCCACATATAAACTAAATAATGTAGATCTTAATATTACGGATTGCGAAAAAGATTTAGGAGTTCTGGTTAGCAGTAATCTGAAACCAAGACAACAGTGCATAAGTGTTCGCAATAAAGCTAATAGAATCCTTGGCTTCATATCAAAAAGCATAAATAATAGGAGTCCTCAGGTTGTTCAACTCTATACATCCTTGGTTAGGCCTCATTTAGATCATGCTGCACAGTTTTGGTCACCGTATTACAGAATGGATATAAATTCTCTGGAAAATGTACAAAGGAGGATGACAAAGTTGATCCCATGTATCAGAAACCTTCCCTATGAGGATAGACTAAGGGCCCTGAATCTGCACTCTCTGGAAAGACGTAGAATTAGGAGGGATATGATTGAGGTGTATAAATGGAAGACAGGAATAAATAAAGGGGATGTAAATAGTGTGCTGAAAATATCTAGCCTAGACAGGACTCGCAGCAATGGTTTTAAGTTGGAAAAATTCAGATTCAGAAAGGATATAGGAAAGTACTGGTTTGGTAATAGAGTTGTGGATGAGTGGAACAAACTCCCAAGTACAGTGATAGAGGCCAGAACGTTGTGTAGCTTTAAAAATAGGTTGGATAAATACATGAGTGGATGTGGGTGGGTGTGAGTTGGACCTGATAGCTTGTGCTACCAGGTCGGTTGCCGTGTTCCTCCCTTAAGTCAATGTGACCTGACCTGACTAGGTTGGGTGCATTGGCTTAAGCCGGTAGGAGACTTGGACCTGCCTCGCATGGGCCAGTAGGCCTTCTGCAGTGTTCCTTCGTTCTTATGTTATGTTCTTATAACGCATACTGGCACCACAGTAACACTTACTGGCACCACATTAGCACTGTTATAGTGGCACCACCACAATAACATACTGACACCACAATAACACTGTTATAATGGCACCAGCACAATAACATTATTATAGTGACATCACAATAGGAATGTTACAGTACCATCATCACAACAAGAATGTCATAGTGCCACTACCATATGTTTACAGAGCACCATAAAAACAGTGAGAGAGAAGTGTGCAGTAAAGAGAGGAGAGAAGCAGGCAGTGTGTCAAGAGAGGTTGAGACACACTCGTCACCTGACAAACCACCCAGCCTCAACACTAAGGTCACTCACTAATTAAACCAACCTTCCTCAGGATATCGTCAAATATAACAGAAAGGTTAACTATTTAATATAACATAATATATAATATTTTCAATGCACTACACAGAAACAGACGGGAGCATACAGAGAAAGATCGCAGTCAAAAGGATTCGAACCCACTACAGGGAGACTGGCCTGGTTTACAGGCCATGTTTCTTCCCAGCCCGGGCTGGGCTAGGCTGGGAAGGAACATGGCTTGTAAACCAGGCTGCCCAGTTTTTGAGGCATTTATGGACGAGTGGTGTAGAGCGTCACTTAGGGAACCTTGCCAGTCTTCCTGAAGCGAGTTCGAATCTAGTGGCATGGATTCCACGAGGTGCTGGAAACATTCCTTAGGGATTCTGGTCCATGATGACATGATAGCATCCCGCAGTTGTTGTAGAATGCACATTCATGTTGCAAATCTCCTATTCTGCCACATCCCAAAGATTTACGCCAAATTCAACTTCAGCAACAAGAACATCAATTGGGATTAGATAAACTATGTCCTAAATGAAACACGTTGGGAAGATATCTTAAATAACATGGCACCTAACCAGTGCCTTGAAAAGATCAACTTTTTGGTAGCTGAAGTATGTTCAAGGCATGTTCAACTAAGAAAAAAGAAGAGAAGTAAACTGGAGAAAGAGGCTCGCTCTACAAGAGAAGGCTAAGAATCACGGAGCTCCTCAAGACTGCCAGATTATCTGAAACACGTTAGAAAGCGCTAACCAGCGAAGTGTAAAATATTGAGCTAAAGTTAAAGGACTCGTACAGGATCCAAGAGAGACAAGAGGAGCTAAAAGCAATTAGTAAAATTGAAAGAAATTCGAAATATTTCTTTCCATATGCCAAAAACAAGGCAAAAACCACATCTAGTATAGGGCTCCTGCTCAGACAAGACGGATCCTACACAGATGACAACAAAGAAATGAGTGAGATACTGAAACTTTAATATGACTTTGTGCTCAGCGAGCCACTGTCAGTCTAAAGATAGACAATCCAAACAACTTTGTCATGAATGAGCCTCAAAACCCTGCCAATGTATGCCAAATTTCTGACATAACCCTAACTCCACTAGACTTGGAGAAAGTCATTGACAACATGCCCATGCACTTAGCCCCAGGCCCAGACTCGTAGAACTCTGTGTTCATTAAGAAATGGAGAAAAAAAAAAAAACTCACGGGCCCTAAGTATGCTATGGAGAAGGAACACAAACACTGGTGAGATTCCACAGTCATTAAAAACAACGGATATAGCCCCACTCCATAAAAGTGGCAGCAAAGCAGTAGCTAAGAACTATAGACCAATAGCTTTGACGTCCCACATCATAAAAATCTTTGAAAGAGTTCTAAGAAGCAGGATTGCAAACCACTTGGACTCCAAACATTTGCACAGTCCAGGGCAACATGGGTTCAGAGCAGGTCCCTCCTGCCTCTCGCAACTACTGGACCACTATGATAGGGTCTTGCATGCACTGGAAAACAAACAGAATACAGGTGTACTTTACACAGATTTTTGCAAAAGCTTTTGACAAGTACGATCATGGTGTAATGGCACACAAAATGCGTGATAAAGGGATAACTGGCAAAGTAGGCAGATGGATCTTCAACTTTCTAACCAATCGCACGCAAAGAATAGTGGTAAACAGAGTTAAATCGGAAGCTGCCATAGTGAAGATCTCTGTTCCACAAGGCACAGTACTCGCTCCTATCCTCTTCCTCATCCTATCAGAGATGTAAACCATAACACCGTATCATCCTTTGCAGACGATACTAGGATCTGCATGAAAGTGTCATCCATTGAGGACACGGCAAATCCCTATGAAGATATAAACCAAGTTTTCCAATGGGCAACAGAGAACAATATGATGTTCAATGAAGACAAATTCCAACTACTCAGTTATGGAAAACTGGAGGAAATAATAACTAGGACTGAGTATACTACAAACTGTAATCACACAATACAGAGGAAAAGTAATGTGAAGGACCTGGGAGTGGTAATGTCTGAGGACCGCACCTTCAAGGACCACAACAATGCCACTATCACATCTGCGAGGAAACTGATAGGACAGATAATGAGAGCATTCAACACAAGAGATGTCAAGCCAATGATGATCTTTTAAAATCACGTGCTCTCTCTAGGTTGGAATAGTGCTGCACATTAAAATCTCCATTCAATGCAGGTGAAAATGCAGATCTAGAGAATGTACAGAGAACCTTTACAGCACATATAAGTTCCATCAAATACCTTAATTACTGGGAACGCTTGCAAGCACTTGACTTGTACTCACTGGAGCGCAGGCGAGAGAGATGCATCATAATCTACACATGGAAGATCCTGGAAAGAGTGATCCCTAATCTGCACACAGAAATCACTCCCTATGAAAGCAAAAGACTTGGCAGGCGATGCAACATACCCCTCCAATGAAAAGTAGGGGCGCCGTTAGTACACTAAGAGAAAACACTAAGTGACCGGGGCCCAAGACTGTTCAGCCTCCCACCAGCCATAAGGGGAATTACCAATAGACCCCTGGTTGTCTTCAAGAGGGAGCTGGACAGATACCTAAAGTCAGTGCTGGATCAGCCGGGTTGTGGTTCGTACGTTGGACTACGTGCAACCAGCAGTAACAGCCTGGTTGGTCAGGCCCTGATCCACCAGGAGGCCTGGTCATATACCTGGCCGCTGGGCGTTGACCCCCGAAATCCCTCTCCAGGTTTATACCTTTGATGAGTTTCAAGAGTCTTCCTACTCCCGAAGCCCGGCCACAGGCCATGCTCATCTGGTGCCAGTTTGGTCTATCTGGCTGTTGCTGCTGGAGGCCCACTGCACCACATATCCATCACAGCCTGGCTGATAGAGCACCTGGTGAAGATACTTGTCCAGTTTTCTCTTGAAGAAGTCTACACTTGATCCAGCAGTGTTTCTGATATCTTCTGGTAAGATGTTGAATATAATCAAGGGCCACGAATGTTGATATAGTGTTTCTTTGTGTCTATCGCACCTTGTTTTTCACTGGGTTTATTACGCACTTTTTACCATCTTTCTCGCTCCAGTATGCTGTTATGGCAGTGTGCAGATTTGGGACAAGGCCCTTGAATACCTTCCATGTTTATATTATCATGCCTCTCTCTCCTTCGCTCCAGTGAGTAAATATTCAGGACTTCAAAGCGTTCCCAGTAATTCTTTACTGGCTTTATGCGGGCCGTAAACGATCTTTGTAATAGTTCAAGCTCTGATATTCCTACATGTCGCAGCAGAAACTGCAATTCGCTAGGCCAAGCGATGTTTTTCCAATCATCAGCTGTCTAGTTTATTTTAGCCTGTGTCCACTGAAGCCTCAGTTTCCTGTTCTTAGTTGGCAAGAGTGGAATCCCATCTGTTCTTCTGCTGCTGTAACTCGTCCACTTCAAGGTTCGAGATGTTATACATTCAGAGATGATCTGCATACCACTGTTGTAACACGTGGTAATCTGAGTTACTCTCACTTCCTGTCAGCTTGAACCAGTCTGGCCATTCTCCTCTTACCTCTCATTGTGTTCCCCCTCCCCACAGTACTGCTCCTCACATGTTTATGATTTTCACACCATTTTCTGTGTGAAAATCCAACAACACAACTCACCTGAGACAGTTGTTACAGTGTTGCTGACACAACTCACCTGAGACAGTTGTTACAGTGTTGCTGACACAACTCACCTGAGACAGTTGTTACAGTGTTGCTGACACAACTCACCTGAGACAGTTGTTACAGTGTTGCTGACACAACTCACCTGAGACAGTTGTTACAGTGTTGCTGACACAACTCACCTGAGACAGTTGTTACAGTGTTGCTGACACAACTCACCTGAGACAGTTGTTACAGTGTTGCTGACACAACTCACCTGAGACAGTTGTTACATTGTTGCTGACACAACTCACCTGCAAGATCAATAATTGTATATTAATAAAATAATCATTGTGAAGTAATGACGTCATTAAGTCTTGCGAGGGGAAGAGTATATTATACTTAAATATAAAGGGAACAATTAATACTAATAATACAGGTAATACCGACACATACCTTCATGTAGGAAACCACTGCTGAACATGTCTCAGTCCTGTCATCTTAATCACTTTAAATACATGTATTTAAATACATGTACTTAAACAGATCGAAGTCCCAGGACCGAAACGTCTTCCATAAATATGCCTTAAGTCAGGGGTTCTTAACCAGGGGTATGTATACCTCTTGGACGTGTGGAAAACAATGGGGCACACGACTCCATCTCTTAGCAATTAAAAAAAAATTGTTACATTAGAATAAACATCATGTGTTGTGTTGGTAGTTATCCAGATGTGACATGTGTTGTGTTGGTAGTTATCCAGATGTGACATGTGTTGTGTTGGTAGTTATCCAGATGTGACATGTGTTGTGTTGGTAGTTATCCAGATGTGACATGTGTTGTGTTGGTAGTTATCCAGATGTGACATGTGTTGTGTTGGTAGTTATCCAGATGTGACATGTGTTGTGTTGGTAGTTATCCAGATGTGACGTGTGTTGTGTTGGTAGTTATCCAGATGTGACATGTGTTGTGTTGGTAGTTATCCAGATGTGACGTGTGTTGTGTTGGTAGTTATCCAGATGTGACGTGTGTTGTGTTGGTAGTTATCCAGATGTGACGTGTGTTGTGTTGGTAGTTATCCAGATGTGACATGTGTTGTGTTGGTAGTTATCCAGATGTGACATGTGTTGTGTTGGTAGTTATCCAGATGTGACGTGTGTTGTGTTGGTAGTTATCCAGATGTGACGTGTGTTGTGTTGGTAGTTATCCAGATGTGACATGTGTTGTGTTGGTAGTTATCCAGATGTGACGTGTGTTGTGTTGGTAGTTATCCAGATGTGACGTGTGTTGTGTTGGTAGTTATCCAGATGTGACATGTGTTGTGTTGGTAGTTATCCAGATGTGACATGTGTTGTGTTGGTAGTTATCCAGATGTGACATGTGTTGTGTTGGTAGTTATCCAGATGTGACATGTGTTGTGTTGGTAGTTATCCAGATGTGACATGTGTTGTGTTGGTAGTTATCCAGATGTGACATGTGTTGTGTTGGTAGTTATCCAGATGTGACATGTGTTGTGTTGGTAGTTATCCAGATGTGACATGTGTTGTGTTGGTAGTTATCCAGATGTGACATGTGTTGTGTTGGTAGTTATCCAGATGTGACATGTGTTGTGTTGGTAGTTATCCAGATGTGACATGTGTTGTGTTGGTAGTTATCCAGATGTGACATGTGTTGTGTTGGTAGTTATCCAGATGTGACATGTGTTGTGTTGGTAGTTATCCAGATGTGACATGTGTTGTGTTGGTAGTTATCCAGATGTGACATGTGTTGTGTTGGTAGTTATCCAGATGTGACATGTGTTGTGTTGGTAGTTATCCAGATGTGACATGTGTTGGTAGTTATCCAGATGTGACATGTGTTGGTAGTTATCCAGATGTGACATGTGTTGGTAGTTATCCAGATGTGACATGTGTTGTGTTGGTAGTTATCCAGATGTGACATGTGTTGGTAGTTATCCAGATGTGACATGTGTTGTGTTGGTAGTTATAAAGATGTGACATGTGTTGGTAGTTATCCAGATGTGACATAAAACTAACCTACGGACGTGTGTTAAAGTTATATAGTTGAGACACGCAACGTATGGGAATCTTATGCAACGTATGGGAATCCTATGCAACATATGGGAATCTTATGCAACATATGGGAATCTTATGCAACATATGGGAATCTTATGCAACATATGGGAATCTTATGCAACGTATGTGAATCTTATGCAACATATGGGAATCTTATGCAACGTATGGGAATCTTATGCAACAGATGGGAATCTTATGCAACATATGGGAATCTTATGCAACATATGGAAATCTTATGCAACATATGGGAATCTTATGCAACGTATGGGAATCTTATGCAACATATGGGAATCTTATGCAACGTATGGGAATCTTATGCAACGTATGGGAATCTTATGCAACGTATGGGAATCTTATGCAACGTATGGGAATCTTATGCAACGTATGGGAATCTTATGCAACGTATGGGAATCTTATGCAACGTATGGGAATCTTATGCAACATATGGGAATCTTATGCAACGTATGTGAATCTTATGCAACATATGGGAATCTTATGCAACGTATGGGAATCTTATGCAACGTATGAGAATCTTATGGAACATATGGGAATCTTATGCAACGTATGGGAATCTTATGCAACGTATGGGAATCTTATGCAACGTATGGGAATCTTATGCAACGTATGAGAATCTTATGGAACATATGGGAATCTTATGCAACATATGGGAATCTTATGCAACATATGGGAATCTTATGCAACGTATGAGAATCTTATGGAACATATGGGAATCTTATGCAACGTATGGGAATCTTATGCAACGTATGGGAATCTTATGCAACGTATGGGAATCGGTTTTCAAAATCATTCATCACATAGTGATATAGTGTAGTGAAGAGAGTATGGCCACATACTCCCTTTAATCGTAAAAAGGTTAAGTACGTCAGTGTTGTGTTGTCTGGTGTATAAAGTGCAGATAACTAGAGTATGAAGATCACTATATAAACATTACTAAATCGTTAATGATTCTCTTACATATTATATGTATGATGATTTCATACCTAGTGACCTTAACTACCAACATGTGTGTCCCGCGGAGGATGGTGCACCAACATGTGTGTCCCGCGGAGGATGGTGCACCAACATGTGTGTCCCGCGGAGGATGGTGCACCAACATGTGTGTCCCGCGGAGGATGGTGCACCAACATGTGTGTCCCGCGGAGGATGGTGCACCAACATGTGTGTCCCGCGGAGGATGGTGCACCAACATGTGTGTCCCGCGGAGGATGGTGCACCAACATGTGTGTCCCGCGGAGGATGGTGCACCAACATGTGTGTCCCGCGGAGGATGGTGCACCAACATGTGTGTCCCGCGGAGGATGGTGCACCAACATGTGTGTCCCGCGGAGGATGGTGCACCAACATGTGTGTCCCGCGGAGGATGGTGCACCAACATGTGTGTCCCGCGGAGGATGGTGCACCAACATGTGTGTCCCGCGGAGCATGGTGCACCAACATGTGTGTCCCGCGGAGGATGGTGCACCAACATGTGTGTCCCGCGGAGGATGGTGCACCAACATGTGTGTCCCGCGGAGGATGGTGCACCAACATGTGTGTCCCGCGGAGGATGGTGCACCAACATGTGTGTCCCGCGGAGGATGGTGCACCAACATGTGTGTCCCGCGGAGGATGGTGCACCAACATGTGTGTCCCGCGGAGGATGGTGCACCAACATGTGTGTCCCGCGGAGGATGGTGCACCAACATGTGTGTCCCGCGGAGGATGGTGCACCAACATGTGTGTCCCGCGGAGGATGGTGCACCAACATGTGTGTCCCGCGGAGGATGGTGCACCAACATGTGTGTCCCGCGGAGCATGGTGCACCAACATGTGTGTCCCGCGGAGGATGGTGCACCAACATGTGTGTCCCGCGGAGGATGGTGCACCAACATGTGTGTCCCGCGGAGGATGGTGCACCAACATGTGTGTCCCGCGGAGGATGGTGCACCAACATGTGTGTCCCGCGGAGGATGGTGCACCAACATGTGTGTCCCGCGGAGGATGGTGCACCAACATGTGTGTCCCGCGGAGGATGGTGCACCAACATGTGTGTCCCGCGGAGGATGGTGCACCAACATGTGTCCCGCGGAGGATGGTGCACCAACATGTGTGTCCCGCGGAGCATGGTGCACCAACATGTGTGTCCCGCGGAGGATGGTGCACCAACATGTGTGTCCCGCGGAGGATGGTGCACCAACATGTGTGTCCCGCGGAGGATGGTGCACCAACATGTGTGTCCCGCGGAGGATGGTGCACCAACATGTGTGTCCCGCGGAGGATGGTGCACCAACATGTGTGTCCCGCGGAGGATGGTGCACCAACATGTGTGTCCCGCGGAGGATGGTGCACCAACATGTGTGTCCCGCGGAGGATGGTGCACCAACATGTGTGTCCCGCGGAGGATGGTGCACCAACATGTGTGTCCCGCGGAGGATGGTGCACCAACATGTGTGTCCCGCGGAGCATGGTGCACCAACATGTGTGTCCCGCGGAGCATGGTGCACCAACATGTGTGTCCCGCGGAGGATGGTGCACCAACATGTGTGTCCCGCGGAGGATGGTGCACCAACATGTGTGTCCCGCGGAGGATGGTGCACCAACATGTGTGTCCCGCGGAGGATGGTGCACCAACATGTGTGTCCCGCGGAGGATGGTGCACCAACATGTGTGTCCCGCGGAGGATGGTGCACCAACATGTGTGTCCCGCGGAGGATGGTGCACCAACATGTGTGTCCCGCGGAGGATGGTGCACCAACATGTGTGTCCCGCGGAGGATGGTGCACCAACATGTGTGTCCCGCGGAGGATGGTGCACCAACATGTGTGTCCCGCGGAGGATGGTGCACCAACATGTGTGTCCCGCGGAGGATGGTGCACCAACATGTGTGTCCCGCGGAGGATGGTGCACCAACATGTGTGTCCCGCGGAGGATGGTGCACCAACATGTGTGTCCCGCGGAGGATGGTGCACCAACATGTGTGTCCCGCGGAGGATGGTGCACCAACATGTGTGTCCCGCGGAGGATGGTGCACCAACATGTGTGTCCCGCGGAGGATGGTGCACCAACATGTGTGTCCCGCGGAGGATGGTGCACCAACATGTGTGTCCCGCGGAGGATGGTGCACCAACATGTGTGTCCCGCGGAGGATGGTGCACCAACATGTGTGTCCCGCGGAGGATGGTGCACCAACATGTGTGTCCCGCGGAGGATGGTGCACCAACATGTGTGTCCCGCGGAGGATGGTGCACCAACATGTGTGTCCCGCGGAGGATGGTGCACCAACATGTGTGTCCCGCGGAGGATGGTGCACCAACATGTGTGTCCCGCGGAGGATGGTGCACCAACATGTGTGTCCCGCGGAGGATGGTGCACCAACATGTGTGTCCCGCGGAGGATGGTGCACCAACATGTGTGTCCCGCGGAGGATGGTGCACCAACATGTGTGTCCCGCGGAGGATGGTGCACCAACATGTGTGTCCCGCGGAGGATGGTGCACCAACATGTGTGTCCCGCGGAGGATGGTGCACCAACATGTGTGTCCCGCGGAGGATGGTGCACCAACATGTGTGTCCCGCGGAGGATGGTGCACCAACATGTGTGTCCCGCGGAGGATGGTGCACCAACATGTGTGTCCCGCGGAGGATGGTGCACCAACATGTGTGTCCCGCGGAGGATGGTGCACCAACATGTGTGTCCCGCGGAGGATGGTGCACCAACATGTGTGTCCCGCGGAGGATGGTGCACCAACATGTGTGTCCCGCGGAGGATGGTGCACCAACATGTGTGTCCCGCGGAGGATGGTGCACCAACATGTGTGTCCCGCGGAGGATGGTGCACCAACATTGGGGACCCGAGGAGGATGGTGCACCAACATGTGTGTCCCGCGGAGGATGGTGCACCAACATGTGTGTCCCGCGGAGGATGGTGCACCAACATGTGTGTCCCGCGGAGGATGGTGCACCAACATGTGTGTCCCGCGGAGGATGGTGCACCAACATGTGTGTCCCGCGGAGGATGGTGCACCAACATGTGTGTCCCGCGGAGCATGGTGCACCAACATGTGTGTCCCGCGGAGGATGGTGCACCAACATGTGTGTCCCGCGGAGGATGGTGCACCAACATGTGTGTCCCGCGGAGGATGGTGCACCAACATGTGTGTCCCGCGGAGGATGGTGCACCAACATGTGTGTCCCGCGGAGGATGGTGCACCAACATGTGTGTCCCGCGGAGGATGGTGCACCAACATGTGTGTCCCGCGGAGGATGGTGCACCAACATGTGTGTCCCGCGGAGGATGGTGCACCAACATGTGTGTCCCGCGGAGGATGGTGCACCAACATGTGTGTCCCGCGGAGGATGGTGCACCAACATGTGTGTCCCGCGGAGGATGGTGCACCAACATGTGTGTCCCGCGGAGGATGGTGCACCAACATGTGTGTCCCGCGGAGGATGGTGCACCAACATGTGTGTCCCGCGGAGGATGGTGCACCAACATGTGTGTCCCGCGGAGGATGGTGCACCAACATGTGTGTCCCGCGGAGGATGGTGCACCAACATGTGTGTCCCGCGGAGGATGGTGCACCAACATGTGTGTCCCGCGGAGGATGGTGCACCAACATGTGTGTCCCGCGGAGGATGGTGCACCAACATGTGTGTCCCGCGGAGGCGGAGGATGGTGCACCAACATGTGTGTCCCGCGGAGGATGGTGCACCAACATGTGTGTCCCGCGGAGGATGGTGCACCAACATGTGTGTCCCGCGGAGGATGGTGCACCAACATGTGTGTCCCGCGGAGGATGGTGCACCAACATGTGTGTCCCGCGGAGCATGGTGCACCAACATGTGTGTCCCGCGGAGGATGGTGCACCAACATGTGTGTCCCGCGGAGGATGGTGCACCAACATGTGTGTCCCGCGGAGGATGGTGCACCAACATGTGTGTCCCGCGGAGGATGGTGCACCATCATGTGTGTCCCGCGGAGGCTGGGGCACCAACATGTGGGTCCCGCGGAGGAGGGTGCACCAACATGTGTGTCCCGCGGAGGATGGTGCACCAACATGTGTGTCCCGCGGAGGATGGTGCACCAACATGTGTGTCCCGCGGAGGATGGTGCACCAACATGTGTGTCCCGCGGAGGATGGTGCACCAACATGTGTGTCCCGCGGAGGATGGTGCACCAACATGTGTGTCCCGCGGAGGATGGTGCACCAACATGTGTGTCCCGCGGAGGATGGTGCACCATCATGTGTGTCCCGCGGAGGATGGTGCACCAACATGTGTGTCCCGCGGAGGATGGTGCACCAACATGTGTGTCCCGCGGAGGATGGTGCACCAACATGTGTGTCCCGCGGAGGATGGTGCACCAACATGTGTGTCCCGCGGAGGATGGTGCACCAACATGTGTGTCCCGCGGAGGATGGTGCACCAACATGTGTGTCCCGCGGAGGATGGTGCACCAACATGTGTGTCCCGCGGAGGATGGTGCACCAACATGTGTGTCCCGCGGAGGATGGTGCACCAACAGGATGGTGCACCAACATGTGTGTCCCGCGGAGCATGGTGCACCAACATGTGTGTCCCGCGGAGGATGGTGCACCAACATGTGTGTCCCGCGGAGGATGGTGCACCAACATGTGTGTCCCGCGGAGGATGGTGCACCAACATGTGTGTCCCGCGGAGGATGGTGCACCAACATGTGTGTCCCGCGGAGGATGGTGCACCAACATGTGTGTCCCGCGGAGGATGGTGCACCAACATGTGTGTCCCGCGGAGGATGGTGCACCAACATGTGTGTCCCGCGGAGGATGGTGCACCAACATGTGTGTCCCGCGGAGGATGGTGCACCAACATGTGTGTCCCGCGGAGGATGGTGCACCAACATGTGTGTCCCGCGGAGGCTGGTGCACCAACAGGTGTGTCCCGCGGAGGATGGTGCACCAACATGTGTGTCCCGCGGAGGATGGTGCACCAACATGTGTGTCCCGCGGAGGATGGTGCACCAACATGTGTGTCCCGCGGAGGATGGTGCACCAACATGTGTGTCCCGCGGAGGATGGTGCACCAACATGTGTGTCCAGCGGAGGATGGTGCACCAACATGTGTGTCCAGCGGAGGATGGTGCACCAACATGTGTGTCCAGCGGAGGATGGTGCACCAACATGTGTGTCCAGCGGAGGATGGTGCACCAACATGTGTGTCCAGCGGAGGATGGTGCACCAACATGTGTGTCCCGCGGAGGATGGTGCACCAACATGTGTGTCCCGCGGAGGATGGTGCACCAACATGTGTGTCCCGCGGAGGATGGTGCACCAACATGTGTGTCCCGCGGAGGATGGTGCACCAACATGTGTGTCCCGCGGAGGATGGTGCACCAACATGTGTGTCCCGCGGAGGATGGTGCACCAACATGTGTGTCCCGCGGAGGATGGTGCACCAACATGTGTGTCCAGCGGAGGATGGTGCACCAACATGTGTGTCCCGCGGAGGATGGTGCACCAACATGTGTGTCCCGCGGAGGATGGTGCACCAACATGTGTGTCCAGCGGAGCATGGTGCACCAACATATGCCTGCACAAACACCTGCCAACTAGCAACCAAAAAGGTTACACGAGAACATCTACAGTTATATCAACAACTTGTTTTACCTGTTGCAAGCAAATTTAGGACATTGAGTAATATGCTTGTCTTCAAAATGGTACTTAATCATATCCTAAGTTCCTCATCAGCCTGGCTAAAATGCTCAGGTGAGACTGCTCAAACCTAGCAACAACAACCTCACTGATCAAAGATCTCAACGTGAAGAGAAAGTCTGGCCGATAGTACAGTTTCTCTCTAGCTAGCAGTGTATGAAGCCTCCAGAACCCAACACTCCTGTACCAAACAACCCGTACACCTCTAGCGTCCCCCATAATAATAATAATAATAATAATAATAATAATAATAATAATAATAATAATAATAATAATAATGGAGGCATTGTGGCTGTATTGACAACCACAATGCCACCACTGTCACTGCTGTCACTACCACCACCACTGTCACTACCACCACCACTAATACTACCACTACTGTCACTACCACCACCACTGTCACTGCTGTCACTAACACCACCACTATTACTACCACCACCACTGTCACTGCTGTCACTACCACCACTGTCACTGCTGTCACTACCACCACTGTCACTGCTGTCACTACCACCACTGTCACTGCTGTCACTACCACCACTGTCACTACCACCACCACTGTCACTGCTGTCACTACCACCACCACTGTCACTAACACCACCACTAATACTACCACTACTGTCACTACCACAACCACTGTCACTGCTGTCACTAACACCACCACTATTACTACCACCACCAGTGTCAGTGCTGTCACTACCACCACCAGTGTCAGTGCTGTCACTACCACCACCACTGTCACTGCCGTCACTACCACCACCAGTCATTGCTGTCACTACCACCACCACTGTCACAGCTGTCACTACTACCACCACTGTCACTGCTGTCACTACCACCACCATTCTCACTGCTGTCACTACTACCACCAATGTCACTACTACTACTGCTGTCACTGCTGTCATTACTACCACCACTGATACTACCACCACCACTGTCACTCCTACCACCACTGTCACTGCCGTCACTACCATCACCACTGTCACTGTTGTCACTGCCACCACCAATGTCACTACCACCACCAATGTCACTACTACTACTGTCACTGCTGTCATTACCACCACCACTGACACTACCACCACCACTGTCACTCCTACCACCACTGTCACTGTTGTCACTATCACCACTGTCACTGTTGTCATTACCACCACTGTCACTGTTGTCACTACCATCACCACTGTCACTATTGTCACTACCACCACTGTCACTGTTGTCGCTACCATGACCACTGTCACTGTTGTCACTACCATGACCACTGTCACTGCCGTCACTACCATGACCACTGTCACTGCCGTCACTACCACCACTGTCACTGTTGTCACTACCATCACCACTGTCACTGTTGTCACTACCATCACCACTGTCACTGTTGTCACTACCACCACTGTCACTGTTGTCACTACCATCACCACTGTCAATGTTGTCACTACCAGCATCACTGTCACTGTTGTCACTACCACCACCACTGTCACTGTTGTCACTACCACCACCACTGTCACTGTTGTCACTACCATCACCACTGTCACTGTTATCACTACCATCACCAATGTCACTGTTGTCACTACCATCACCACTGTCACTGTCACTACCATCACCACTGTCACTGTTGTCACTACCATCACCACTGTCACTGTTGTCACTACCACCATCACTGTCACTGTTGTCACTACCACCACTGTCACTGTTGTCACTACCATCACCACTGTCACTGTTGTCACTACCACCATCACTGTCACTGTTGTCACTACCACCACCACTGTCACTGTTGTCACTACCACCACCACTTTTTATATACCTTTGATGAGTTTCCAGAATTTTTGTACTCCAGAGCCCGGTCTTTGTCCAGGCTCGCTTAGGTCACTGCCACCTGTCACTGACAACACTGTCAATGACAACCCTGTCATTAACACTGTCACTGATAAGTCACTAACAACACTGCCACTGACAACACTGTCACTGACAACACGGCCACTGACAACACTGTCACTGACAACACTGTCACTGACAACACTGTCACTGACAACACTGCCACTAACACTGTCACTGACAACACTGCCACTGACAACACTGCCACTAACAACACTGTCACTGACAACACTGTCCCTGACAACACTGTCCCTGACAACACTGTCACTGACAACGCTGTCACTGACAACACTGTCCCTGACAACGCTGTCACTGACAACACTGTCCCTGACAACACTGTCCCTGACAACACTGTCACTGACAACACTGTCCCTGACAACACTGTCAGTAACTAGTACACTGACTCAACACTCAGTGTAGGTCTGGTTGTGTCAGTAACTGGTACACTGACTCAACACTCAGTGTAGGTCTGGTTGTGTCAGTAACTGGTACACTGACTCAACACTCAGTGTAGGTCTGGTTGTGTCAGTAACTGGTACACTGACTCAACACTCAGTGTAGGTCTGGTTGTGTCAGTAACTAGTACACTGACTCAACACTCAGTGTAGGTCTGGTTGTGTCAGTAACTGGTACACTGACTCAACACTCAGTGTAGGTCTGGTTGTGTCAGTAACTGGTACACTGACTCAACACTCAGTGTAGGTCTGGTTGTGTCAGTAACTGGTACACTGACTCAACACTCAGTGTAGGTCTGGTTGTGTCAGTAACTGGTACACTGACTCAACACTCAGTGTAGGTCTGGTTGTGTCAGTAACTAGTACACTGACTCAACACTCAGTGTAGGTCTGGTTGTGTCAGTAACTAGTACACTGACTCAACACTCAGTGTAGGTCTGGTTGTGTCAGTAACTGGTACACTGACTCAACACTCAGTGTAGGTCTGGTTGTGTCAGTAACTGGTACACTGACTCAACACTCAGTGTAGGTCTGGTTGTGTCAGTAACTGGTACACTGACTCAACACTCAGTGTAGGTCTGGTTGTGTCAGTAACTAGTACACTGACTCAACACTCAGTGTAGGTCTGGTTGTGTCAGTAACTGGTACACTAACTCAACACTCAGTGTAGGTCTGGTTGTGTCAGTAACTGGTACACTGACTCAACACTCAGTGTAGGTCTGGTTGTGTCAGTAACTAGTACACTGACTCAACACTCAGTGTAGGTCTGGTTGTGTCAGTAACTGGTACACTAACTCAACACTCAGTCAGTAACTAGTACACTGACTCAACACTCAGTGTAGGTCTGGTTGTGTCAGTAACTAGTACACTGACTCAACACTCAGTGTAGGTCTGGTTGTGTCAGTAACTAGTACACTGACTCAACACTCAGTGTAGGTCTGGTTGTGTCAGTAACTGGTACACTGACTCAACACTCAATGTACTAATATCCTGCTAGACTTAATAAAATGTTTGAGCCAGTAATACTAACATTAACTAACAGCGCCACACACACACACACACACACACACACACACACACACACACACACACACACACACACACACACACAGGAGAGATAGGGGGGGTATGATAACGATATACAAAATACTGAGAGAAATCGACAAGGTAGACAGAGACAGGATGATCCAGAGATAGGACACAGCAACAAGGGGTCACAGTTGAAATCTGAAGACTCAGAGGAATCACAGGGATGTTACGAAGTATTTCTTCAGTCATAGAGTTGTCGGGAAGTGGAACAGTCTGGTAAGTGATGTAGTGGAGGCAGGAACCATACATAGCTTTAAGAAAAGGTATGATAAAGCTCATGGAGCGGGAAGAATGACCCAGTAGCGGCCAGCGAAGAGGTGAGGCCAGGAACTGTGACTCGACCCCTGCAAGCACAACTAGGTGAGTACAACTAAGTACACACACACCAGGAGTAACGTAGAAGACACGAGCTAGTAACAACAAGGTTACCTGGAAGTTAGATAGTGTGTAGGATCACCGTGCTTGCAGCGGTGCCGGTCAAGACGTCCCTGTTGACAGTCTGATCAGTGAGGCTGCAACAGCTGCACAGCATCAGGAACACTACACAAAAGTAGCATCAACTAAGAAGAGGTTGAGAGTATCCCAGTACGCCAGACAGCTAGATACAACCTCAACATCACACCATCACACACAAACTGATCGCGCTACACCTCCCTCACATCCTCCACACACACACACACACACACACACACACACACACACACACACACACACACACTTCACTGACAAAACACACACGTACGCACAAATGCATGTATTACTCCACAACAAAGAGAGAGAAGGGTGGGTTGATAACAGGATGGGGCAGAGAGGGGGAAGGTGAGTAGGTGAGAGCTGAGAAGAGTATAAATGATGAGTCAGTAAGGATGACTCAAGGTTAGGAGCCGGTTAACTGTAGGTCAGCAGGTTGCTCAAGGAAGATGACAAAGAAATGAGTGAAATACTTAGTACACACACTGACTCGGGCTTCACTCACCTCTTAAATACATTCAACACTAATGAATTATTTTTTATCTTACGGTGACACCAACCTGTAGTCCAGAAACATTCTTACAACCTAACGTTCACTAATAATAGCAAACAAAAACCTAACATTACACTATAAACTCTTAAAAAAATATATAAGAATAATGAGAGAGGAAGAGTAGCAATTTAAGAATGACGAGGCAGCATAGGCAAAATAGAAAATTCTCTACCACAAAGAAAACAAAAAATAATATACTAAGGAGAAAATGAAGACAACAGAGCAAGGAATGAGGAACACTGGAGGTAAAACACAATGATATGTGAAAAATTGAAAAAAAAAAATATTTCATAAGACATCGAGAGAGGAAAAGGAACCAGTAACAGTAGATGATGTTTTGAAGACGTGAGAAATACAGAGAAAAAAGTACCGTGCTACGACGACTGAAATATTTGAATACTGCAATACAAAGATTATATTGCAAGACTATGTATCACCATGAGTACTGAATGTTGTACACTCAACAAAAGTTATACAATGTATCACCATGAGTACTGAATGTTGTACACTCAACAAAAGTTATACAATGTATCACCATGAGTACTGAATGTTGTACACTCAACAAAAGTTATACAATGTATCACCATGAGTACTGAATGTTGTACACTCAACAAAAGTTATACAATGTATCACCATGAGTACTGAATGTTGTACACTCAACAAAAGTTATACAATGTATCACCATGAGTACTGAATGTTGTACACTCAACAAAAGTTATACAATGTATCACCATGAGTACTGAATGTTGTACACTCAACAAAAGTTACACAATGTATCACCATGAGTACTGAATGTTGTACACTCAACAAAAGTTACACAATGTATCACCATGAGTACTGAATGTTGTACACTCAACAAAAGTTATACAATGTATCACCATGAGTCTGGTGTGAGACCATTACAGTAATGTAGAATTAGATACATGTACAATATCTGGGTATCTTTATTTATAGACGTTTCACCACGAAGCGACTTTATCAGTACAGTACAGAAGACTGAAGAGGTAGAATATAAGGGAATCAGTCCCTCAGCCTAGCAGCACATGTATCTAATTCATCAACTCGTCGGTATTATATACCGACGAGATGATGAATTAGATACATAAGAACATAAGAAAGAAGGAGCACTGCAACAGGTCTACTGACCCATGCGGAGCAGGTCCATATCCCCCCCATGGATTAGACCAATGACTCCCCCCCCCCCGGATTAGCCCAATGACCCATCCAGTCTGATCATCTCCACTTAAGGATGGAGCACTGCACCAGACCCAGCAGCACAAGCTAGTCAGCTCCAACTCACACCCACTCATGTATTTATCTAACCTATTTTTAAAAGTACACAACGTTTTAGCCTGAATAACTGTACTCTGGAGTTTGTTCCACTCATCCACAACTCTATTACCAAACCAGTGCTTTCCTATATCCTTTCTGAATCTGAATTTTTCCAACTTGAAACCATTGCTGCGAGTCCTGTCTTGGCTGGAAATTTTCAGCATGCTATTTACATCCCCTTTATTTATTCCTGTTTTCCATTTATACACCTCGATCATATCCCCCCTAATTCTACGCCTTTCGAGAGAGTGCAGATTCAGGGCCCTCAGTCTATCCTCATAGGGAAGATTTCTGATACATGGGATCATCTTTGTCCTCCTCCTCTGTACGTTTTCCAGCATTTATATCCATTCTGTAGCAACATCATGGAATCTTGGTAAAGCGGATACCTCTACTACTGCTTACTACCCCTGGCCCACCTCCAGGGCATGACCTACTACCCCTGGCCCACCTCCAGGGCATGACCTACTTCCACTGGGATATCCCGCCTACCAGTCACAATACCTTCATCCCAACTGACTCCAATATAGAAGTTCACGTCTTGCTGCCTATACTTCAGATTCAAGACCACGGTACTGAACACCTGCTCCTAGGCTGAGGGACTGAATACCACATCTTCCTCTTCAGTCTTCTGTACTGTACTGCTACAGCCCATGGTTGGCGAACCGTCTACCGTATACAGATACCCAGATGCTGCACATGTCTAATTCTTCATCATTTCGCCGGTATTACATACCTCTGATATACAAGGTGCTAGAGACAGCAACTACTGAACACTGAGTAAACAAACATAGCGCTAATATATACACTGAGAGACCAAGTGAATGAACTAAAGCTCTGATCAGTCTCACTAACATACAAACTCTGTACGTTAGTGAGACTAATGGAAATACTGAGTCAGAGATTAGTTCAACACCGAGAGTACAGATACTTCATTAAGGAGAATAACAAGAAATGTAGAGAGAGAGAGAGAGAGAGAGAGAGAGAGAGAGAGAGAGAGAGAGAGAGAGAGAGAGAGAGAGAGAGAGAGAGAGAGAGAGAGAGAGAGAGAGAGAGAAACACAAAAGGCTTATTTTTATACTACAAGCAGGCCTTCAACAGAAACTAGTGTTTAAGCTAGAAGAATAAAAAGAACAACATACGCGAACAAAATTTCGGTGGCTAAATGATTAGAAGAGAAGAGAGATTAGGAGTGAAAGGAACAAGTAAGACGGATGAAACAACAATGATACGTTATGTTATGTAGGTAAACTGCCAGATAAGTGGAAAATGGCAAATATAATACCTATTTTCAAAGCAGGTGCAGGTCCTTAGCTTCGAACTATAGACCAATAAGCCTAACCTCCATAGTGGGAAAATTTATGGAATCAATAATTGCCGAGGCAGTTCGTAGCCATCTTGAAAAGCATTAATCAACGAATCTCGGCATGGTTTTACAAAGGGGCATTCCTAACGAATTTATTAACTTTTTCACTAAGGTGTTTGAGGAGGTAGATCATGGTAATAAATATGATATTGTGTATATGGACTTCAGTAAGGCTTTCGATAGAGTTCCACATCAGAGACTATTGAGGAAAATTAAGGCACACGGAATAGGAGGAGAAATTTTTTCCTGGATAGAAGCATGGGTGACAAATAGGCAGCAGAGCGTTTGCATAAATGGGAGAAATCAGAGTGGGGAAGCGTCACGAGCGGCGTTCCACAGGGGTCAGTGTTGGGCCCCTTGTTCACAATCTACATCAACGACATTGATGAGGGCATAAAGAGCGATGTAAGCAAGTTTGCCGATGACACCAAAATAGGCCGTCGAATTCATTCTGACGAGGACATTAGAGCACTCCAGGAAGATTTGAATGGACTGATGCAGTGGTCAGAGAAGTGGCAAATGCAGTTTAATATAGACAAATGGAAAGTTCTAAATGTTGGACAGGAAAATAACCATGCTACATATAAACTAAATAATGTAGTTCTTAATATTACGGATTGCGAAAAAGATTTAGGAGTTCTGGTTAGCAGTAATCTGAAACCAAGACAACAGTGCATAAGTGTTCGCAATAACGCTGACAGAATCCTTGGCTTCATATCAAGAAGCATAAATAATAGCTCTCAGGTTGTTCAACTCTATATATCCTTGGTTAGACCTCATTTATATTATGCTGCACAGTTCTGACCACCGTATTACAGAAGGGATATAAATGCTCTGGAAAACATACAAAGTTGATCCCATGTATCAGAAATGTTCCCTGTGACTAAGGGCCCTGAATCTGCACTCTCTAGAAAGGCGTAGAATTAGGGGGGATATGATTGAGGTGTATAAATGGAAGACAGGAATAAATAAAGGGGATGTAAATAACGTGCTGATTATTATTATTATTATAATCAAGGGGGAAGCGCTAAACCCGGAGGATTATATAGCGCCTGGGGGGGGGGATGTGGAAGGCATTCAGGCTTAATTCGGGGAACTGGAGCACAGATCCAATTCCCTAAATCAAGAGCCCCTCACCTACATCAAGGAACCTTCCTTGAGGGGAATAACGTGCTGAAAATATCCAGCCTAGACAGGACTCGTAGCAATGGTTTTTAAGCTGGAAAAATTCAGATTCAGGAAGGATATAGGAAAGCACTGGTTTGGTAATAGAGTTGTGGATAAGTGGAACAAACTCCCGAGTACAGTTTTTCAGGCTAAAACGTTGTGTAGTTTTAAAAAATAGGTTAGATAAATACACGAGTGGGTGTGAGTAGGTGTGAGTTGGACCCGATTAGCTTGTGCTACTAGGTCAGTTGCCGTGTTCCTTCCTTAAGTGACTGTGACCTAACCTGACTAGGTTGGGGCATTGGCTTAAGCCGGTAGGAGACTTGGACTTGCCTCGCATGGGCCAGTAGGCCTGCTGCAATGTTTCTTCTTTCTTATGTTCTTATGTTCTAAAGCAGTGTAGCAAGCGAGGCTAGGAGCCGTGCCTCGACCCTGGCAGATACAACTTAGCGAGTACATCAGCATGCTATGTAACGTTCACCAACCTAACAACACTGTCTTAAATGAGCAACATATGGTCATTGGTGTCTTAAGTCAGTCAAGAGTACATAACACCAGTGTGGAGTACATAACTTGTTAAGTCAGTCAAGAGTACGTAACACCAGTGTGGAGTACATAACTTGTTCAGTCAGTCAAGAGTACGTAACACCAGTGTGGAGTACATAACTTGTTCAGTCAGTCAAGAGTACGTAACACCAGTGTGGAGTACATAACTTGTTAAGTCAGTCAAGAGTACGTAACACCAGTGTGGAGTACATAACTTGTTAAGTCAGTCAAGAGTACGTAACACCAGTGTGGAGTACATAACTTGTTAAGTCAGTCAAGAGTACGTAACACCAGTGTAGAGTACATAACTTGTTAAGTCAGCCATGATTACCTAACACCAGTGTGGAGTACATAACTTGTTAAGTCAGTCAAGAGTACGTAACACCAGTGTGGAGTACATAACTTGTTCAGTCAAGAGTACGTAACACCAGTGTGGAGTACACACTTGTTAAGTCAGTCATGAGTACGTAACACCAGTGTGGAGTACATAACTTGTTAAGTCAGTCATGAGTACGTAACACCAGTGTGGAGTACATAACTTGTTCAGTCAGTCATGAGTACGTAACACCAGTGTGGAGTACATAACTTGTTCAGTCAAGAGTACGTAACACCAGTGTGGAGTACACACTTGTTAAGTCAGTCATGAGTACGTAACACCAGTGTGGAGTACATAACTTGTTAAGTCAGTCATGAGTACGTAACACCAGTGTGGAGTACATAACTTGTTCAGTCAGTCATGAGTACGTAACACCAGTGTGGAGTACACGCTTGTTAAGTCAGTCAAGAGTACGTAACACCAGTGTGGAGTACATAACTTGTTAAGTCAAGAGTACGTAACACCAGTGTGGAGTACATAACTTGTTCAGTCAAGAGTACGTAACACCAGTGTGGAGTACATAACTTGTTCAGTCAAGAGTACGTAACACCAGTGTGGAGTACATAACTTGTTAAGTCAAGAGTACGTAACACCAGTGTGGAGTACATAACTTGTTCAGTCAAGAGTACGTAACACCAGTGTGGAGTACATAACTTGTTCAGTCAAGAGTACGTAACACCAGTGTGAAGTACATAACTTGTTAAGTTAGTCAAGAGTACGTAACACCAGTGTGGAGTACATAACTTGTTCAGTCAGTCAAGAGTACGTAACACCAGTGTGGAGTACACAAACATGGACAAAAGAGCTTGTCTGGGTCGAGGTCTGAGAGGAATTAGCTAAGATAAACCTGAACTGATCGTCACGTGTTTGGAACGATGAAGAGTCAAGCAACAATCATGACAAACATGTTTTAAAGCAGGAGGTATGTACCTGTGACCGGTTTCAAGAGTTTATCTACTCCCGCAGCCCGGTACTGGGCTGGTCAAACAGGCTGCTGCTAAACACAAATAACCCGCATATAAAAGACAAACTATATGACGTTTCGGTCCGACTTGGAACATTAACTCGTCACACTAACACACGAATGCCCGCTGGCCGACATATCCATCACAGCCTGGTTAATCCGGCACTTGGTGGAGGTATGTATCGAGTTTCCTTGTAAGCACTTCTACACTTGTTCCAACAGTGTTTTTCATATTTTGTAATGACATGTGGCAGATGCAGTTTAATATAGACAAATGGAAAGTTCTAAATGTTGGACAGGACAACAACCATGCTACATATAAACTAAATAATGTAGATCTTAATATTACGGATTGCGAAAAAGATTTAGGAGTTCTGGTTAGCAGTAATCTGAAACCAAGACAACAGTGCATAAGTGTTCGCAATAAAGCTAATAGAATCCTTGGCTTCATATCAAGAAGCATAAATAATAGGAGTCCTCAGGTTGTTCTTCAACTCTATACATCCTTGGTTAGGCCTCATTTAGATTATGCTGCACAGTTTTGGTCACCGTATTACAGAATGGATATAAATTCTCTGGAAAATGTACAAAGGAGGATGACAAAGATGATCCCATGTATCAGAAACCTTCCCTATGAGGATAGACTAAGGGCCCTGAAACTGCACTCTCTAGAAAGACGTAGAATTAGGGGGGATATGATTGAGGTGTATAAGTGGAAGACAGGAATAAATAAAGGGGATGTAAATAGTGTGCTGAAAATATCTAGCCTAGACAGGACTCGCAGCAATGGTTTTAAGTTGGAAAAATTCAGATTCAGGAAGGATATAGGAAAGTACTGGTTTGGTAATAGAGTTGTGGATGAGTGGAACAAACTCCCAAGTACCGTTATAGGGGCCAGAACGTTGTGTAGCTTTAAAAATAGGTTGGATAAACACATGAGTAGATGTGGGTGGGTGTGAGTTAGACCTGATAGCTTGTGCTAACAGGTCGGTTGCCGTGTTCCTCCCTTAAGTCAATGTGACCTGACCTGACTAGGTTGGGTGCATTGGCTTAAGCCGGTAGGAGACTTGGACCTGCCTCGCATGGGCCAGTAGGCCTTCTGCAGTGTTCCTTCGTTCTTATGTTCTTATGTTAAAAATTAATATACCAGGTATGTTGATGCACTGTTCTCTTATTGTGCCCAACGGCGCCCCTGTTTATCAACAGGTTCAGCAAGAACAAGTAGGATCAAAAAATTAAGAACAGCGAGGCTTGGGATGACGACATGACCGCCCAAGATCTAAATCAGTTGCTTGAGAAGATGATCTCTCGGGCACTCCAAGTATGTTCCAGACACACACCTCGACGGCAAGAGAGAAGATGCAAACTTGAGAAAGGAACTCGCATACCAGGCGAACACGACGAATAGCGGGTCTTAAAGACAGCACACTGCGTGAGGTACGAAGGGAAACTCTGGTTAGAGAATTAGAGATCATGGAGCACAAATTGATTACCTCATATAGAGTCCAGGAGAGAGTGGGAGCGAAGAACCATAAATGAAATTAGAAGAAATCCCAAATATTTCTTTAATGCAAAATCCAAAGTGAAAACCCCCATCCAGGAGACGGAACATACACTGATGACAATAACGAAATGAGTGAAATACAGATCGAAGACACAAACGAGGTTTTAACAAAGAGAACTCAGATAGTGAAGTCAGAGGATGTCACAGTGAAACACACTGTTCCTCAAGGCACAGTACTCACCTCACTTCTGTTTCTCATTCTTATGTCCGATACTGACAAGGCCATCAATCATAGCACGGTAACAACCATTGCTGATGACGCCAGAATCTCTATAAGAGTGGCGATTTAATGCGTCCGTCTAATACACATTGAATCTTCAGGAGGATATAAATACTTCCCGTGGATCTCAGACAACAATATAATGCTTACCGAGGACTAATATCACTTGCTCTGCTATGGAAGAATGAAGAAAATAAAGACTAACGGAGTATTGGATAAACTTAAATAATTCAACCGAGTAAGTCCCATGTGCGAGACTTGGGAGTAATGATGTCGGAAGATCTCACATTCCAGACTCACAATAATGTTGTTATTGCTACTGCAAGATAATGATATGCCGGATTACTAGAAATTTCAAGAACAAAGATGCTGAGCCAATGATGATACTCTTCAAGTTCTCTCCAGACTGGAATACTGCTGTATAATAACTCATCCCTCTTCAAGACTGGCGAGACTTCTGAGCTGGGAAACGTACAGAGAGCTTTCACTGCCAGTATAATCTCAAGTATCTAAACTACTAGGAATGCTTGAAATCCCCTCAACTTATTCCTTGGATCGTAAGCGAGAAAGGTATATAATAATTTACATCTAGAAAATCCTGGAATGACAAGTCCCAAACCTGAACACTGAAATCACTTCAACAGACTTGGCAGACAGCGCAAAATACTTCCACTAAAAAACAAGTTAACGACCAGTATGAATGTAACGAAGTGTATGAATGTCAGAGGTCCCCGACTCTTCAACGCCCTCCCTCCGTGCATATGGGAAATTACCAACACACCACTGGCTGTGTTCAAGATGGCACTACTTAGTCAGTGCCTGACTATCCGGGCTGTAATTCGCATGATGCATTGCCTGTGGTCAGAAATAACAGCCTTGTTGATCGTGCCCTGATCCTCCAGGCCTGGTCTGGGATCGGCCTGTTAAGGCACTGACCAGAAACTTCCTTCAGGTATCTCTCACTCCAGTATGTTGTTATGGCAGTGTGCAGGCCATCAAGTACTTTCCATATATATATAATATCGTAACAGTCTCCTCCTCGTCCAAGAGAACATATTCAGAAATACAAGGATTCCTAGTCATTTAAATGTTTTACTGGCTGTATACGGGTCATAAACATTCTGTGTTTGTTGCAGCTCCGATATCTCTTCTGTCCTGAATGTTGCTGTCATCATCAAACAGTACTCCAGTCCAGAGAACACCACTGATTTGAATAGCGTCAACATTGGCAATATTTCTTTTCTTTCTAAAGTTCTTAATATACACCCCAACATTTGTCTACCTTTCACATTTGCCTTATTGTTCTCTATGTATGGATCCTGCCTCCAGGAGGCAGGAACCATACATAGTTTAAGAACATAAGAACATAAGAACGAAGGAACACTGCAGAAGGCCTACTGGCCCATGCGAGGCAGGTCCAAGTCCCTACCGGCTTAAGCCAATGCACCCAACCTAGTCAGGTCAGGTCACATTGAGTTAAGGGAGGAACACGGCAACCGACCTGTTAGCACAAGCTATCAGGTCTAACTCACACCCACCCACATCTACTCATGTATTTATCCAACCTATTTTTAAAGCTACACAACGTTCTGGCCTCTATAACGGTACTTGGGAGTTTGTTCCACTCATCCACAACTCTATTACCAAACCAGTACTTTCCTATATCCCTCCTGAATCTGAATTTTTCCAACTTAAAACCATTGCTGCGAGTCCTGTCTAGGCTAGATATTTTCAGCACACTATTTACATCCCCTTTATTTATTCCTGTCTTCCACTTATAAACCTCAATCATATCCCCCCTGATTCTACGTCTTTCTAGAGAGTGCAGTTTCAGGGCCCTTAGTCTATCCTCATAAGGAAGGTTTCTGATACATGGGATCATCTTTGTCATCCTCCTTTGTACATTTTCCAGAGAATTTATATCCATTCTGTAATACGGTGACCAAAACTGTGCAGCATAATCTAAATGAGGCCTAACCAAGGATGTATAGAGTTGAAGAACAACCTGAGGACTCCTATTATTTATGCTTCTTGATATGAAGCCAAGGATTCTATTAGCTTTATTGCGAACACTTATGCACTGTTGTCTTGGTTTCAGATTACTGCTAACCAGAACTCCTAAATCTTTTTCGCAATCCGTAATATTAAGATCTACATTATTTAGTTTATATGTGGCATGGTTATTGTCCTGTCCAACATTTAGAACTTTGCATTTGTCTATATTAAACTGCATCTGCCACTTCTCCGACCACTGCATCAGTCTATTCAAATCTTCCTGGAGTGCTCGAATGTCCTCGTCAGAATGAATTCGACGGCCTATTTTGGTGTCATCGGCAAACTTGCCGATGTCGCTCTTTATGCCCTCATCTATGTCGTTTATGTAGATTGTGAACAGCAGGGGGCCCAACACTGACCCCTGTGGAACACCGCTCGTGACGCTTCCCCACTCTGATTTCTCCCCATTTATGCAAACTCTCTGCTGCCTATTTGTCAACCATGCCTCTATCCAGGAAAAAATTTCTCCTCCTATTCCATGTGCTTTAATTTTCCTCAATAGTCTCTGATGTGGGACCCTGTCAAAAGCCTTACTGAAGTCCATATACACAATATCATATTCATTACCATGATCTACCTCCTCAAATACCTTAGTGAAAAAAGTTAATAAATTCGTAAGGCAGGAACGCCCCTTTGTAAAACCATGCTGAGATTCGTTGATTAATTTATGCTTTTCAAGGTGGCTACGAACTGCCTCGGCAATTATTGATTCCATAAATTTTCCCACTATGGAGGTTAGGCTTATTGGTCTATAGTTCGAAGCTAAGGACCTGTCACCTGTTTTGAAAATAGGTATCACATTTGCCATTTTCCACTTATCTGGCACCATGCCAGTTTGTAGTGATATGTTGAAAAGATTAGCCAAAGGTGTGCTAAGCTCCTCTTTACATTCCTTTAGAACCCTTGCATACAGTTCATCAGGGCCTGGGGATTTGTTAGGTTTTAATTTATCTATTTGCCTAAGGACCATGTCACTTGTGACCCTAATCGTGCACAGTTTATTATCGTCCTGTTCTACATAATTTATCATTACTGGAATATCGCTGGTATCCTCCTGTGTAAAAACTGAGAGGAAGTATGTGTTAAAAATTCTACACATTTCCTTATCACTGTCAGTGAGCTGACCCGAGGAACTTTTGAGTGGGCCTATCTTGTCCCTGATCTTACTTCTGTATACCTGAAAGAATCCTTTTGGGTTAGTCTTCGATTCTCTTGCAACTTTAACCTCATAATCTCTTTTTGCTTTTCTAATTCCCTTTTTTATTTCTCTCTTTAACTGAATATATCGATTTCTTAATTGCCCCTCTCCTCTTTTGATTTGCCTATATATGCCTCTCTTTTGACCAATCAGATATTTTAATCTATTGTTCATCCATTTAGGATCATTTTTGTTTGATCTGATTTCCCTATTTGGAACATAATTTGACTGAGCAGCTAGAACTATGCCCTGGAAAGCATCATATCGGCAACCATCACCACCTACCTGACCCCTAGTCAGGTCATTCCAGTTCAGCCCACCTAAGTAATTTTTCAGTCCTATGAAATCAGCCAAGCGAAAGTCAGGGACGGAGACTTGATTGCCATTATTAGGGGAATTCCATGATATGTTAAAACTGAGTGATTTGTGATCACTCTCCCCAAGCTCATCATTAACCTCAAGATTATTAATTAGTGTTTCCCTACTGGCAAGAACCAAGTCAATGAGGTTATTTCCCCTAGTTGGCTCTGTCACAAACTGTTTTAAAAAACAATCCTGGATCGTATCAAGAAAGTCACCCGACTCTAAATTTCCTGTCAAATTGCTCCAGTCAATCTGTCTATAGTTGAAATCTCCCATTAGCACAACATTTTCGTATGTAGATGCCTTACGAATTTCGTCCCATAGAAGTTTACTGCACTCCCTATCAAGATTTGGGGCCCTGTAAATCACACCCAAAATTAGTTTTTCTCGGCCCTCGAGAAGCTGTAACCAAACAGATTCAGTGGCTGACGCTTCTAATTTAATATCTTGTCTAACACAACAATTTAAATTGTCTCTGACATACATCGCTACTCCACCACCTTTCCTGTTGACCCTGTCAGTGTGGAATAATTTATAGCCTTGTATGTGACATTCAGAGGGCATCTCTCTATCTTTCAGATTGAGCCAGGTCTCTGTTATAGCAATAATATCTATGTTTCCTGCACTTGCAATTAATCTTAGCTCATCTATCTTATTTCTAACACTCCTGCTATTAGTATAGTAAACCTTAAGGGAGCTAGTCCCTTGCTGCCCTCTGCTGTCCCCCTTTGTTTGCTGACCTGTTCTATTGTCTTTATTTATAACTTCATGCTGAATGCCTTTTATACATTTAATGTTTCCAACCCTAGTGTTGCAACCTGCTTGTTTCCCACACACACCCATACCTCTATCTTCCATCAGTTTAAAATCATAGGCATTTCACCAATGGCCTTCTCAATCGAGTCTGCAAGTGCTACCACCCCTGCCCCAGAGAGATGAACCCCATCCCTTGCATACATATCATGTTTGCCATAAAAGTTGTTCCAGTTGTCAATGAATGGGATTGCAAGCTCCTTGCAGTATCTGTCTAGCCAGCAATTTACACCAATTGCCCTAGACAACCATTCATTTCCTACTCCCCTTCTAGGCAAGATGCTACATATGATTGGGATCCCTCCCTTAGACTTAATGAAATCTATAGCTGACCTGTACTTATCTAGCAGCTCTTCTCTCCTACCCTTCCCAATATCATTTCCACCAGCACTGAGACAGATAATGGGCTTGTTCCCATTACCTGACATGATATTATCCAGTCTGTTGACAATGTCCCCAACACCAGCTCCAGGGAAGCACACTCTATCTCTCATCTTCTTATTCCTAAGACGAGGTTTGATAAAGCTCATGGAGCAGGGAGAGAGAGGACCTAGTAGCGATCAGTAAAGAGGCGGGGCCAGGAGCTATGAATCGACCCCTGCAACCACAAATAGGTGAGTGCACACACACACACACACACACACACACACACACACACACACACACACACACACACACACAGGTGAGTCAGGTGGAAGGTAGCACCTGGGATGACTACACATCACCTCAGGCAACATTCCCAGGAGGTGCGTCAACAGTACGCTCCACTCACTGCCTCTCCCTCCCTATCCCCGTTCATCTAACTCTCACCATTCATCAGTAACATAAGAAAGAAGGAACACTGCAACAGGCCTACTGGCCCATGCGAGACAGATCCAAATCTCCTACAGGCTTAAGCCAATGACCTAACCTAGTCAGGTCAGGTCACATTCACTTAAGGAAGGAGCACAGCATCAGACCTATTACCACAGGCTAGTCAGGTCCAACTCACACCCACACACATATTTATCTAATCTATTTTTAAAACTACACAACGTTTTAGCTTCTATGTCCCTCACCCCCTGGACTAAGACAATGAACCAAGCCTGGACAACACTGGTACACCAATTTCCTAACATAAACATTAAGAGATCCGCAATAAAGTTTTGAGAGTTGGACACCGATTTCATCTGTGAGATCATTTAGCGCTCTCGGCATTTTTAAACACACTGGCCATCTTCCGTCGAGGAAGTGTGACCCGAAAAAGAAAATCACTTTCACCATCACTTACCTCATATTGTCTTGCCAGAAGCACGCCGATACTACAGTTCAGATGACTCTTCAAACTGCAGATATCCCCACCCTTGGAGTCAAACTCCAACAGCCCGTCAAGTCATAAAAACTACTTGTCTCCACTCATAACACTCACAAACGCCTGTTAGATGTCCAAGTCCCTCGCATACAAAACCTTGGACAAGTAAATAAAACCAAACCTAAGAATACTGAAGATAACTATGTAACAAAAATAAAAGTTCTGCATGGGAGGAAGTGTAAAATAAAGGTAGTGAAGAACTGAGGGGTAGCACACGCACAATGAGAAAACACGATATCAACATCCTTCGTGTAGCAATCTTCATCTTTATACAGTCAAATATATATAAACACAACAAACGTACAAGTTTTAAAGACAAAACTGAACCATTTGTACTAGGCTTCTGGGGGTGTCATGTGTATGCAGGTCGAAACATCAGTTAGTGATCCCAGTGTGGTGATCACCAAGATTTTCCGTACTGGAACATCTTTATTGGTGAATGTAAAGCCAAATATATTTTTCAATTTAGTCAGTTGATTGATGTAAGAGTATGAATGTAAACTACCTCGGGACTTTCTCTAGTAACCCAGTCAATGTTATATTACCTCGTGTTTTGTTCTAGTATCCCAAACAACGTTATATTACCTCGTGTTTTGTTCTAGTATCCCAAACAACGTTATATTACCTCGTGTTTTGTTCTAGTATCCCAAACAACGTTATATTACCTCGTGTTTTGTTCTAGTATCCCAAACAACGTTATATTACCTCGTGTTTTGTTCTAGTATCCCAAACAACGTTATATTACCTCGTGTTTTGTTCTAGTATCCCAAACAACGTTATATTACCTCGTGTTATGTTCTACTATCCCAAACAACGTTATATTACCTCGTGTTTTGTTCTAGTATCCCAAACAACGTTATATTACCTCGTGTTTTGTTCTAGTATCCCAAACAACGTTATATTACCTCGTGTTTTGTTCTAGTATCCCAAACAACGTTATATTACCTCGTGTTATGTTCTACTATCCCAAACAACGTTATATTACCTCGTGTTTTGTTCTAGTATCCCAAACAACGTTATATTACCTCGTGTTTTGTTCTAGTATCCCAAACAACGTTATATTACCTCGTGTTTTGTTCTAGTATCCCAAACAACGTTATATTACCTCGTGTTATGTTCTACTATCCCAAACAACGTTATATTACCTCGTGTTTTGTTCTAGTATCCCAAACAACGTTATATTACCTCGTGTTTTGTTCTAGTATCCCAAACAACGTTATATTACCTCGTGTTTTGTTCTAGTATCCCAAACAACGTTATATTACCTCGTGTTTTGTTCTAGTATCCCAAACAACGTTATATTACCTCGTGTTTTGTTCTAGTATCCCAAACAAAGTTATATTACCTCGTGTTTTGTTCTAGTATCCCAAACAACGTTATATTACCTCGTGTTTTGTTCTAGTATCCCAAACAACGTTATATTACCTCGTGTTTTGTTCTAGTATCCCAAACAACGTTATATTACCTCGTGTTAAGTACGTTTATTACACTCACCAACCAACATGATATATTTTGATACATGTATACTAGCTGAGATTTGCATCTATTGGTTCATATTTATTAAAATAAATACTGATTTTTTTTAGTGTTCACTGACAACACTTGCACTAGATGACTCAGGTGTTAAGCAGGTGTATGGAAATGTGTGTACCTAACATGTGCACCCACCCCAACATGTGCACCCACCCCAACACGTGCACCCACCCCAACACGTGCACCCACCCCAACATGTGAACCCGCCCCAACACGTGCATCCACCCCAACACGTGCACCCACCCCAACATGTGAACCCGCCCCAACACGTGCACCCACCCCAACATGTGAACCCGCCCCAACACGTGCACCCACCCCAACACGTGCACCCACCCCAACACGTGCACCCACACCAACACGTGAACCCGCCCCAACACGTGCACCCACCCCAACACGTGCACCCACCCCAACACGTGCACCCGCCCCAACACGTGCACCCACCCCAACACGTGCACCCACCCCAACACGTGCACCCGCCCCAACACGTGCACCCGCCCCAACACGTGCACCCACCCCAACACGTGCACCCACCCCAACACGTGCACCCACCCCAACACGTGCACCCGCCCCAACACGTGCACCCGCCCCAACACGTGCACCCACCCCAACACGTGCACCCACCCCAACACGTGCACCCACCCCAACACGTGCACCCGCCCCAACACGTGCACCCACCCCAACACGTGCACCCACCCCAACACGTGCACCCACCCCAACACGTGCACCCGCCCCAACACCATATACACAGGACCATATATACTGACACACTTTTATGTTACTGTGCCCTCGGGGCCTCTTGTGGACCATATATACTGACACACTTTTATGTTACTGTGCCCTCGGGGCCTCTTGTGGACCATATATACTGACACTTTTATGTTACTGTGCCCTCGGGGCCTCTTGTGGACCATATATACTGACACTTTTATCTTACTGTGCCCTCGGGGCCTCTTGTGGACCATATATACTGACACTTTTATCTTACTGTGCCCTCGGGGCCTCTTGTGGACCATATATACTGTCACACTTTTATGTTACTGTGCCCTCGGGGCCTCTTGTGGACCATATATACTGACACTTTTATCTTACTGTGCCCTCGGGGCCTCTTGTGGACCATATATACTGACACTTTTATCTTACTGTGCCCTCGGGGCCTCTTGTGGACCATATATACTGACACTTTTATCTTACTGTGCCCTCGGGGCCTCTTGTGGACCATATATACTGACACTTTTATCTTACTGTGCCCTCGGGGCCTCTTGTGGACCATATATACTGACACACTTTTATGTTACTGTGCCCTCGGGGCCTCTTGTGGACCATATATACTGACACTTTTATCTTACTGTGCCCTCGGGGCCTCTTGTGGACCATATATACTGACACACTTTTATGTTACTGTGCCCTCGGGGCCTCTTGTGGACCATATATACTGACATACTTGTGCCTTCGGGGCCTCTTCTGTTGACTGGGTCTACTGTATTTTACAATCCCATATCTTTTTCTTCCCTACATTGTTATGGTAGCGTCTAAGATTTGTTACTAGGTCCTCAAGTATCTTCCGTGTATATAATATTATCAGATATTTCACTCCAGAAAGTACATTCCAAGTTCTGTGGAGCATCTCCAGTAGTTAAAGGCTTTACTGGCTCTATGCGGCAGTAAACCACCTATAACTTTTCAGCTGTGATAGACTCTCTTGCTTTGAACATTAACTGTCAGAACGTGTCTCCTCACCCACCCACTGCTTGACACCTCCCTCCATCCACTGCTTGACACCACCCTCCACCCACTGCTTGACACCACCCTCCACCCACTGCTTGACACCTCCCTCCACCCACTGCTTGACACCTCCCTCCACCCACTGCTTGACACCCTCCGCCCACTGCTTGACACCACCCTCCACCCACTGCTTGACACCTCCCTCCACCCACTGCTTGACACCTCCCTCCACCCACTGCTTGACACCACCCTCCACCCACTGCTTGACACCTCCCTCCACCCACTGCTTGACACCTCCCTCCACCCACTGCTTGACACCCTCCGCCCACTGCTTGACACCACCCTCCACCCACTGCTTGACACCTCCCTCCACCCACTGCTTGACACCTCCCTCCACCCACTGCTTGACACCACCCTCCACCCACTGCTTGACACCTCCCTCCACCCACTGCTTGACACCTCCCTCCACCCACTGCTTGACACCCTCCGCCCACTGCTTGACACCACCCTCCACCCACTGCTTGACACCTCCCTCCACCCACTGCTTGACACCTCCCTCCACCCACTGCTTGACACCTCCCTCCACCCACTGCTTGACACCTCCCTCCACCCACTGCTTGACACCTCCCTCCACCCACTGCTTGACACCACCCTCCACCCACTGCTTGACACCTCCCTCCACCCACTGCTTGACACCTCCCTCCACCCACTGCTTGACACCTCCCTCTACCCACTGCTTGACACCACCCTCCACCCACTGCTTGACGCCTTCCTCCACCCACTGCTTGACACCTCCCTCCACCCACTTCTTGACACCCCCTCCACCCACTGCTTGACATCTCCCTCCACCCACTGCTTGACACATCCCTCCACCCACTGCATGACACATCCCTCCACCCACTGCTTGACACCCCCTCCACCCACTGCTTGACACCCCCCTCCACCCACTGCTTGACACCACCCTCCACTCATTGCTTGACACTTCCCTCCACCCACTGCTTGACATCCCTCCACCCACTGCTTGACACCACCCTCCACTCATTGCTTGACACATCCTCCACCCACTGCTTGACACCTCCCTCCACCCACTGCTTGACACCTCCCTCCACCCACTGCTTGACACCTCCCTCCACCCACTGCTTGACCCCTCCCTCCACCCACTGCTTGACACCACCCTCCACCCACTGCTTGACACCTCCCTCCACCCACTGCTTGACACCTCCCTCCACCCACTGCTTGACACCTCCCTCTACCCACTGCTTGACACCACCCTCCACCCACTGCTTGACGCCTCCCTCCACCCACTGCTTGACACCTCCCTCCACCCACTTCTTGACACCCCCTCCACCCACTGCTTGACATCTCCCTCCACCCACTGCTTGACACATCCCTCCACCCACTGTTTGACACATCCCTCCACCCACTGCTTGACACCCCCCTCCACCCACTGCTTGACACCACCCTCCACCCACTGCTTGACACCACCCTCCACTCATTGCTTGACACCTCCCTCCACCCACTGCTTGACATCCCTCCACCCACTGCTTGACACCACCCTCCACTCATTGCTTGACACATCCTCCACCCACTGCTTGACACCTCCCTCCACCCACTGCTTGACACCACCCTCCACCCACTGCTTGACACCTCCCTCCACCCACTGCTTGACACCTCCCTCCACCCACTGCTTGACACCCCCCTCCACCCACTGCTTGACACCTCCCTCCAACCACTGCTTGACACCTCCTTCCACTCATGTGTGTGGGGTGAGGTGCAAGCTTCCCTATATATTCTTGTTCTCATTTCATTTATGTATCTGCTGAAGAGGATCCCAGAAGGGAATCGATATATAGAGAGCAATTAATCTGGTGTGTTTGTGTCTCCATGTGGGTTACTACTGAACACAGTCGTCAACACTGAACAATATTCTAAACGAAACCACCAGGATATTTGAACTGTGTCAACACTGATATTATCTCTTGTTTTGAATATTATAAACTTTATCTTTCTGTTGTGTGCAGCATTTGTCTTCTTGTCTTCTCAAAATGATAGGTCATCTGATTTTAATAATCCCAAGCCTTTTCCGTCTTCCATTCGTTTTGAGAGTTCTCTTGCATTTTGTATCAAGTGTTAACATTGGAGTTCTTCATTTTTTCCACATCTGAGCAGTTCAAGTTTGTCATCACTGAACATAATTTTTTCTACTGCCCAATGGAAGACTGGCATCTGCTTGTAAATTTCCGTGTCTTCTATCACTGCAACTTTTATGCATATTTTGATACAATCTGCAAATGATAATACTAAGGTACTCCAAATGTTTTTATCTACGTCTGTTATGAGGATGAGAAACAGTAAAGGCGCCAGGACAGTGTCTGGAGGTACTCAACACTGCTGGCGTCAGGACAGTGTCAGGAGGTACTCAACACTGCTGGCGCCAGGACAGTGTCTGGAGGTACTCAACACTGCTGGCGCCAGGACAGTGTCTGGAGGTACTCAACACTGCTGGCGCCAGGACAGTGTCTGGAGGTACTCAACACTGCTGGCGCCAGGACAGTGTCTGGAGGTACTCAACACTGCTGGCGCCAGGACAGTGTCTGGAGGTACTCAACACTGCTGGCGCCAGGACAGTGTCTGGAGGTACTCAACACTGCTGGCGCCAGGACAGTGTCTGGAGGTACTCAACACTACTGTATATTAACGACTATCTTCAAGCCATGAGAGAATGGTGGGCTGGAAAATACAAAGAAGCCCGTATAGATTTAGTCAAATATTTGAACTACTTTGAGTGTCTGAAGTCCTTTGACCTGTACTCCTTAAAGTGTGAGAGAGGTATATCTGGAAAATTCTGGAGGGTCTGGTCTCAAGCCTGCACATAAGAATCACTCCATATGTAAGCCAGAGACTTGGCACACAGTGCAGAGTACATTTTAAAAAAGCAGAGGTGCGATAAGTACACAGATAAAACTCATTAAGTGTAACAGGTCCCCGACTTTTCAACGCCCTTGCTCCGAGCATACGGAGAATTACTAACAAACCTCTGACCATCTTCAAGAAAGAATTTGATGAGTTCCTCAAATCAGTTCCCGACTAGCTGTGATGTGGTTCTTACGTCAAACCGCGTGCGGCCAACAGAATCAGCCTGGTTCATCAGGCAGCAGGTACACTGACCCCCGGAATCGTCGTAAGGTAAACTCACCACACTGGATATGTCACCCACACACTGAATAAGCCGGCACCAAACTTACCACACTGGATGTCACATCACCACATATTAAGTACCACTACCACACTGGATAAGTCACCAACCTTAGAAGTATGTTGAAGGCACATAACACTAAGGAAAAAGAAAACAATATGTAAGCTAGAGAGAGAGAGACTTTCTTTAAACACAAATAATCACATAACTTCTCAAAGTCAGACTGCCAGAGGCGCTAAAGGAAACACTGACAGCAGAAATAAAAGATACTGAACATAAAGTGAATGAAATATACCGAGTCCAGAAGAGACAGGGGGAGCTGACAGTATATAATGAAACTGATAGAAATACAAAAATACTTCTTCTCATTTGAAAACCTAGAGGAAAAAAAACACATGGAACAACGGGTCCTTGCTCAAGCATGATGGAATTTACACTTGTGACAGAAAAAAAAAGTTTGCATATGAGTGTGTTGGGTAAACCATTGATCAGATTAAAGTATGACAATGTTAATGAAGTCATGATGAATATCACTCAAAACTCTGTCAACATCTCTCAAATTTAAACATAACATTAACAGCGCGAGACTGAAAAATTCCCTGAAAGTATGGCCATGCAAGTCTGCCTCAGACCTGGACTCGTGCAAGTCTGCCTCAGACCTGGACTCGTGCAAGTCTGCCTCAGACCTGGACTCGTGCAAGTCTGCCTCAGACCTGGACTCGTGCAAGTCTGCCTCAGACCTGGACTCGTGCAAGTCTGCCTCAGACCTGGACTCGTGCAAGTCTGCCTCAGACCTGGACTCGTGCAAGTCTGCCTCAGACCTGGACTCGTGCAAGTCTGCCTCAGACCTGGACTCGTGCAAGTCTGCCTCAGACCTGGACTCGTGCAAGTCTGCCTCAGACCTGGACTCGTGCAAGTCTGCCTCAGACCTGGACTCGTGCAAGTCTGCCTCAGACCTGGACTCGTGCAAGTCTGCCTCAGACCTGGACTCGTGCAAGTCTGCCTCAGACCTGGACTCGTGCAAGTCTGCCTCAGACCTGGACTCGTGCAAGTCTGCCTCAGACCTGGACTCGTGCAAGTCTGCCTCAGACCTGGACTCGTGCAAGTCTGCCTCAGACCTGGACTCGTGCAAGTCTGCCTCAGACCTGGACTCGTGCAAGTCTGCCTCAGACCTGGACTCGTGCAAGTCTGCCTCAGACCTGGACTCGTGCAAGTCTGCCTCAGACCTGGACTCGTGCAAGTCTGCCTCAGACCTGGACTCGTGCAAGTCTGCCTCAGACCTGGACTCGTGCAAGTCTGCCTCAGACCTGGACTCGTGCAAGTCTGCCTCAGACCTGGACTCGTGCAAGTCTGCCTCAGACCTGGACTCGTGCAAGTCTGCCTCAGACCTGGACTCGTGCAAGTCTGCCTCAGACCTGGACTCGTGCAAGTCTGCCTCAGACCTGGACTCGTGCAAGTCTGCCTCAGACCTGGACTCGTGCAAGTCTGCCTCAGACCTGGACTCGTGCAAGTCTGCCTCAGACCTGGACTCGTGCAAGTCTGCCTCAGACCTGGACTCGTGCAAGTCTGCCTCAGACCTGGACTCGTGCAAGTCTGCCTCAGACCTGGACTCGTGCAAGTCTGCCTCAGACCTGGACTCGTGCAAGTCTGCCTCAGACCTGGACTCGTGCAAGTCTGCCTCAGACCTGGACTCGTGCAAGTCTGCCTCAGACCTGGACTCGTGCAAGTCTGCCTCAGACCTGGACTCGTGCAAGTCTGCCTCAGACCTGGACTCGTGCAAGTCTGCCTCAGACCTGGACTCGTGCAAGTCTGCCTCAGACCTGGACTCGTGCAAGTCTGCCTCAGACCTGGACTCGTGCAAGTCTGCCTCAGACCTGGACTCGTGCAAGTCTGCCTCAGACCTGGACTCGTGCAAGTCTGCCTCAGACCTGGACTCGTGCAAGTCTGCCTCAGACCTGGACTCGTGCAAGTCTGCCTCAGACCTGGACTCGTGCAAGTCTGCCTCAGACCTGGACTCGTGCAAGTCTGCCTCAGACCTGGACTCGTGCAAGTCTGCCTCAGACCTGGACTCGTGCAAGTCTGCCTCAGACCTGGACTCGTGCAAGTCTGCCTCAGACCTGGACTCGTGCAAGTCTGCCTCAGACCTGGACTCGTGCAAGTCTGCCTCAGACCTGGACTCGTGCAAGTCTGCCTCAGACCTGGACTCGTGCAAGTCTGCCTCAGACCTGGACTCGTGCAAGTCTGCCTCAGACCTGGACTCGTGCAAGTCTGCCTCAGACCTGGACTCGTGCAAGTCTGCCTCAGACCTGGACTCGTGCAAGTCTGCCTCAGACCTGGACTCGTGCAAGTCTGCCTCAGACCTGGACTCGTGCAAGTCTGCCTCAGACCTGGACTCGTGCAAGTCTGCCTCAGACCTGGACTCGTGCAAGTCTGCCTCAGACCTGGACTCGTGCAAGTCTGCCTCAGACCTGGACTCGTGCAAGTCTGCCTCAGACCTGGACTCGTGCAAGTCTGCCTCAGACCTGGACTCGTGCAAGTCTGCCTCAGACCTGGACTCGTGCAAGTCTGCCTCTGACCTGGACTCGTGCAAGTCTGCCTCTGACCTGGACTCGTGCAAGTCTGCCTCAGACCTGGACTCGTGCAAGTCTGCCTCAGACCTGGACTCGTGCAAGTCTGCCTCAGACCTGGACTCGTGCAAGTCTGCCTCAGACCTGGACTCGTGCAAGTCTGCCTCAGACCTGGACTCGTGCAAGTCTGCCTCAGACCTGGACTCGTGCAAGTCTGCCTCAGACCTGGACTCGTGCAAGTCTGCCTCAGACCTGGACTCGTGCAAGTCTGCCTCAGACCTGGACTCGTGCAAGTCTGCCTCAGACCTGGACTCGTGCAAGTCTGCCTCACTCGTGACCTGGACTCGTGCAAGTCTGCCTCAGACCTGGACTCGTGCAAGTCTGCCTCAGACCTGGACTCGTGCAAGTCTGCCTCAGACCTGGACTCGTGCAAGTCTGCCTCAGACCTGGACTCGTGCAAGTCTGCCTCAGACCTGGACTCGTGCAAGTCTGCCTCAGACCTGGACTCGTGCAAGTCTGCCTCAGACCTGGACTCGTGCAAGTCTGCCTCAGACCTGGACTCGTGCAAGTCTGCCTCAGACCTGGACTCGTGCAAGTCTGCCTCAGACCTGGACTCGTGCAAGTCTGCCTCAGACCTGGACTCGTGCAAGTCTGCCTCAGACCTGGACTCGTGCAAGTCTGCCTCAGACCTGGACTCGTGCAAGTCTGCCTCAGACCTGGACTCGTGCAAGTCTGCCTCAGACCTGGACTCGTGCAAGTCTGCCTCAGACCTGGACTCGTGCAAGTCTGCCTCAGACCTGGACTCGTGCAAGTCTGCCTCAGACCTGGACTCGTGCAAGTCTGCCTCAGACCTGGACTCGTGCAAGTCTGCCTCAGACCTGGACTCGTGCAAGTCTGCCTCAGACCTGGACTCGTGCAAGTCTGCCTCAGACCTGGACTCGTGCAAGTCTGCCTCAGACCTGGACTCGTGCAAGTCTGCCTCAGACCTGGACTCGTGCAAGTCTGCCTCAGACCTGGACTCGTGCAAGTCTGCCTCAGACCTGGACTCGTGCAAGTCTGCCTCAGACCTGGACTCGTGCAAGTCTGCCTCAGACCTGGACTCGTGCAAGTCTGCCTCAGACCTGGACTCGTGCAAGTCTGCCTCAGACCTGGACTCGTGCAAGTCTGCCTCAGACCTGGACTCGTGCAAGTCTGCCTCAGACCTGGACTCGTGCAAGTCTGCCTCAGACCTGGACTCGTGCAAGTCTGCCTCAGACCTGGACTCGTGCAAGTCTGCCTCAGACCTGGACTCGTGCAAGTCTGCCTCAGACCTGGACTCGTGCAAGTCTGCCTCAGACCTGGACTCGTGCAAGTCTGCCTCAGACCTGGACTCGTGCAAGTCTGCCTCAGACCTGGACTCGTGCAAGTCTGCCTCAGACCTGGACTCGTGCAAGTCTGCCTCAGACCTGGACTCGTGCAAGTCTGCCTCAGACCTGGACTCGTGCAAGTCTGCCTCTGACCTGGACTCGTGCAAGTCTGCCTCTGACCTGGACTCGTGCAAGTCTGCCTCAGACCTGGACTCGTGCAAGTCTGCCTCAGACCTGGACTCGTGCAAGTCTGCCTCAGACCTGGACTCGTGCAAGTCTGCCTCAGACCTGGACTCGTGCAAGTCTGCCTCAGACCTGGACTCGTGCAAGTCTGCCTCAGACTTGGACTCGTGCAAGTCTGCCTCAGACCAGGACTCGTGCAAGTCTGCCTCAGACCTGGACTCGTGCAAGTCTGCCTCAGACCTGGACTCGTGCAAGTCTGTCAAGTGGGTTTTTGATAACGTGGATGGGTAAAAATACTCACGTAGGCTGGTAGTACGTATAATATATAACGGGAAGTATGGAAAGCGCCAACAGCCGACCTGCCTCTCTCTGCTCCCTATCTTCGACTGACTCTCAAAGTGCCTACGGGTGATGGGTGTTTGAAATCCTGCTATGGTCAGCAGCAATATGAATACAGTCAATGATTCACACAGACGGTTGGTAGTGAGTCATCTACTGGTACACTGGTTACTGGTAACTGGTTACTAGGAACTGGTACTACTGAGAGCTCTGTTCCACCAGTTGAGGAGAAAGACTTAGCTCCCACTGACTTCCCAGATGAAGTCAAGCGTTTGTTGACTCTGTTGAACAAACGTCGTAAAGCCATTGCTTTACCAGGTGAGAAGATGGGTATAACGAACTTATTGTCCCATCGTATTCCACTTGAACCTGGTACTAGACCTATCTATATACCTGCGTACAGAATGCCTCATTCACAAGTTGCTGTCACAGAAGAATTGATCAATCAAATGCTTGATGATGGAGTTATTGCACCTAGCAATTCACCTTGGAATGCGCCCTTGATCCTAGTACCTAAGAAGGATGGTACTTGGCGCCCAGTGATTGACTTTAGGAATTTAAATGCGAAAACTATCCCAGATCGCTTCCCACTTCCTGTACTGGGTGATCTTTTACGTAACATCGGAGATAACAAAGTCTTTTCAACCCTGGACTTGTTACAAGGGTTTTGGCATGTCCCTCTTCATGAGGACAGCCAAGAGCTAACTGCATTTTCCACTCCTACAGGTCATTATCACTTCCTCCGTATGGCGTTTGGATTACGATCCTCCCCTATCACATTCTCAAGGCTCATGACTAATATCTTTAGAGGTCTCATAGGTAATGCACTTATGGTGTACTTAGATGACGTAATCGTCATGTCTAAAGACGTGGATACACACTTGAAAAGACCTAATGTAGTACTTGGTAAGCTTGAAGAAGCCAATTTAAAGATCAAACTGTCTAAATGTCAATTTTTCAGATCAGAAATTAAGTTTCTTGGTCACGTAGTCACTCCTAGAGGGGTTATGACTAACCAAAGTAAAGTAACTGCAGTACTAAATTTTCCAACACCCAAAACTGCTTATGTTGTAAGATCCTTTGTGGGCTTAGCAGGTTTTTATAGATCTTTCATTGCCAATTTTTCTTCCATAGCTGCTCCTCTAACTGAGTTGCTTAAGAAAGATGCTCCTCTTGTTTGGACCTACCGTCAAGAAAGAGCATTCCAAACTCTAAAAGAAAAACTAACATCTGCTCCAATTTTGAAATTTCCAGATTTTTCTAAGCCCTTCTATCTGACTACTGATGATAGTTCTATTGGCATAGGTGTCGTACTAGCTCAGAAGACTGATGGACGCAGTTGCATTTGCTAGCCGAGTCCTTACGAAGGCTGAACGTAATTATACAGTAACTGAGCAAGAAGCTTTAGCAATAGTATGGTCTTTAAAGCACTTCCGAGACATTATTTATCAGTACTCTGTTCATGTCTTGACAGACCACGCTCCACTGATACCTTTATTCCAGAACAAACAACCTACTGGAAGGTTAGCCAGATGGACCTTGACTATCCAAGAGTTCAATCCCACCTTTGAACACTTACCTGGCAAGTCAAATGTAGTTGCAGATGCCTTATCGTGACATGTTAGTATAGTAACTGCAGACCCTCCATTTAGTGCTGAGGATGTAAAGAATGCTCAACGAACAGATCCCATGTGGTCTGGTGTGATTCGATTCCTGCTCCAGGAAGATCTTATTCTGACTGTGAAGCCACCAGCACCCATTAGTGACTTTGTCATGAACCAAGAATTACTGCCTCAGACCTGGACTCGTGCAAGTCTGCCTCAGACCTGGACTCGTGCAAGTCTGCCTCAGACCTGGACTCGTGCAAGTCTGCCTCAGACCTGGACTCGTGCAAGTCTGCCTCAGACCTGGACTCGTGCAAGTCTGCCTCAGACCTGGACTCGTGCAAGTCTGCCTCAGACCTGGACTCATGCAAGTCTGCCTCAGACCTGGACTCATGCAAGTCTGCCTCAGACCTGGACTCATGCAAGTCTGCCTCAGACCTGGACTCATGCAAGTCTGCCTCAGACCTGGACTCGTGCAGTTCCATGTTCATCAACAACTGCAAGAAGCCTCTATTATGTCCTTTAAATATTCTATGGAAGGGAAGCCTAGATAAGGGATTCATCCCTCGGTCGTTAAAAACAAGGAATATAACTCCACTCAACAAAGGTGGCAGCAAAGCACTCAACAAAGGTGGCAGCAAAGCACTCAACAAAGGTGGCAGCAAAGCACTCAACAAAGGTGGCAGCAAAGCACTCAACAAAGGTGGCAACAAAGCACTCAACAAAGCACTCAACAAAGCACTCAACAAAGCACTTAACAAAGCACTCAACAAAGCACTCAACAAAGCACTCAAAGCACTCAACATATATTATAGATCAAGAACAATGATGTCGTACATTATAAAAATATTTGTGAGTTTTATTTAAGACAAAATAATTTTACAGGCTAAGAGCTGTTATCCTACCTCAACTATCTAAGGTATACTATCACCCCCCCCCTAGGAAGCGACCCACGACACTCGACTTACACTCGTGTACCTACTTACTGCTAGGTGAACATGGACAGCAGGTGTAAGGAAATATACCTAACGTTTCCACCAAGTTCTAAGAATCAAGTCTATAAATCACATGGATTCTCAAAATTTGCACAAGCCAAGGCAACATGGGTTTACAGCAGGTGGCTCGTGTCTCTTGCAACTACTGGACCACTACGACAAACAAAATGCAGTTGTAGTATATACAGACTTTTCCAAAGCCTTTGATAAGTGTGATCATGGTGTAATAGCACACAAAATGCGTGGAAAAGGAATAACTGAAAAAGCGGGCAGAAGAATGTGTAATTTTCTAACAGAATCCAAGAGGCAATACTAAGAGTGAAATCGGAGGTTGCCATAGTGAAAAGTTGTGTTCCCGAGGCACAGTACTTGCCCCTGTTCTCTTTCTCATCCTCATATCCGACACAGAGACTTAAATCACAGCACCGTATCATCCTTTACGGATGATACTACAATCTGTGTGAGAGTGGCGGCGTCTCTAGAGAACACAGCAAACCTTCAAGCTGATATAACCTAAGTCTTCCAGTGGACCACTGACAAAAATATGATGTTCAATGAGGCCAAATTTCAGTTACTAAATTATGTCAAGATTAAGGAAATAAAGAATGAAGCGGAGTACAAAACCAACTACAATTTCTTAACTAAGCATAAGACTAATGTGAGAGACCTGAGAGTGATTATGTCACCACTAGTGCTAAGTCACCATCACACCCACTATATGTCACCATCACATACCCGTCCACTGGATATATCAACACCACACTGCCAAATCACCACCACACCGTATAAGTCACCACCACACTCACCACACCGTATAAGTCACCACCACACTCACCACACCGTAGTCACCACCACACTCACCACACCGTAGTCACCACCACACTCACCACACCGTATAAGTCACCACCACACTCACTACACCGTATAAGTCACCACCACACTCACCACACCGTATAAGTCACCACCACACTCACCACACCGTATAAGTCACCACCACACTCACCACACCGTATAAGTCACCACCACACTCACCACACCGTATAAGTCACCACCACACTCACCACACCGTATAAGTCACCACCACACTCACCACACCGTATAAGTCACCACCACACTCACCACACCGTATAAGTCACCACCACACTCACCACACCGTAGTCACCACCACACTCACCACACCGTATAAGTCACCACCACACTCACTACACAGTATAAGTCACCAACACACCACACCGTATAAGTCACCACCACACTCACCACACAGTATAAGTCACCACCACACTCACACAGTATGTCACCACCACACTCACCACACAGTATAAGTCACCAACACATTCACCACACAGTATAAGTCACCACCACACTCACCACACAGTATAAGTCACCACCACACTCACCACACAGTATAAGTCACCAACACATTCACCACACAGTATAAGTCACCACCATACTCACCACACAGTATAAGTCACCACCACACTCACCACAGTATAAATCACCAACACTCACCACACAGTATAAGTCACCACCACACTCACCACACCGTATAAGTCACCACCACACTCACCACACCGTATAAGTCACCACCACACTCACCACACCGTATAAGTCACCACCACACTCACCACACCGTACAAGTCACCACCACACTCACCACACCGTATAAGTCACCACCACACTCACCACACCGTATAAGTCACCACCACACTCACTACACAGTATAAGTCACCAACACACCACACCGTATAAGTCACCACCACACTCACCACACAGTATAAGTCACCACCACACTCACACAGTATGTCACCACCACACTCGCCACACAGTATAAGTCACCACCACACTCACCACACAGTATAACTCACCAACACATTCACCACACAGTATAAGTCACCACCATACTCACCACACAGTATAAGTCACCACCACACTCACCACAGTATAAATCACCAACACTCACCACACAGTATAAGTCACCAACACACCACACAGTATAAGTCACCAACACACCACACAGTATAAGTCACCAACACACTCACCACACAGTATAAGTCACCAACACACCACAAAGTATGTCACCATCACACAGTAAGTCACCATCACACTCACCACACAGTATAAGTCACCACCACACTCACCACACAGTATAAGTCACCACCACACTCACCACACAGTAAGTCACCAACACACCACACAGTATAAGTCACCAACACACCACACAGTATAAGTCACCACACTCACCACACAGTATAAGTCACCACCACACTCACCCCACAGTATAAGTCACCAACACACCACACAGTGTAAGTCACCAACACACTCACCACACGGTATAAGTCACCAACACACCACACAGTATAAGTCACCACCACACTCACCACACAGTATAAGTCACCACCACACCACACAGTATAAGTCACCACCACAAGACACAGTATAAGTCACCACCACAATCACCACATAGTATAAGTCACCACCACACCACACAGTATAAGTCACCAACACACCACATAGTATGTCACCACACCGTGTGTCACCACACTCACCACACAGTATAAGTCACCACCACACTCACCACACAGTATAAGTCACCACCACACTTACCACACAGTATAAGTCACCACCACACTCACCACAGTATAAGTCACCACCACACAGTATAAGTCACCACCACACTCAACACACAATATAAGTCACCACCACACAGTATAAGTCACCACCACACTCACCACAGTGTCACCACCACACAGTATGTCACCACACAGTATAAGTCACCACCACACAGTATAAGTCACCACCACACCACACAGTATAAGTCACCAACACACTCACCATACAGTATAAGTCACCACCACACTCACCACACAGTATAAGTCACCACCACACTCACCACACAGTATAAGTCACCACCACACTTACCACACAGTATAAGTCACCACCACACTCACCACAGTATAAGTCACCACCACACTCACCACAGTATAAGTCACCACCACACAGTATAAGTCACCACCACACTCACCACACAATATAAGTCACCACCACACTCACCACAGTATGTCACCACACAGTATAAGTCACCACACCACACAGTATAAGTCACCAACACACTCACCATACAGTATAAGTCACTAACACACCACACAGTATAAGTCACCACCACACTCACCACAGTATGTCACCACACAGTATAAGTCACCACCACACCACACAGTATAAGTCACCAACACACTCACCATACAGTATAAGTCACTAACACACTCACCACACAGTATAAGTCACCACCACACCACACAGTATAAGTCACCACCACACCGTGTGTCACCATACTCGCCACACAAAGCAAGAGAGAGGCCGGTAATTAACTTCCTCTTTTCAAAAGTACTGACAAACAAGTGAAGAATTCTCTCAACCATTCTTTATGAGAGGGGAGAGAGGGGGAAGAGAGGGGAGAGAGAGGGGGGGGAGAGGAGGGGGAGAGTGGAGGGGGAGAGTGGAGGGGGAGAGTGGAGGGGGAGAGTGGAGGGGGAGAGTGGAGGGGGAGAGTGGAGGGGGAGAGTGGAGGGGGAGAGTGGAGAGGGGGAGAGTGGGGGGAGAGTGGGGAGGGAGAGAGGGAGGGAGAGAGGGAGGGAGGGAGGGAGGGGGAGAGTGGGGAGGGAGGGAGAGAGGGAGGGAGGGGGAGGGGGAGGGAGAGAGAATTTACCCATCATATTCAGAATGCTGGGACTGAAGGTCATCCAGCGTCTTCCACAATAAAAGAACATGCACAGGTTCAACACTTATTACAGCGTATGCTGCTAGCACCAAGAAGCTGACTGATCAAGTGATCCAGCAGGAGACTTGTTGAAGGAGCGGGTCACGGGGACGATCACTCACCTACTGTACTACACCTAGATGATACAAGCTAAACCACACACCAAGCCCCAGCATCCATAATTACCACCTCTTAACGCACATCAACTCACTGGTAAATAAAAACACACTGGTGAACACAGATAAACATGCTGGTAAACAGGCAACACACTGGTAAACACAAACACACCGGTAAACACAGATAAACACGCTGGTAAACACAGATAAACACGCTGGTAAACACAGATAAACACGCTGGTAAACAGATAAACATGCTGGTAAACACAGATAAACATGCTGGTAAACACAGATAAACACGCTGGTAAACAGGCAACACACTGATAAACACAAACACACCGGTAAACACAGATAAACACACTGATAAACACAGATAAACACACTGGTAAACACAGATAAACACACTGGTAAACACAGATAAACATGCTGGTAAACACAGATAAACATGCTGGTAAACACAGATAAACATGCTGGTGAACACAGATAAACACACTGGTAAACACAGATAAACACACTGATAAACACAGATAAACACACTGGTAAACACAGATAAACACACTGGTAGACACAGATAAACACACTGGTAAACACAGATAAACACACTGGTAAACACAGATAAACACACTGGTAGACACAGATAAACACACTGGTAAACAGACAGCACACTGGTAAACAGACAGCACACTGGTAAACAGACAGCACACTGGTAAACACAGATAAACACACTGGTAAACACAGATAAACACACTGGTAAACAGACAGCACACTGGTAAACAGACAGCACACTGGTAAACACAGATAAACACACTGGTAAACAGACAGCACACTGGTAAACACAGATAAACACACTGGTAAACAGACAGCACACTGGTAAACAGACAGCACACTGGTAAACACAGATAAACACACTGGTAAACAGACAGCACACTGGTAAACACAGATAAACACACTGGTGAGCACAAACACACCGGTAAACACAGATAAACACACTGATAAACACAGATAAACACACTGGTAAACACAGATAAACACACTGGTAAACACAGACAAACACACCGGTAAACACAGATAAACACACTGATAAACACTGATAAACACAGATAAACACACTGGTAAACACAGATAAACACACTGGTAAACACAGATAAACACACTGGTAAACACTGATAAACACACTGGTAAACACTGATAAACACACTGGTAAACACAGATAAACACACTGGTAAACACTGATAAACACACTGGTAAACACAGATAAACACACTGGTAAACACAGATAAACACACTGGTAAACACAGATAAACACACTGGTAAACACTGATAAACACACTGGTAAACACAGATAAACACACTGGTAAACACAGATAAACACACTGGTAAACACAGATAAACACACTGGTAAACACAGATAAATACACTGGTAAACACATATAACACACTTGTAAACACAGATAAGCACACTGGTAAACACAGGTAAGCACAGTGGTAAACACAGGTAAGCACACTGGTAAACACAGGTAAGCACACTGGTAAACACAGATAAGCACACTGGTAAACACAGGTAAGCACACTGGTAAACACAGGTAAGCACACTGGTAAACACAGATAAGCACACTGGTAAACACAGGTAAGCACACTGGTAAACACAGGTAAGCACACTGGTAAACACAGGTAAGCACACTGGTAAACACAGGTAAGCACACTGGTAAACACAGATAAGCACAGTGGTAAGCACAGTGGTAAACACTGGTAAACACACTGGTAAACACGCTGGTAAACACAGATAAACACACTGGTAAACACAGATAAACACACTGGTAAACACAGATAAACACACTGGTAAACACAGAAAAACAAGTAAACACTGATAAAACGCTGGTAAACACTGATAAACATAAACACAGATAAACACACTGGTAAACACAGATAAACACACTGGTAAACACGCTGGTAAACACAGATAAACACACTGGTAAACACGCTGGTAAACACAGATAAACACACTGGTAAACACGCTGGTAAACACAGATAAACACACTGGTAAACACAGATAAACACACTGGTAAACACAGATAAACACACTGGTAAACACAGATAAACACACTGGTAAACACAGATAAACACACTGGTAAACACTGATAAACACGCTGGTAAACACATAAACACACTGGTAAACACAGATAAACACACTGGTAAACACTGATAAACACACTGGTAAACACAGATAAACACAGATAAACACACTGGTAACACACTGATAAACACAGATAACACACACTGGTAAACACAGATAAACACACTGGTAAACACTGATAAACACACTGGTAAACACAGATAAACACACTGGTAAACACTGATAAACACACTGGTAAACACAGATAAACACACTGGTAAACACTGATAAACACACTGGTAAACACAGATAAACACACTGGTAAACACTGATAAACACACTGGTAAACACAGATAAACACACTGGTAAACACAGATAAACACACTGGTAAACAGACAAGACACTGGTAAACACAGATAAACACACTGGTAAACACTGATAAACACGCTGGTAAACACAGATAAACACACTGGTAAACACAGATAAACACACTGGTAAACACAGATAAACACACTGGTAAACACAGATAAACACACTGGTAAACACTGATAAACACACTGGTAAACACAGATAAACACACTGGTAAACACTGATAAACACACTGGTAAACACTGATAAACACACTGATGAACACAGATAAACACACTGGTAAACAGACAAGACACTGGTAAACACAGATAAACACACTGATAAACACAGATAAACACACTGGTAAACAGACAAGACACTGGTAAACACAGATAAACACAATGGTAAACACATTAGTAAACACAGATAAACACACTGGTAAACACAGATAAACACACTGATAAACACAGATAAACACACTGGTAGACACAGATAAACACACTGGTGAGCACAAACACACCGGTAAACACAGATAAACACACTGATAAACACAGATAAACACACTGGTAAACACAGATAAACACACTGGTAAACACAGATAAACACACCGGTAAACACAGATAAACACACTGATAAACACAGATAAACACACTGATAAACACAGATAAACACACTGGTAAACACTGATAAACACACTGGTAAACACAGATAAACACGCTGGTAAACACTGATAAACACACTGGTAAACACAGGTAAGCACACTGGTAAACACAGTTAAACACGCTGGTAAACACACTGATAAACACACTGGTAAACACAGATAAACACACTGTAAACACAGATAACACACACTGATAAACACACTGGTAAACACAGATAAACACGCTGGTAAACACTGGTAAACACACTGGTAAACACGCTGGTAAACACAGATAAACACACTGGTAAACACAGATAAACACACTGGTAAACACAGATAAACACACTGGTAAACACGCTGGTAAACACACTGGTAAACACAGATAAACACACTGGTAAACACGCTGGTAAACACACTGGTAAACACACTGGTAAACACGCTGGTAAACAGATAAACACGCTGGTAAACACAGATAAACACACTGGTAAACACACTGGTAAACACGCTGGTAAACACGCTGGTAAACACAGAAAAACACTGGTAAACACGCTGGTAAACACAGATAAACATACTGGTAAACACGCTGGTAAACAGATAAACACGCTGGTACAGACACACTGATAAACACACTGGTAAACACTGATAACACACTGGTAAACACTGATAAACACACTGTAAACACAGATAAACACGCTGGTAAACACTGCTGGTAAACACGCACACTGAAAACACACTGGTAAACACAGATAAACACACTGGTAAACACAGATAAACACACTGGTAAACACAGATAAACATACTGGTAAACACGCTGGTAAACACAGTGGTATGAGAGACAACTGATGCTGGAGAGTATGACCAACATCTGTCACGGGTGGTGTCATGTGGTGACATCTTCATCTCGTGTATGACTGACAGTGAGACGAGTGTTGTTGGACCTGCATGAGAGACAACTGATGCTGGAGAGTATGACCAACATTTGTCACGGGTGGTGTCATGTGGTGACATCTTCATCTCGTGTATGACTGACAGTGAGACGAGTGTTGTTGGACCTGCATGAGAGACAACTGATGCTGGAGAGTATGACCAACATCTGTCACGGGTGGTGTTATGTGGTGACATCTTCATCTCGTGTATGACTGACAGTGAGACGAGTGTTGTTAGACCTGCATGAGAGACAACTGATGCTGGAGAGTATGACCAACATCTGTCACGGGTGGTGTCATGTGGTGACATCTTCATCTCGTGTATGACTGACAGTGAGACGAGTGTTGTTAGACCTGCATGAGAGACAACTGATGCTGGAGAGTATGACCAACATCTGTCACGGGTGGTGTCATGTGGTGACATCTTCATCTCGTGTATGACTGACAGTGAGACAGTGTTGTTGGACCTGCATGAGAGACAACTGATGCTGGAGAGTATGACCAACATTTGTCACGGGTGGTGTCATGTGGTGACATCTTCATCTCGTGTATGACTGACAGTGAGACAGTGTTGTTGGACCTGCATGAGAGACAACTGATGCTGGAGAGTATGACCAACATTTGTCACGGGTGGTGTCATGTGGTGACATCTTCATCTCGTGTATGACTGACAGTGAGACAGTGTTGTTGGACCTGCATGAGAGACAACTGATGCTGGAGAGTATGACCAACATTTGTCACGGGTGGTGTCATGTGGTGACATCTTCATCTCGTGTATGACTGACAGTGAGACAGTGTTGTTGGACCTGCATGAGAGACAACTGATGCTGGAGAGTATGACCAACATTTGTCACGGGTGGTGTCATGTGGTGACATCTTCATCTCGTGTATGACTGACAGTGAGACAGTGTTGTTGGACCTGCATGAGAGACAACTGATGCTGGAGAGTATGACCAACATTTGTCACGGGTGGTGTCATGTGGTGACATCTTCATCTCGTGTATGACTGACAGTGAGACAGTGTTGTTGGACCTGCATGAGAGACAACTGATGCTGGAGAGTATGACCAACATTTGTCACGGGTGGTGTCATGTGGTGACATCTTCATCTCGTGTATGACTGACAGTGAGACAGTGTTGTTGGACCTGCATGAGAGACAACTGATGCTGGAGAGTATGACCAACATCTGTCACGGGTAGTGTCATGTGGTGACATCTTCATCTCGTGTATGACTGACAGTGAGACAGTGTTGTTGGACCTGCATGAGAGACAACTGATGCTGGAGAGTATGACCAACATCTGTCACGGGTAGTGTCATGTGGTGACATCTTCATCTCGTGTATGACTGACAGTGAGACAGTGTTGTTGGACCTGCATGAGAGACAACTGATGCTGGAGAGTATGACCAACATCTGTCACGGGTGGTGTCATGTGGTGACATCTTCATCTCGTGTATGACTGACAGTGAGACAGTGTTGTTGGACCTGCATGAGAGACAACTGATGCTGGAGAGTATGACCAACATCTGTCACGGGTAGTGTCATGTGGTGACATCTTCATCTCGTGTATGACTGACAGTGAGACAGTGTTGTTGGACCTGCATGAGAGACAACTGATGCTGGAGAGTATGACCAACATCTGTCACGGGTAGTGTCATGTGGTGACATCTTCATCTCGTGTATGACTGACAGTGAGACAGTGTTGTTGGACCTGCATGAGAGACAACTGATGCTGGAGAGTATGACCAACATTTGTCACGGGTGGTGTCATGTGGTGACATCTTCATCTCGTGTATGACTGACAGTGAGACAGTGTTGTTGGACCTGCATGAGAGACAACTGATGCTGGAGAGTATGACCAACATCTGTCACGGGTGGTGTCATGTGGTGACATCTTCATCTCGTGTATGACTGACAGTGAGACAGTGTTGTTGGACCTGCATGAGAGACAACTGATGCTGGAGAGTATGACCAACATAGTATCAGCTACATGCTAATATCCTTCCTCAGAAAATTACCAGATTTATATAAGAGTTGGCAAAGTGAAACTGAAAAGAGGAGTTCCAGACAACACGAAGACAAAGTAACACAGGGAGAGGGAAGGGGAGGGGTGGCTGATGGGGGAGGGGGGAGGGGAGAGGGGGGAGGGGTGGCTGATGGGGGAGGGGAGGGGTGGCTGATGGGGGAGGGGTGGCTGATGGGGGAGGGGGAGGGGTGGCTGATGGGGGAGGGGTGGCTGATGGGGGAGGGGGAGGGGTGGCTGATGGGGGAGGGGTGGCTGATGGGGGAGGGGGAGGGGTGGCTGATGGGGGAGGGGTGGCTGATGGGGGGAGGGGTGGCTGATGGGGGGAGGGGTGGCTGATGGGGGAGGGGTGGCTGATGGGGGAGGGGAGGCTGATGGGGGAGGGGTGGCTGATGGGGGAGGGGTGGCTGATGGGGGAGGGGTGGCTGATGGAGGAGGGGGTGGGGTGGCTGATGGGGGAGGGGGTGGCTGATGGGGGAGGGGGGAGGGGTGGCTGATGGGGGAGGGGGGAGGGGTGGCTGATGGGGGAGGGGTGGCTGATGGGGGAGGGGTGGGGTGGCTGATGGGGGAGGGGGAGGGGTCAGAAACACTCATGCAGAACATAGGAGGTAGAAAAAACACAGCAACATAGTACAAGTGTGGCAGGTATACAAGTGAGGTAAGACAGAAGCACTCTACACAACATCACAAACTTGGCTAACTCAGTGATACGAAACAATGATCTAGCTAGTGCTATTGATTGTGCTGCTACAGTTCTAGAAACAACTGAAGTAATGTTGGTTCTGAAAATGATACAGGTGGGTGCAGGTGCAGAGCTAGAGCCTAGAGCCTATACTAGTTGCTAATCTAGTCCCCACAAATCACAGCCAAAGGAAAGGTGAAATGTGCAAATTTTATTCTTGGGGTGTCTAAGTATGGAATGTCTGGAAAAAACAAATGAGAGGTAAATCTGGCCATCTAATACAACGCCATGATCTGACCACAGCTGTACGTCCATCTACCTTACATAAATAATTCACCCGGAAATGTTTTCTTTCTCAGTACGTGCAATGTTACTAGTAACAGAGACTGCTCTGCATACCATCTGAAAGGGACCAGGAGCTTCAAACCCCACAACCCATAGGAAACTATCCTTGGAAGTTACAACTATTCAAACCCTAGAGATTTTTTTGTTCCAGGAAGCAGAAAAAATGTTAAGAAATGATAAAAGTACTGTCAGCGTCCCCGAGGCCAGACCCACCCAGCGTCCCCCAGGCCAGACCCACCCAGCGTCCCCCAGGCCAGACCCACCCACTGTCCCCCAGGCCAGACCCACCCAGCGTCCCCCAGGCCAGACCCACCCAGCGTCCCCCAGGCCAGACTCACCCAGCGTCCCCCAGGCCAGACCCACCCACTGTCCCCCAGGCCAGACCCACCCAGCGTCCCCCAGGCCAGACCCACCCACTGTCCCCCAGGCCAGACCCACCCAGCGTCCCCCAGGGCACGCCCACCCCGCGTCCCCCAGGCCAGACCCACCCAGCGTCCCCCAGGCCAGACCCGCCCAGCGTCCCCCAGGCCAGACCCGCCCAGCGTCCCCCAGGCCAGACCCACCCCGCGTCCCCCAGGCCAGACCCGCCCAGCGTCCCCAGGCCAGATCCACCCAGCGTCCCCCAGGCCAGACCCACCCAGCGTCCCCCAGGCCAGACCCACCCAGCGTCCCCCAGGCCAGACCCACCCAGCGTCCCCCAGGCCAGACCCACCCAGCGTCCCCCAGGCCAGACCCACCCAGCGTCCCCCAGGCCAGACCCACCCAGCGTCCCCCAGGCCAGACCCACCCACTGTCCCCCAGGCCAGACCCACCCACCGTCCCCCAGGCCAGACCCACCCAGCGTCCCCCAGGCCAGACCCACCCAGCGTCCCCCAGGCCAGACCCACCCACTGTCCCCCAGGCCAGACCCACCCAGCGTCCCCCAGGCCAGACCCACCCAGCGTCCCCCAGGCCAGACCCACCCAGCGTCCCCCAGGCCAGACCCACCCAGCGTCCCCCAGGCCAGACCCACCCAGCGTCCCCCCGGCCCGGCCCACCCACCGTCCCCCAGGCCAGACCCACCCAGCGTCCCCCAGGCCAGACCCACCCAGCGTCCCCCAGGCCAGACCCACCCAGCGTCCCCCAGGCCAGACCCACCCAGCGTCCCCCAGGCCAGACCCACCCAGCGTCCCCCAGGCCAGACCCACCCACTGTCCCCCAGGCCAGACCCACCCAGCGTCCCCCAGGCCAGACCCACCCAGCGTCCCCCAGGCCAGACCCACCCAGCGTCCCCCAGGCCAGACCCACACATATTACCCTCAACAACAAAAACAAACACCACTCATGACACACATGTCACTACATGACACCACTCATGACACACATGTCACTACATGACACCACTCATGACACACATGTCACTACATGACACCACTCATGACACACATGTCACTACATGACACCACTCATGACACAGATGTCACTACATGACACCACTCATGACACAGATGTCACTACATGACACCACTCATGACACAGATGTCACCATATAATACCAGTCAGGAACGCCTAATTCACTTAATATCATCCACTTAATAACTAGTAAGTCACTTAACTAAAACTTTCTTTTTGTAAATATACAGAAAGAAACTACTACTGATCAGGAGACTCTCCACACTGTTAAATGCAAGGTCTACAGCTTTCACAGAAACCCACATAAAAGACAACACTGACAACGAAATATGGAACAACTTAAATGTGTCGGACAAAAGAAGCAACAGGGTAGAGTTGGCCTGTACGTCAAGCAGTCGCTCATTTGCACAAAGTTACTAAACACCACAGATGATGTAGCTCAAGTTATGAAACTATAAACTGAGGAACAGAACCTAGTTATTGAACTTGCATATAAGCCGCCGTATACAACTTCCCAACAGTTCAAAGACCAACTATCTAAAACTGAATACTGTCTGGAAAATCTTTCAACCCAAGGTAAGGAGGTAGTAGATTCACACTCCCTGGGACCTGACAACACACTCCCTGGGACCTGACAACACACTCCCTGGGACCTGACAACACACTCCCGGGGACCTGACAACACACTCCCTGGGACCTGACAACACACTCCCTGGGACCTGACAACACACTCCCTGGGACCTGACAACACACTCCCGGGGACCTGACAACACACTCCCTGGGACCTGACAACACACTCCCTGGGACCTGACAACACACTCCCTGGGACCTGACAACACACTCCCTGGGACCTGACAACACACTCCCTGGGACCTGACAACACACTCCCTGGGACCTGACAACACACTCCCTGGGACCTGACAACACACTCCCTGGGACCTGACAACACACTCCCTGAGACCTGACAACACACTCCCTGGGACCTGACAACACACTCCCTGGGACCTGACAACACACTCCCTGGGACCTGACAACACACTCCCGGGGACCTGACAACACACTCCCGGGGACCTGACAACACACTCCCTGGGACCTGACAACACACTCCCTGGGACCTGACAACACACTCCCTGGGACCTGACAACACACTCCCTGGGACCTGACAACACACTCCCTGGGACCTGACAACACACTCCCTGGGACCTGACAACACACTCCCGGGGACCTGACAACACACTCCCTGGGACCTGACAACACACTCCCTGGGACCTGACAACACACTCCCTCGGACCTGACAACACACTCCCTGGGACCTGACAATACACTCCCTGGGACCTGACAACACACTCCCTGGGACCTGACAACACACTCCCTGGGACCTGACAACACACTCCCTGGGACCTGACAACACACTCCCTGGGACCTGACAATACACTCCCTGGGACCTGACAATACACTCCCTGGGACCTGACAATACACTCCCTGGGACATGACAATACACTCCCTGGGACCTGACAATACACTCCCTGGGACCTGACAATACACTCCCTGGGACCTGACAACACTCCCTGGGACCTGACAACACACTCCCTGGGACCTGACAATACACTCCCTGGGACCTGACAATACACTCCCTGGGACCTGACAACGCTCCCTGGGACCTGACAACACACTCCCTGGGACCTGACAACACACTCCCTGGGACCTGACAACACACTCCCTGGGACCTGACAACACACTCCCTGAGACCTGACAATACACTCCCTGGAACCTGACAACACTCCCTGGGACCTGACAACACACTCCCTGGGACCTGACAATACACTCCCTGGGACCTGACAACACACTCCCTGGGACCTGACAACACACTCCCTGGGACCTGACAACACACTCCCTGGGACCTGACAACACACTCCCTGGGACCTGACAATACACTCCCTGGGACCTGACAATACACTCCCTGGGACCTGACAGTACACTCCCTGGGACATGACAATACACACCCTGGGACCTGACAATACACTCCCTGGGACCTGACAATACACTCCCTGGGACCTGACAACACTCCCTGGGACCTGACAACACACTCCCTGGGACCTGACAATACACTCCCTGGGACCTGACAATACACTCCCTGGGACCTGACAATACACTCCCTGGGACCTGACAATACACTCCCTGGGACCTGACAATACACTCCCTGGGACCTGACAACACTCCCTGGGACCTGACAACACACTCCCTGGGACCTGACAATACACTCCCTGGGAGCTGACAATACACTCCCTGGGAGCTGACAATACACTCCCTGGGACCTGACAACGCTCCCTGGGACCTGACAACACACTCCCTGGAACCTGACAACACACTCCCTGGGACCTGACAACACACTCCCTGGGACCTGACAACACACTCCCTGAGACCTGACAATACACTCCCTGGGACCTGACAATACACTCCCTGGAACCTGACAACACTCCCTGGGACCTGACAATACACTCCCTAGGACCTGACAACACTCCCTGGGACCTGACAACACACTCCCTGGAACCTGACAACACACTCCCTTTGACCTGACAATACACTCCCTGGGACCTGACAACACTCCCTGGGACCTGACAACACTCCCTGGGACCTGACAACACACTCCCTGGGACCTGACAACACACTCCCTGGGACCTGACAACACACTCCCTGGGACCTGACAACACACTCCCTGGGACCTGACAACACTCCCTGGGACTTGACAACACACTCCCTGGGACCTGACAACACACTCCCTGGGGCCTGACAACACACTCTCTGGGACTTGACAACACACTCCCTGGGACCTGACAATACACTCCCTGGGACCTGACAACACTCTCTCTGGTACTGACAACACTCTGGTACTGACAACACTCTGGTACTGACAACACTCTCTGGTACTGACAACACTCTCTGGTACTGACAACACTCTGGTACTGACAACACTCTGGTACTGACAACACTCTGGTACTGACAACACTCTCTGGGACCTGACAACACTCCCTGGGACCTGACAACACTCCCTGGGACCTGACAACACACTCTCTGGGACTTGACAACACACTCCCTGGGACCTGACAACACACTCCCTGGGACCTGACAACACTCCCTGGGACCTGACACTCCCTGGGACCTGACAACACTCCCTGGGACCTGACAACACTCCCTGGGACCTGACAACACACTCCCTGGGACATGACAACACTCCCTGGGACCTGACAACACTCCTTGGGACCTGACAACACTCCCTGGGACCTGACAACACACTCCCTGGGACCTGACAACACACTCCCTGGGACCTGACAACACACTCCCGGGGACCTGACAACACACTCCCTGGGACCTGACAACACACTCCCTGGGACCTGACAACACACTCCCTGGGACCTGACAACACTCCCTGAGACCTGACAACACACTCCCTGGGACCTGACAATACACTCCCTGGAACCTGACAACACACTCCCTGGGACCTGACAACACACTCCCTGGGACCTGACAACACTCTCCCTGAGACCTGACAACACACTCCCTGGGACCTGACAACACACTCCCTGGGACCTGACAACACACTCCCTGGGACCTGACAACACTCTCTGGGACCTGACAACACACTCCCTGGGACCTGACAACACACTCCCTGGGACCTGACAACACACTCCCTGGAACCTGACAACACACTCCCTGGAACCTGACAACACACTCCCTGGGACCTGACAACACACTCCCTGGGACCTGACAACACACTCCCGGGGACCTGACAACACACTCCCTGGGACCTGACAATATACTCCCTGGGACCTGACAACACACTCCCTGGGACCTGACAACACACTCCCGGGGACCTGACAACACACTCCCGGGGACCTGACAACACACTCCCGGGGACCTGACAATATACTCCCTGGGACCTGACAACACACTCCCTGGGACCTGACAACACACTCCCGGGGACCTGACAACACACTCCCTGAGACCTGACAACACACTCCCTGGGACCTGACAACACACTCCCGGGGACCTGACAACACACTCCCTGGGACCTGACAACACACTCCCTGGGACCTGACAACACACTCCCGGGGACCTGACAACACACTCCCTGGGACCTGACAACACACTCCCTGGGACCTGACAACACACTCCCTGGGACCTGACAACACACTCCCGGGGACCTGACAACACACTCCCGGGGACCTGACAACACACTCCCTGGGACCTGACAACACACTCCCGGGGACCTGACAACACACTCCCGGGGACCTGACAACACACTCCCGGGGACCTGACAACACACTCCCGGGGACCTGACAACACACTCCCTGGGACCTGACAACACACTCCCTGGGACCTGACAACACACTCCCGGGGACCTGACAACACACTCCCTGGGACCTGACAACACACTCCCTGGGACCTGACAACACACTCCCTGGGACCTGACAACACACTCCCGGGGACCTGACAACACACTCCCGGGGACCTGACAACACACTCCCTGGGACCTGACAACACACTCCCTGGGACCTGACAACACACTCCCTGGGACCTGACAACACACTCCCGGGGACCTGACAACACACTCCCTGGGACCTGACAACACACTCCCTGGGACCTGACAACACACTCCCTGGGACCTGACAACACACTCCCTGGGACCTGACAACACACTCCCGGGGACCTGACAACACACTCCCTGGGACCTGACAACACACTCCCTGGGACCTGACAACACACTCCCTGGGACCTGACAACACACTCCCTGGGACCTGACAACACACTCCCTGGGACCTGACAACACACTCCCGGGGACCTGACAACACACTCCCGGGGACCTGACAACACACTCCCGGGGACCTGACAACACACTCCCGGGGACCTGACAACACACTCCCGGGGACCTGACAACACACTCCCTGGGACCTGACAACACACTCCCTGGGACCTGACAACACACTCCCTGGGACCTGACAACACACTCCCGGGGACCTGACAACACACTCCCTGGGACCTGACAACACACTCCCGGGGACCTGACAACACACTCCCGGGGACCTGACAATATACTCCCTGGGACCTGACAACACACTCCCTGGGACCTGACAACACACACTGGGAGTCCTAAAAAACCATACCACGGGTGGGGATAGAACCCGCGATCAGAGTCTCAAAACTCCATACCGTCGTTTTAACCACTGGACCAGTATATTTCTACACAATAGGAAAGTTAGCATAGGCACCACTGTGCCTATCTTATTGTGGCTAGCTGGTCCAGTGGCTAACGCGACGGTCTGGAGTTTTGACACTCTCTGATCGCGGGTTCTATCCCCGCCAGTGGTATGGTTTGTTTGCAATCGTGTCATTACGATTTCGCGAGTCTGGGAGTCCTGACTAACACACTCCTGGGGGTATTACCTCGGATATAGTTTTTTTCCAGGGTTTTCGTACTCCAGGAGCCCAACCTTGGGCCAGGCTTGTCTGGTGCTTGCCAGGTCAACTAGGCTGTTTCCAATGGCAGCCCTCTGGCCCACATATCTATCACAGCCTAGATGATCTGTCAACTGGCGGAGGCACTTGTCGACTTTGCTCTGGAAGACTTGTTTCATCAGTGTTTGTGATATCTTGTGATAGTGTGTTAAACACTTTGAACCCACAGATGCTGATACAATGTTTTCTTATTGTGCTCACAGCGCCCCTGTTATATTTTACACATTCTCCCATATCTGTCACTCCAGTACACTGTCACGGTATTATTGCAGTTCTGTGTTCATTACTGCCATCATTTTGTATACAATCACCCCATGATTGTATTTTCCCAAAATACTTTTACAAAATGCATATATACCACATCAGTGTGTTGGTTTTCTTCCACTGCTCCGTATTTCAGCCACAGTGGTTTAGTAATTGTGACAAGCATCATCTCTCAGCTCTAAATCCATGCTGGATAGGTTGTATTGCATTCATGTCGAAGCACTAAACTCGTAGGGGTCATACAGCAACTGGGGGGAATGAAAGGCATTTAGACGCAATTCAAGGAATTGAAACACAGGTCCAATTCCTCAGATCAAGAGCCCCTCACCAGCATCAAGGAACCTCTCTTGAGGGGCATGAAGTTTGTAATTTGGCATCTCATCACCCTTTCCAAGATTTTTGTGTAATGTTATGGTTACGGGTTTGTAATTTTTGGCTTCTATTCTACTGCCTCCTTTATGCCTCTGGGATATCTCCTATATATAAGCTTTCTCCAAGGAATACTGAGTGCTTGTGCACTTCTTTATAAGGAATTCCACGAATCTGACTCAGGTGCTTTAAGAGTGGATGTTTTCTATTTTCTTTTCGAATTCTGGAGGATTAATAATGCTTGTGAATTATATGATGTGTGGTCTTCAAAAGTAATGACAATATCTAATATATTCTCCACCTTGGTTAAATTTACCAGATTGCTAAACGTCGATTCATACTGGCCTTTTAGAATTTCACTCAGTTCTTTCCCATCGTCAGAGTATGAAACTCCTGTGATTAATGGTCCATTTCCGCAAACATTACTTAATATTTGCATTTGCTTTTTCTCTGTCCGATACAGAAGCTTAAGTTTTTCTTGTATCTCGATAATCTCTCGGTTAAGATTATCTTTCCTTAATTGTGGCATGTTCACGTTTTTAAGCAGTTCAGTAGCCTTTTTACTTACATACATTCTTCAATGATCACTTCTTATATTTCATCTTATTTTAGGTTTTCTGGATGGTACATATTTAATGTACACCTTGTATTCATCTATGTTCAGCTTTTCTAAGCACTGGTGAGGGGTTCAGGGTGTCCCTAACTCTCAGGGTATGTCTGAAGAGAGAATCAGAACTGTGTGGGAGTATAGTAAATACCTTCAACAAGGTACAATTAACCTAGAGAGAGAGAGAGAGAGAGAGAGAGAGAGAGAGAGAGAGAGAGAGAGAGAGAGAGAGAGAGAGAGAGAGAGAGAGAGAGAGAGAGAGAGAGAGAGAGAGAGAGAGAGAACTGGCCATGTACATGTAATTAAGCAGAGGACAGACAGGAGGCATTGGTGTTACTGACATGCATCTTGTTCAAAGAATCGAGGACCGTGTGATGATAGTACTGAACACCTAGAGAGGAGCTTTGTCGGTCAAAACCATGTTGGAGTCAAGGACAGGAGATCCAGTCAGATGGTTCTACTGAAGTACTGTAAGTTACTGAGATGAAGCAAGACAGGGATTGGTAGACTGTCTCTTTCTAGAATCCAGGAAATCATTCCACATGGTTCCTTACCAGAGTTGCACCTGCTAGAAGAGCACATGGGAGTAAAACTCCAGTGGATCAAGTGTTAGATGAAAGAAGATGGAGAGTGACAGTATGGAAGTGTGGAAATAGGTCGGGGGTAACGAACAGTCCCCCAGGGGATCAGTACTTGGGACACTACGATTCTCATGTATATAAACGACCTGCCAGACGGGACAGAATCCTCTGTGTGTATTCGCAGACGATGGGAAATTATTGAGAAGAATACAAATGAGAGAAGACAAAGATGACCTTTGGGAGCGCTTAGAGTACAGGGATGATTTAACAAGTGAATACTGAAGTTGAATTCAAATACATATAAAGTCAGGCAGCCTGGAGAATATCGGAGGAGACCAATGGAATATTGGCTGGAAGGGAAGAAGCTCCAAAAATTGACGAAAGAAAATAAACCATTAAAGTGAATATATCGCTGAAGGAGAACGTAACCCATAGTATAACCCAAGCAGCAAACTGTGTGTGGTAGAAGAGTTTGAGAACAGCCTTGCAGAACCCCAGTAGTTCTTTAAGACTCTGTACATAAAGTACATCACAGGACCTTGCCATATATGGCACCAGCAAGAAGCCTCTTCTTCTTCTTCACCAAAAACAAGCACGAAGCTTGAAAATTTAAAAAAATAAAAAAGTTAGTAACTAAACTAGTACCAAAGGTGACAGATGATCACCAGGAAGTTACATTAACAAAATGAAACTGAAGACTTTAGATGAGAGAATGAATAGTAAAGACTGGATAACATACATAATACTCAGGGGTATCGTTACGGTGAGTAGCCACGACGGAGGCTACGTCTGAAATTTTTAAGGCTTCCAGAACTTTATTTGAATCTAAGCTTCTCCTCAAAGAATACTAAGTACAGTGAAAATAAAAATGGTATAAAGTACCTAACAATACTTAGTACAGTATTTATATTATAGGTAGCGAGTTCGAGAACTGAGGCCCAGGTGCTGCATACATCAGCATCTTATCTATTTCTTTATCGTAGTCTGAAGAATTTGTAATATGGTCACCTATATAATGTGTAGTGTGTGAAGAAAATATCCTGTTCAGTAATAGAAGTGTTGAATACGGATTCAAGACGTTCTTTTGGGGTTTCACTAATTTCCTTGACGTCACCGGCGTATGAAACTCCCTTAAGTGAGAGACAATACTGGACGAGGTTTTTGACTTGGATTTTACGTAAGTGAAAAATATTTAAGAATTTTTAGCTATTTCCTGAGTTATTTTTATGTTCCATAGTTCTTCTGTCTGATGAGAATACATTAGTTTATTCTTTGAGAATACATTAGTTTATTCTTTATATCAGCAATCCCACGTACTTTTATTACTAGCTTCTGTTATTCGTTGGGTCAATTATAACTTTTAGCAGAGTTAGGAATTCCCTGATTCATGAGTGTTGAGTTAAGAGTACTTGAGAGTTACTTCATCTCCCTTTACCTATTGATGTCTTCTCAAACCTTTGGTGTCGCTATGGACTCTCCTCTATCCCATGTTCTTGCTAACCTTTATACAGAATACTTTGAAACTGTTCTTCTTCCTACTATTGGTGTGAGCCCCTCTCTCTGGCTCGGCTACGTAGACGACATCTTTGCTCTTTAGCCCCGAAACTCTAGTTTCTTCCAAACATTTCTCGATGCCCTTAACAATTTGCTCCTTCCATCAAGTTTAAAGATAAATGGGAATCTAACTATTTGCTTCCTTTGCTTGAAGTTAATTTCCACAGCTCGGGTACAGGCTTTTCTTTTTTCCGTTTATCACCGTGGCATGTACATTCATTACCTTTTTCATCATGCTCCCTCTGTTAAGACAAGTGTCCTTCTGTATCTCTTTCTCCGGACCCTCTGCATATGTGACCCTCAGTTCCTTGACTCGGAAATTTCCACTCTTCATAATTCATTCTCTCGTCTTGGCTACCCTTCCGATTTCATAAACTTTGTCTTCTCATGTGCTAAACGAACTTTCTTCTCTTCCAAACTCTCTACTCCTGTGAAACCCCGTTCTCTGCCTTCCCTATATTTCCAATCTTTCTAATCTCAACAACTCTCTCTCCGTTCCTTAGATATTAAACTTACTTTTCTCCAAACTAACACCCTTCGCAGTATTCTAGTTCGTACCTCTCCTCCAGCTATGTATGCCCCTGGTGTCTACTCTATTTCATGCTCTTGTCCTCTCCAATACTATGGAGAGACAGGCCGCTTTCTTTCTGACAGACTCAAAGAACACAAAAGAAGTGCTGGGCTTGCCGACACCAATAATCCTCTTTTCTGTCATGTTAAAGATCAGTCATCATATTGAGTGGTCCTCTGAGTCCTCTCCTAAAACTGTCTACCCTACTTCTAGCTTTCACAGTCGCCATCTTGTTGAAGCTTCCATTTTACACATCTGTGGACGCCTTCCTTTCTAATTACATTGTCAAATGCTCCCAACTTCGGAACACTCATGACTTAACCTAATCCTTTCTTCTCCTTTGCCTATGTGTTCTCCTTCCCTATTTTCCCCCTTTTCGTCTTCCTTTCTTCTGCCTAAATGTGTTGCCTAAGTCATTTTTCCCTTTGCCCCGCGTTTGTGGTCCTACCAGCTGCGGGTTCTTTGCTCTCCTACAGTGCTCCTATTTTGTCTTGAGACTGACCCCACTTCTACTACGTCTTTCCCCTCCATCCTCTACTACTGCTACTACTTTTACTATTGCTTCCCTTCACCCCTCATTCCCTTTTCTCTCTTATGCCACTAAATTACCCTCCCTACTTTATACTACCACAATTTCTTCTACTGTTTCCACTATCTACTTTACCACCACCACCATTTCCTCTTCTCCCTCACTTGTTCCCGTCCTTGTCCCGCTCGCCTATATATTCCGGCTACCTCACTCTTTTCATTAGTGTGACTTTGTAAATGGTCCAAGTCAGACCGAAATGTCGTCGTCATATAATCTGCCCCAAACGAGCATATATATCTAGCAGTTCACTATCATCTGACATGTGCAGTGGTACTCGCTTGGTTTGGGTGAATCACCCGCGCGTCACGGTATCTATTGGTAATTCCAGTCAAATCTCACCTCTATCAGCTACAGCTAACGTAATTAGATGTGGGTATGGCTGGACTTCCTTGGGTATTGTAACCGACTCAATTTTCCCTAGATTTTGGTAGGGGAAGTATATTCCGGTATCAAATCTTAAGCAGGTTGCTACAGACGTGTGGTTTTATGTCCTCAACCGCTGATAGGGAGTCACTGTGGTCATTCATTATGTGATAGGGGGATATATGAATGTACACCGCGACACAAACTTTTATAGTTTATCGGGATTATACCGCTGATAATACACTCGTATTTCTTTTTAACACTAGTTTCCCTAGGGGAGATTGATTGTATTTCAGAGTTTACTGCACAATGTCATTATTTTCCTTGTTCTCAGAGGCAGATTTGTGACGTGTTCGCGCTGATATCTGAATTCAACCTAACTTGTCGCCCTGCCCCAACGCCCACCAGTTCATAGTCCGCACAAAAGAACTGCTGAGTTCAGCTTTATATCTCTTCCTTACTACACAATGCAACAAGGAATAACACAAGAAGGTTTTCTTGTTGTTTAGCTGTGCACTAGAAGTCCTAATGTGCCCGACTTGTAGACAAGTGGGGCGCAGGTTTTCACGTAATTTTCCTGCTAAGGGGAAAAAGAGTAATTACTCTGGTTTAACCTCGTTGTGTAGCTGATCAAGAACTCTAGCAAGGAGAGGAAGTCGTGCCTCGTGACGCTATCGTACATATGTTCCTCATAAAACTGCGAGGAAGAGTCCAAAAGCCCCTTGCGGGAGGGCTAAGTCCCTCAGAGGGCTGAGGGGGGGACTGAGATATCGCTTAACTGGAGAATTTTCTCCACAGCTGGTTTGCGGGTGGCCAGCATCAACAGGCTGGTTGATCAGACCCTGATCCACCGCGAAGCCTGGTCATAGACCGAGCCTCGTGGGCACTGACCCTCGGAATACACTTCAGGTATACCAGCACAGCTGATGTAACTACCAGCACAGCTGCTTTAACTACCAGCACAGCTGCTGCAACTACCAGCCCAGCTGTTGTAACTACCAGCGTAACTGCTGTACCTACCAGCCCAGCTACTGTAACTACCACTACCTGTAACACTGTCCCAGAGTGTACTCTCCCCTCACCACCAGTACACCCAGTCACCTCCCCTCTAAGCTACTTATTACTCTGGCAGAATAATGAGTTTGGAGCTGGTGAGAGGTAACCATGGCAACCTCTCCCCTACACCTCTGCTACTACCGCATAATAACTATCACCCTACACCTCTACTAGTACCGTACAATATCACCCTACACCTCTGTTACTACTGTACTTTATAATAACATCAAGGTACACCTTTGTTATTACCGTACTTATAATAACTTACATAAACGTACGCCAGTTACTACTGTACTTCAAAATAAGTTAAAGCCATCATCTTGAGGGCTGCCTCTTATTACTTGAAGACTCACTCCCTCCTCCAGGCAAGGACACTGAACTACCCTCACGGCATCAGATATCATTGCCTCTCATTCCTCAGGCGTTGCATGAAGCTTTGGGTTCGATACCGGCCGCTCGCAGTATGTTCTTTACCTTAAAGCAATTTGTTTGCGTGGTTGCTTGTACTTGTAGTGCTCGTGGAGGCTGGTATCAACGGGTCGAGGGCGAAATTACTCATTATTAAAGCGCCTGTAATAATAATACTGTAATTGTATTAATCAAAGAATATATTACGAGGTGCCGGGGACTGAACGCAGGAACGTCAGGGAAGACACCTGACGCACAAGACCATCGCACCACCATAGTACAATAACACTAGGCAGACAGTGGTACCACTAACCATGTTTACTTACAGCGAGTCACATTAATGTGACTGTCGCTTAGTGTTATTGCACTGTGGTGGTGCGGTGGTCTTATGCGTCAGGTGTCTTCTCTGAGATTCCTGGGTTACATTCTCGGCCGCTCGTAATGCAGACGAATGGTATTTGGGACCTGACGATCTGTTGGGGTGTGAGCAGGGTAATATTTAGTGAAGGGATTCAGGGAAACAGGTTATTTTTATATAGCCGGACTTGAGTCCTGGAAATGGGAAGTACAATGCCAGCACTCTAAAGGAGGGGTTTGGGATATTGGCAGTTTAGAGGGATATGTTGTGTATCTTTATACGTATATGCTTCTAAGCTGTTGTGTTCTGAGCACCTCTGCAAAAACAGTGATTATGTGTGAGTGAGGTGAAAGTGTTGAATGATGAAAGTATTTTCTTTTTGGGGATTTTCTTTCTTTTTGGGGATTTTCTTTCTTTTTGGGTCACCTGCCTCGGTGGGAGACGGCCGACTTGTTAAAAAAAAAAATATACATACTATTACAGTATTATTACAGACCCTGTATGACCCCATAGAGGTCATACAGGGTCTGGCTATGTATACAATAGACGTATAAATATACACGTGCATGAGTCAGCTTTTATCACTCTATTTGCTTGAGAACTGCGAGAAGTGCCAGAGCAACTTTAGCATGGAAGATGGTGTCCCTTGCCATACTGCCTAAGACATAAGGAATTGGCTAAATGATTGTGATTTATCATACTTTAATAACTAGCCTGGAAACTCAAGGGACTTAAATTCGCTAGAAAACATTTTGAACCTTGTTAAATGTAAACTTGGAAGCACGGACGTGTCATCTAACCCCAACATCTGGAGTGCAAGTAAGCAGCTATAGGATGGTATTGCCTTTACTGTCCTCCATAAGTTAGTCTTACCAGTGCCCAGCAGACTTAAAGGAAGGGCAATCCTACTAGATACTAGTTTACTTGAAGAACCCAGACATATTTCAAGATATTATTTTTAAAACAATACTTATGGTAAGAAGCCTCGTTTTGTGTGAGATCGGTTTATGTGCGTACATTTTTATGACGTCTACTATATATCTACACACATACAATATTTTATATATATATATATATATATATAAAATATATATATATATATATTTGTGTTTATATATATATATATATATATATATATATATATATATATATATATATATATATATATATATATAAACACTGATCTGTGGCTGAAGGAGACTCGAACCTACGAACCTGCTCTCGCGAATTCCTTGCATTGTTAAAATCTCTAGTAAGGCTGATGCATGCAGGGGATGAGATGAAAAGCTGTAAGCCTTCTCCCTCAAAGCTGGCTGCCTTGGATCAAAGTCTAGCGCAAGCTGGACTCCAAGGTATTGGTCCAGTGTGGTGAGTTTGGTATAGCACTGCGTACCTTGTTCCAAGGTTCGTAGGTTCGAGTCTCCTTCAGCCAGAGATCAGTGTTTATGTATATTTCTCCTGCTCTCGCGAATTCCTTAAATATATATATATATATATATATATATATATATATATATATATATATATATATATATATATATATATATATATATATATATATATATATTATACACGTCGTGCTGAATGGGTAAAACTAGTCAATTAGCAAGAACTCATTTAAAATTAAGTCATTTCTAATAGTATCCAGTAGGGAGCAGTTGATCAGTAAGACACATGTGCAACACTTGCGTATTATTATTGCTGGAATGTTTAACCTGCGCACCAGGATTCTGTACTTGAATGCTAATGTGTTCACTCTGTGTTATTTGACTGAAGAAGTCTGATGTGTATGTAGAATGTGTCGCCAGTAATAACACCCAGGTGTTGCACCTGTGTCGTATTTGTCAACCTCTCGGTGTTCTATAATATTAATAATGTGATACCTGTAATTACACTTCACTGTGTTGGGGAAAAATGACCTTGAAAAGTTCCTCATTGTATGTAAAGATCAAATCTAACATATTCGTTTCTATTTCAATGGCAACTTTTTGCACAATCTTTGGAATTCCCTGGTATGAACGTGTTCAGCTACAGTACTGTATGGTACACTTTGTATTATACTGCTTCTCTCTATCCTCTTTAATTTTACTCTTTAAGTTTCCAAGGAGAATATTTGATGTAGGATTATCCAGGTTTTCTATACAGCTCTCTATGTTTCTAAGATATTTCCTAACTGATCTCAGCAGCAATTCTACCTGCAGCAATATAACAGATAATATAACAGTTATATCTAAAACCACTTCTTAGGTGATTAAGTCACAAGAAAAAACAATAATTCCTTAATAAAATCTAAAATGGGTGAGAAACTTCTTGTTTAAATAATCACATCACTCAGTCACAAACTTAATAAATCTATCTTGATACCTGCTGATGATGTGTTGATTGCAACAAGGCCTACAACTATCATTTAACTCCCCCTGTGCTTATTTTGCAGCTTTTATAGCCCGTTCGCCTGGGGACAGCTGGTCCCAGAAGACGAAGAGGTACTTCTACCTCCTCCCATGGCAGACATTGCTCTGAGACACTCCCACAACAGGGAGCCAAGGCCTGGCCACCTCTTGGAAAAGGCCCGGGCTGGCAGATTATACCGGCGAATCTACAACAGAACAGAACAGGAAGAGGATACTCAACTCGATCAATTTTCGGCAATTGTCTCACTATTTTCCTGATTCCAGAGCTTTATGTGCGAACTGTAGCACACTGTTGAAGGTAAACGCTTGCACCTGAGAACCGTCCAGTGTCTGAGGCTGTCGTATTGACGCACATTCCCGTGACGCGCACCGTCATTTCATATTTTTTGAGAAGCCGGGCAGCAACAGTTGCTTGCTCTTCGCTTGTTCAACTAGCAAGCTTAGCAGTTCCAGGTAGGTGACACTTCCCACTGATGATGCTGACAATGACTGCAAGTAGGACGACTTGTTGGACTGAATTCAGGAGATCTGGAATAAGCTTTCCATCCCGGTGAACAATGAATGGAACCTTAATCAGCTTCAACCTTCAATGCTACTCCTAAATTACTGTGATGTTCTCAGCGTCGTTTGATGGAAGAAAGACAAATTTTAAGTTCTTCTGGGTTATGGTTAAGGTTTTTTAACGTTTCTGTGATGACATACGTTGCATTCCATCACATAACTTTTTAACAGTCAAGTGCTGCGGCAACATGGCGGAGATCACATTGTTCTCTATCCTTTTAAGGACTATCGTCACCTCCACACGCTAGGATTTCCTCTCCCGTAGATTCTCAGGCAGAAACAGCTGTGGAAAATGTCGGTTCTCCTCTGTAAAAATGATGAATCCTCACTTGTCATCTTTTACCTCATTTCTTCTTCACAGGATTGTTATGGCCTGCATCCATCTCTGCCTTTATCATTCTTATTTACGGATACCATGGTACCTTGCCTTCCCAGTTCCCGCTAAGCCAACAACAACATTCTTCATGACAGAAAGAGCCAGGTCAAACAGTTTCACAAGCCTGCTCCTCATGCCACCTCCTTTCCCTGCACCTGCATGTTCTTGTTCTTTAAAAGTCTCCAGTCCTTGTAGAGAGCGAGGATCTTGTCAATGACGTGGTACCTCGTAGTCGCAATTCTAGTTATCGCACAAACACCTTAATAACTTCCCAAACAACTTCAGCACTCGCTTATCAACTTCCATACATCGACGTGATGGAGCGAGACAACACTAAAGTACCTGGCCAGCAGAAGACAACCCAGTCGAGGATCGTCTCCTCACACTTGTCAAGGAGGTCAAATTCGTGATGTTCCGCAATAACCTGCAGTTACAACCAGGACGACGCTAACACTACACAAGGTACAAACATCATCGGAAAAATATGAGAAACATGATCACATTAAATTTAAAATAGAAAAATAACCTTACGCATTTTTTATCACTCCTAGGAGAGGTTGACCATTCCTAGGAGAGGTTGATCATCATTCCTAGGAGAGGTTGATCATCATTCCTAGGAGAGGTTGAACATTCCTAGGAGAGGTTGATCATCATTCCTAGGAGAGGTTGAACATTCCTAGGAGAGGTTGATCATCATTCCTAGGAGAGGTTGATCATTCCTAGGAGAGGTTGAACATCATTCCTAGGAGAGGTTGATCATTCCTAGGAGAGGTTGATCATCATTCCTAGGAGAGGTTGATCATCATTCCTAGGAGAGGTTGAACATTCCTAGGAGAGGTTGAACATCATTCCTAGGAGAGGTTGATCATCATTCCTAGGAGAGGTTGAACATTCCTAGGAGAGGTTGATCATCATTCCTAGGAGAGGTTGATCATTCCTAGGAGAGGTTGAACATTCCTAGGAGAGGTTGATCATCATTCCTAGGAGAGGTTGAACATTCCTAGGAGAGGTTGATCATCATTCCTAGGAGAGGTTGATCATCATTCCTAGGAGAGGTTGAACATTCCTAGGAGAGGTTGATCATCATTCCTAGGAGAGGTTGATCATCATTCCTAGGAGAGGTTGAACATTCCTAGGAGAGGTTGAACATCATTCCTAGGAGAGGTTGATCATCATTCCTAGGAGAGGTTGATCATTCCTAGGAGAGGTTGAACATCATTCCTAGGAGAGGTTGATCATTCCTAGGAGAGGTTGAACATCATTCCTAGGAGAGGTTGAACATTCCTAGGAGAGGTTGATCATCATTCCTAGGAGAGGTTGATCATCATTCCTAGGAGAGGTTGAACATTCCTAGGAGAGGTTGAACATCATTCCTAGGAGAGGTTGATCATCATTCCTAGGAGAGGTTGATCATTCCTAGGAGAGGTTGAACATCATTCCTAGGAGAGGTTGATCATTCCTAGGAGAGGTTGAACATCATTCCTAGGAGAGGTTGAACATTCCTAGGAGAGGTTGATCATCATTCCTAGGAGAGGTTGATCATCATTCCTAGGAGAGGTTGAACATTCCTAGGAGAGGTTGAACATCATTCCTAGGAGAGGTTGAACATCATTCCTAGGAGAGGTTGATCATCATTCCTAGGATAGGTTGATCATTCCTAGGAGAGGTTGAACATCATTCCTAGGAGAGGTTGATCATTCCTAGGAGAGGTTGAACATCATTCCTAGGAGAGGTTGAACATTCCTAGGAGAGGTTGATCATCATTCCTAGGAGAGGTTGATCATTCCTAGGAGAGGTTGAACATTCCTAGGAGAGGTTGAACATCATTCCTAGGAGAGGTTGAACATCATTCCTAGGAGAGGTTGATCATCATTCCTAGGAGAGGTTGATCATTCCTAGGAGAGGTTGAACATCATTCCTAGGAGAGGTTGATCATTCCTAGGAGAGGTTGAACATCATTCCTAGGAGAGGTTGAACATTCCTAGGAGAGGTTGATCATCATTCCTAGGAGAGGTTGATCATCATTCCTAGGAGAGGTTGAACATTCCTAGGAGAGGTTGAACATCATTCCTAGGAGAGGTTGAACATCATTCCTAGGAGAGGTTGATCATCATTCCTAGGAGAGGTTGATCATTCCTAGGAGAGGTTGAACATCATTCCTAGGAGAGGTTGATCATTCCTAGGAGAGGTTGATCATTCCTAGGAGAGGTTGAACATTCCTAGGAGAGGTTGATCATTCCTAGGAGAGGTTGATCATTCCTAGGAGAGGTTGATCATTCCTAGGAGAGGTTGATCATTCCTAGGAGAGGTTGATCATTCCTAGGAGAGGTTGAACATTCCTAGGAGAGGTTGATCATCATTCCTAGGAGAGGTTGAACATCATTCCTAGGAGAGGTTGAACATTCCTAGGAGAGGTTGATCATCATTCCTAGGAGAGGTTGAACATCATTCCTAGGAGAAGTTGAACATCATTCCTAGGAGAGGTTGATCATTCCTAGGAGAGGTTGAACATCATTCCTAGGAGAGGTTGATCATTCCTAGGAGAGGTTGAACATCATTCCTAGGAGAGGTTGAACATCATTCCTAGGAGAGGTTGAACATCATTCCTAGGAGAGGTTGAACATCATTCCTAGGAGAGGTTGAACATCATTCCTAGGAGAGGTTGAACATCATTCCTAGGAGAGGTTGATCATTCCTAGGAGAGGTTGAACATCATTCCTAGGAGAGGTTGAACATCATTCCTAGGAGAGGTTGAACATCATTCCTAGGAGAGGTTGATCATTCCTAGGAGAGGTTGAACATCATTCCTAGGAGAGGTGGAACATCATTCCTAGGAGAGGTTGATCATTCCTAGGAGAGGTTGAACATCATTCCTAGGAGAGGTTGAACATCATTCCTAGGAGAGGTTGATCATTCCTAGGAGAGGTTGATCATCATTCCTAGGAGAGGTTGAACATCATTCCTAGGAGAGGTTGATCATTCCTAGGAGAGGTTGAACATCATTCCTAGGAGAGGTTGAACATCATTCCTAGGAGAGGTTGAACATCATTCCTAGGAGAGGTTGAACATCATTCCTAGGAGAGGTTGAACATCATTCCTAGGAGAGGTTGAACATCATTCCTAGGAGAGGTTGATCATTCCTAGGAGAGGTTGATCATTCCTAGGAGAGGTTGAACATCATTCCTAGGAGAGGTTGAACATCATTCCTAGAAGAGGTTGAACATCATTCCTAGGAGAGGTTGAACATCATTCCTAGGAGACGTTGATCATTCCTATGAGAGGTTGAATATCATTCCTAGGAGAGGTTGAACATCATTCCCAGGAGACGTTGAACATCATTCCTAGGAGAGGTTGAATATCATTCCTAGAAGTTGAATATCATTCCTAGGAGAGGTTGAACATCATTCCTAGGAGAGGTTGAACATCATTCCTAGGAGAGGTTGAACATCATTCCTAAAAGTTGAATATCATTCCTAGGAGAGGTTGAACATCATTCCTAGGAGAGGTTGAACATCATTCCTAGGAGAGGTTGAATATCATTCCTAGGAGAAGTTGAATATCATTCCTAGGAGAGGTTGAACATCATTCCTAGGAGAGGTTGAATATCATTCCTAGGAGAAGTTGAATATCATTCCTAGGAGAGGTTGAACATCATTCCTAGGAGAGGTTGAATATCACTCCTAGGAGAAGTTGAATATCATTCCTAGGAGAGGTTGAACATCATTCCTAGGAGAAATTGAATATCATTCCTAGAAGAGGTTGAATATCATTCCTAGGAGAGGTTGAATATCATTCCTAGGAGAGGTTGAACATCCATCCTAGAAGTTGAATATCATTCCTAGGAGAGGTTGAACATCATTCCCAGAAGAAGTTGAATATCATTCCTAGGAGAGGTTGAATATCATTCCTAGGAGAGGTTGAACATCATTCCTAGGATAGGTTGAATATCATTCCTAGGAGAAGTTGAATATCATTCCTAGGAGAAGTTGAATATCATTCCTAGGATAGGCTGAATATCATTCCTAGGATAGGTTGAACATCATTCCTAGGATAGGTTGAATATCACTCCTAGGAGAGGTTGAATATCACTCCTAGGAGAAGTTGAATATCATTCCTAGGAGAAGTTGAATATCATTTCTCGGAGAGGTTGAACATCATTCCTAGGAGAGGTTGAATACTACTAGGAGAGGTTGAACATCATTCCTAAGAGAGGTTGAACATCATTCCTAGGAGAGGTTGAACATCATTCCTAGGAGCCGTTGAACATCATTCCTAGGAGACGTTGAACATCATTCCTAGGAGAGATTGATCATTCCTATGAGAGGTTGAACATCATTCCTAGGAGAGGTTGAATATCATTCCTAGGAGAGGTTGAATATCATTCCTAGGAGAGGTTCAATATCATTCCTAGGAGAGGTTGATCATCATACCCAGGAGACGTTGAACATCATTCCTAGGAGAGGTTGAATATCATTCCTAGGAGAGGTTGATCATTCCTAGGAGAGGTTGAACATCATTCCTAGGATAGGTTAAATATCATTCCTAGGATAGGTTGAACATTCCTAGGAGAGGTTGAATATCATTTCTAGAATAGGTTGAACATCATTCCTAGGATAGGTTGAATATCATTCCTAGGATAGGTTAAATATCATTCCTAGGATAGGTTGAATATCATTCCTAGGAGAGGTTGAATATCATTCCTAGGAGAGGTTGAATATCATTCCTAGGAGAGGTTGAACATCATTCCTAGGAGAGGTTGAATATCACTCCTAGGAGAAGTTGAATATCATTCCTAGGAGAAGTTGAATATCATTTCTAGGAGAGGTTGAACATCATTCCTAGGAGAGGTTGAACATCATTCCTAGGAGAGGCCGAATATCATTCCTAGGAGAGGTTGATTATTCCTAGGAGAGGTTGAACATCATTCCTAGGAGAGGTTGAACATCATTCCTGGGAGAGGTTGAACATCATTCCCAGGAGAGGTTGAATATCATTCCTAGGAGAGGTTGATTATTCCTAGGAGAGGTTGAACATCATTCCTAGGAGAGGTTGAACATCATTCCTAGGAGAGGTTGAAAATCATTCCTAGGAGAGGTTGAACATCATTCCTAGGAGACGTTGAACATCATTCCTAGGAGAGGTTGATCATTCCTAGGAGAGGTTGAACATCATTCCTAGGAGAGGTTGAACATCATTCCTAGGAGAGGTTGAACATCATTCCTAGGAGAGGTTGAACATCATTCCTAGGAGAGGTTGAACATCATTCCTAGGAGAGGTTGAACATCATTCCTAGGAGAGGTTGAACATCATTCCTAGGAGAGGTTGAACATCATTCCTAGGAGAGGTTGAACATCATTCCTAGGAGAGGTTGAATATCATTCCTAGGAGAGGTTGAATATCATTCCTAGGAGAGGTTGAACATCATTCCTAGGAGAGGTTGAATATCATTCCTAGGAGAGGTTGAATATCATTCCTAGGAGAGGTTGAATATCATTCCTAGGAGAGGTTGAATATCATTCCTAGGAGAGGTTGAATATCACTCCTAGGAGAGGTTGAATATCATTCCTAGGAGAGGTTGAATATCATTCCTAGGAGAGGTTGAATATCACTCCTAGGAGAGGTTGAATATCGTTCCTAGGAGAGGTTGAATATCATTCCTAGGAGAGGTTGAATATCATTCCTAGGAGAGGTTGAATATCATTCCTAGGAGAGGTTGAATATCATTCCTAGGAGAGGTTGAATATCATTCCTAGGAGAGGTTGAATATCATTCCTAGGAGAGGTTGAATATCACTCCTAGGAGAGGTTGAATATCGTTCCTAGGAGAGGTTGAATATCATTCCTAGGAGAGGTTGAATATCATTCCTAGGAGAGGTTGAATATCATTCCTAGGAGAGGTTGAATATCACTCCTAGGAGAGGTTGAATATCGTTCCTAGGAGAGGTTGAATATCATTCCTAGGAGAGGTTGAATATCATTCCTAGGAGAGGTTGAATATCATTCCTAGGAGAGGTTGAATATCATTCCTAGGAGAGGTTGAATATCATTCCTAGGAGAGGTTGAATATCACTCCTAGGAGAGGTTGAATATCACTCCTAGGAGAGGTTGAATATCATTCCTAGGAGAGGTTGAACATCATTCCTAGGAGGGAAGGTTGATCGTTCCAACTCTTATCTTTGATAAGAGTCAGTACAGTATAAAGCCAGTACAATATAAAGCCAGTACAATATAAAGCCAGTACAATATAAAGCCAGTACAATATAAAGCCAGTACAATATAAAGCCAGTACAATATAAAGCCAGTACAATATAAAGTCAGTACAATATAAAGCCAGTACAATATAAAGCCAGTACAATATAAAGCCAGTACAATATAAAGCCAGTACAATATAAAGCCAGTACAATATAAAGCCAGTACAGTATAAAGCCAGTACAATATAAAGCCAGTACAATATAAAGCCAGTACAATATAAAGCCAGTACAATATAAAGCCAGTACAATATAAAGCCAGTACAATATAAAGCCAGTACAATATATAGTCAGTACAATATAAAGTCAGTACAATATAAAGTCAGTACAATATAAAGCCAGTACAATATAAAGCCAGTACAATATAAAGCCAGTACAATATATAGTCAGTACAATATAAAGTCAGTACAATATAAAGCCAGTACAATATAAAGTCAGTACAATATAAAGCCAGTACAGTATAAAGCCAGTACAATATAAAGCCAGTACAATATAAAGCCAGTACAATATAAAGCCAGTACAATATAAAGCCAGTACAATATATAGTCAGTACAATATAAAGTCAGTACAATATAAAGCCAGTACAATATAAAGTCAGTACAATATAAAGCCAGTACAGTATAAAGCCAGTACAATATAAAGCCAGTACAATATAGTCAGTACAATATAAAGCCAGTACAATATAAAGCCAGTACAGTATAAAGCCAGTACAGTATAAAGCCAGTACAATATAAAGCCAGTACAATATAAAGCCAGTACAATATAAAGCCAGTACAATATAAAGCCAGTACAATATAAAGTCAGTACAATATAAAGTCAGTACAATATAAAGCCAGTACAATATAAAGTCAGTACAATATAAAGCCAGTACAATATAAAGCCAGTACAATATAAAGCCAGTACATAAAGCCAGTACAGTATAAAGCCAGTACAATATAAAGCCAGTACAATATAAAGCCAGTACAATATAAAGCCAGTACAGTATAAAGCCAGTACAATATAAAGCCAGTACAATATAAAGCCAGTACAATATAAAGTCAGTACAATATAAAGCCAGTACAATATAAAGCCAGTACAGTATAAAGCCAGTACAATATAAAGCCAGTACAATATAAAGCCAGTACAATATAAAGCCAGTACAATATAAAGTCAGTACAATATAAAGCCAGTACAATATAAAGCCAGTACAATATAAAGTCAGTATAAAATAAAGCCAGTACAATATAAAGCCAGTACAATATAAAGCCAGTACAATATAAAGCCAGTACAATATAAAGCCAGTACAATATAAAGCCAGTATAATATAAAGCCAGTACAATATAAAGCCAGTACAATATAAAGCCAGTACAATATAAAGCCAGTACAATATAAAGCCAGTACAATATAAAGCCAGTACAATATAAAGCCAGTACAATATAAAGCCAGTACAATATAAAGCCAGTACAATATAAAGTCAGTACAATATAAAGTCAGTACAATATAAAGCCAGCACAATATAAAGCCAGTACAATACAAAGTCAGTACAATATAAAGCCAGTACAATATGAAGCCAGTACAATATAAAGCCAGTACAATATAAAGCCAGTACAGTATAAAGCCAGTACAGTATAAAGCCAGTACAGTATAAAGCCAGTACAATATAAAGTCAGTACAACATAAAGCCAGTACAACATAAAGCCAGTACAGTATAAAGCCAGTACAGTATAAAGCCAGTACAGTATAAAGCCAGTACAGTATAAAGCCAGTACAATATAAAGCCAGTACAATATAAAGTCAGTACAATATAAAGCCAGTACAATATAAAGCCAGTACAATATTAAGCCAGTACAATATAAAGCCAGTACAATATAAAGTCAGTACAATATAAAGCCAGTACAATATAAAGCCAGTACAATATAAAGCCAGTACAATATAAAGCCAGTACAATATAAAGTCAGTACAATATAAAGCCAGTACAATATAAAGCCAGTACAATATAAAGCCAGTACAATATAAAGCCAGTACAATATAAAGCCAGTACAATATAAAGCCAGTACAATATAAAGCCAGTACAATATAAAGCCAGTACAATAGAAAGCCAGTACAATATTAAGCCAGTACAATATAAAGCCAGTACAATATAAAGTCAGTACAATATAAAGCCAGTACAATATAAAGCCAGTACAATATAAAGCCAGTACAATATAAAGCCAGTACAATATAAAGCCAGTACAATATAAAGTCAGTACAATATAAAACCAGTACAATATAAAGTCAGTACAATATAAAGCCAGTACAATATAAAACCAGTACAATATAAAACCAGTACAATATAAAGCCAGTACAATATAAAGCCAGTACAATATAAAGTATAACAGCGCCAACATACAAAAGCTTAACTGTGATGAATAAACTATAAGAGAATATTTTAACCGTTAACTGTCTTCCACCGACGCAGAAAAGAAAAAAACACTTTCACCATCATTCGCTTCATCACTGTCTTACCAGAAGCACGCTAATGTAAGTACAGATGACCCCTGCTTGTCTTCAAGACCTCTGCTTGTCTTCAAGACCCCTGCTTGTCTTCAAGACCTCTGCTTGTCTTCAAGACCCCTGCTTGTTCCATAGTCTGAAACAGACTACGGAACAATACTCTTCTCCAGACTGAGGGACTGACCACCTCAAAACTTCAAGGGTGATGGACTGATTACATCGTCTTCACGTCTTCTGCTTCTATCAACTTTTCTGTACTCGACTGAAGAAGCCTACTGTGTAGGCGAAACGTTTCGAAATAAAGATACCTAACTGTTGCATATGTGTCTTACCTAACAACCTGTCGGTATTTTATACCATTTTAATGTTCAAGAGGGAGTTGGACAGATACCTCAAGTCCGTGCCGGATCAGCCGGGCTGTAGTTCGTGCGTTGGACTACGTATGACAAGCAGTAACAGCCTGGTTGATTAGGTCCTGATCCACCAGGAGGCCTGGTCATGGACCGGGCCGCGGGGGCGTTGATCCCCGGAATACCCTCCAGGTAGACCACCTGAATGTTACCTTGTTCACACTCCAGCGGCACGTCGAGTCTTATAAACCATTGTCCCAACATGTAACACACACACTTGTTGAATGTCTAAGCCCCTCGCATACAAAACCTGCTTTACCTCCCTCCCTCCTACCTTTCCTAGAACGACCTCGACCTCTCCTTCCCTCTACACATTTATACACCCCCAAGTCGTCGTACTTTTTTACACCGTCTCTGCATGTCCAAACCATCTCAATAACCGCCTTCTCACACCCCTGGATAATCTTCTTCAAAACATCCTAACTATGAATTCTCTTCATAATATTCACACCACACATTGCCCTCACACACATCTTCACTGCCTCCACCTTTCTTCAACATTTAAAACCCACGCTTCACACCCACATAAGAGAGTACGTACCACTATACTCTCATACACTGTGTGTGTGTGTGTGTGTGTGTGTGTGTGTGTGTGTGTGTGTGTGTGTGTGTGTGTATGTATGTATGTATGTGTGTGTGTGTGTGTGTGTGTGTGTGTGTGTGTGTGTGTGTGTGTGTGTATGTATGTATGTATGTGTGTGTGTGTGTGTGTGTGTGTGTGTGTGTGTGTGTGTGTGTGTGTGTGTGTGTGTGTGTGTGTGTGTGTGTATGTATGTATGTGTGTGTGTGTGTGTGTGTGTGTGTACTCACCTAATTGTACTCACCTAATTGTGGTTGCAGGGGTCGAGACTCAGCTCCTGGCCCCGCCTCTTCACTGATCGCTACTGGATCCTCTCTCTCTCTGCTTCCTGAGCTTTGTCATACCTCTTCTTAAAACTATGTATGGTTCCTGCCTCCACTACTTCACTTGCTAGGCTATTCCACTTGCTGACAACTCTATGACTGAAGAAATACTTCCTAACGTCCCTGTGACTCGTCTGAGTCTTCAGCTTCCAGTTGTGACCCCTTGTCCCTGTGTCCCCTCTCTGGAACATCCTATCTCTGTCCACCTTGTCTATTCCCCGCAGTATCTTGTATGTCGTTATCATGTCTCCCCTGACCCTTCTGTCCTCCAGTGTCGTCAGTCCGATTTCCCTTAACCTTTCCTCGTACGACATTCCCTTGAGCTCTGGGACTAGCCTTGTTGCAAACCTTTGTACTTTCTCTAACTTCTTGACGTGCTTGACCAGGTGTGGGTTCCAGACTGGTGCTGCATACTCCAGTATGGGCCTAACATACACAGTGTACAGTGTCTTGAACGATTCCTTATTGAGGTATCGGAACGCTATTCTCAGGTTTGCCAGGCGCCCGTATGCTGCAGCGGTTATTTGGTTGATGTGTGCCTCCGGTGATGTACTCGGTGTTATGGTCACCCCAAGGTCTTTCTCCCTGAGTGAGGTCTGTAGTCTTTGTCCACCTAGCCTATATTCTGTCTGCGGTCTTCTTTGCCCCTCCCCAATCTTCATGACTTTGCATTTGGCTGGATTGAATTCGAGGAGCCAGTTACTGGACCACATGTCCAGCCTCTCCAGGTCTCTTTGCAGTCCTGCCTCATCCTCGTCCGATTTAATTCTTCTCATCAACTTCACGTCATCTGCGAACAGGGACACTTCAGAGTCTATTCCTTCCATCATGTCGTTCACATATATCAAAAATAGCACTGGTCCTAGAACTGACCCCTGTGGGACCCCGCTCGTAACAGGCGCCCACTGTGATACCTCTTCACGTACCATGACTCGTTGCTGCCTCCCTGTCAGGTATTCCCTTATCCATTGCAGTGCCCTGCCTTTTATGTGTGCCTGATCCTCCAGCTTCTGCACTAATCTCTTGTGGGGAACTGTGTCAAAGGCCTTCCTGCAGTCTAGGAAAACGCAATCTACCCAACCCTCTCTCTCGTGTCTTACTTCTGTTACCTTGTCATAAAACTCCAGGAGGTTTGTGATACAAGATTTGCCTTCCATGAACCCATGCTGGTTTTCATTTATAATCTTGTTCCTTTCCAGGTGTTCGACCACTCTCCTCCTGATAATCTTCTCCATGACTTTGCACACAATACATGTCAGAGACACAGGTCTGTAGTGTAGTGTGTGTGTGTGTGTGTGTGTGTGTGTGTGTGTGTGTGTGTGTGTGTGTGCATGGTTTCAAGTTGGAAAAATTCAGATTCAGAAAGGATATAGGAAAGCACTGGTTTGGTAATAGAGTTGTGGATGAGTGGAACAAACTCCCGAGTACAGTTATTCAGGCTAAAATGTTGTGTACTTTTAAAAATAGGATAGATAAATACATGAGTGGGTGTGGGTGGGTGTGAGTTGGAGCTGACTAGCTTGTGCTGCTGGGTCTGGTGCAGTACTCCATCCTTGAGTGGAGATGATCAGACTGGATGGGTCATTGGGCTAATCCGGGGTAGGGGACATGGACCTGCTCCGCATGGGTCAGTAGGCCTGTTGCAGTGTTCCTTCTTTCTTATGTTCTTATGTGTGTGTATCTATGTGTGAGTGTATCGGTGAGAGAGAGAGAGAGAGAGAGAGAGAGAGAGTGTGTGTGTGTGTGTGTGTGTAATCTTCTCCATGACTTTGCATACTATACAGGTCAGTGACACTGGTCTGTAATTTAGTGCCTCTTTTCTGTCTCCTTTTTTAAAAATGGGAACTACATTTGCGGTTTTCCATACCTCAGGTAGTTGCCCAGTTTCAAGGAAGGGATGTGTTGAAGATTGTGGTTAATGGCACATACAGTATATCTGCTCCCTCCCTGAGGACCCACGGGAAAATGTTGTCCGGTCTCATTGCCTTTGATGTATCAAGGTCACTTAGCAGCTTCTTCACCTCCTCCTCAGTTGTGTGCATATCGTCCAGCACCTGTTGGTCCATTCCCTGTTGGTGTCCCCCTCTGTTCTGTCTTCCCAGAGTCCTTCCTGTCTCCACACAGATGCACTCTGTGTATCTGTGTGTGTATCTGTGTGTGTGTGTGTGTGTGTGTGTGTGTGTGTGTGTGTGTGTGTGTGTGTGTGTGTGTACTCATCTATTTGTGGTTGCAGGGGTCGAGTCATAGCTCCTGGCCCTGCCTTTTCACTGATTGCTACTGGGTCCTCTCTTCCTGATCCATTAGCTTAATCAAACCTCGTCTTAAAACTATGTATGGTTCCTGCCTCCACTACATCACTTGCTAGACTATTCCACTGCCTGACAACTCTATGACTGAAGAAATACTTCCTAACATCCCTTTGACTCATCTGAGTCGAAGGCCCAGTATAGGCCTGACGTACACAGTGCACAGTGTCTTGAACGATTCCTTTCTAAGGTATCGGAACGCTATTCTCAGGTTTGCCAGGTGCCCATATGCTGCAGCAGTTATCTGGTTGATGTGTGCTTCCGGACACGTGCTCGGTGCTATGCTCACCCGAAGATCTTTCTCCTTGAGTGAGGTTTGCAGTCTTTGTCCACCTAGCCTATACTCTGTCTGCGGTCTTCTTTGCACTTCCCCAATCTTCACGATTTTGCATTTGGCGGGGTTGAATTTTAGAAGCCAGTTGCTGGACCACGTGTCCAGCCCCTCCAGGTCTCTTTGTAGTCCTGCCTGGTCCTCACCTGATTTAATTCTCCTCATTAACTTCACACCATCTGTGAACAGGGACACTTCAGAGTCAATCCCTTCCATCATGTGATTCACATATACCAAAATTAGCACTGGTCCTAGGACTGACCCCTGTGGGACCCCACTCGTTACATGTGCCCACTGTGATACCTCATCACGTACCATGACTCGTTGTTGCCTCCCTGTCAGGTATTCTCTGATCCACTGCATTGCCCTTCCTGTTATACGTGCCTGATCCTCCAGCTTCTTCACTAATCTCTTGTGAGGAACTGTGTCGAAGGCCTTCTTGCAGTCCAAGAAAATGCAATCAACCCACCCCTCTCTCATGTCTTACTTCTGTTACTTTGTCATAAAACTCCAGAAGGTTTGTGACACAGGATTTGCCTTCCATGAATCCGTGCTGGTTGTCGTTTATAATCTTGTTCTGTTCCAGGTGTTCCACCACTCTCCTCCTGATAATCTTCTCCATGACTCTGCATATTATACACATCAGTGACACTGGTCTGTAGTTTAGTGCCTCCTGTTTGTCTCGTATCTTGAAAATGGGACTACATTTGCCGTCTTCCATACCTCAGGTAGTTGCCCAGTTTCAATGGATGTGTTGAAGATTGTGGTTAGTAACACACACAGCATCTCTGGTCCTTCTCTCAGGACCCACGGGGAGATGTTATCCGGTCCCACCGCCTTTGAGGTATCAAGGTCACTTAGCTGCTTCTGCACCTCCTCAGCTGTCTGTCATCCAACACTTGTTGGTATATTCCCTGCTGGTGTTCCCCTCTGTGCTGTTGTCCAAGAGCCCTTCCTATCTCTAGTGTAAATACTTCCTTGAATCTTGTGTTGAGCTCCTCACATACCTCTTGATCGTTTCTTATGAGTTCCTCACCTTTCCTCATCCTGATCACCTGGTCTTTGTCTTCCTCCTAATGTGGCTATACATCAGTTTCGGGTGAGACTTGACCCGTGTGTACCCGTGTGTGTGTGTGTGTGTGTGTGTGTGTGTGTGTGTGTGTGTGTGTGTGTGTGTGTGTGTGTGTGTGTGTGTGTGTGTGTGTGTTGTACTCACCTAGTTGAGGTTGCGGGGGTCGAGTCCGAGCTCCTGGCCCCGCCTCTTCACTGATCGCTACTAGGTCACTCTCCCTGAGCCGTGAGCTTTATCATACCTCTGCTTAAAGCTATGTATGGATCCTGCCTCCACTACATCGCTTCCCAAACTATTCCACTTACTGACTACTCTGTGGCTGAAGAAATACTTCCTAACATCCCTGTGATTCATCTGTGTCTTCAGCTTCCAACTGTGTCCCCTTGTTACTGTGTCCAATCTCTGGAACATCCCGTCTTTGTCCACCTTGTCAATTCCTCTCAGTATTTTGTATGTCGTTATCATGTCCCCCCTATCTCTCCTGTCCTCCAGTGTCGTCAGGTTGATTTCCCTTAACCTCTCCTCGTAGGACATACCTCTTAGCTCTGGGACTTGTCTTGTTGCAAACCTTTGCACTTTCTCTAGTTTCTTTACGTGCTTGGCTAGGTGTGGGTTCCAAACTGGTGCCGCATACTCCAATATGGGCCTAACGTACACGGTGTACAGGGTCCTGAACGATTCCTTATTAAGATGTCGGAATGCTGTTCTGAGGTTTGCTAGGCGCCCATATGCTGCAGCAGTTATTTGGTTGATGTGCGCTTCAGGAGATGTGCCTGGTGTTATACTCACCCCAAGATCTTTTTCCTTGAGTGAGGTTTGTAGTCTCTGGCCCCCTAGACTGTACTCCGTCTGCGGTCTTCTTTGCCCTTCCCCAATCTTCATGACTTTGCACTTGGTGGGATTGAACTCCAGGAGCCAATTGCTGGACCAGGTCTGCAGCCTGTCCAGATCCCTTTGTAGTTCTGCCTGGTCTTCGATCGAGTGAATTCTTCTCATCAACTTCATGTCATCTGCAAACAGGGACACCTCAGAGTCTATTCCTTCCGTCATGTCGTTCACAAATACCAGAAACAGCACTGGTCCTAGGACTGACCCCTGTGGGACCCCGCTGGTCACAGGTGCCCACTCTGACACCTCGCCACGTACCATGACTCGCTGCTGTCTTCCTGACAAGTATTCCCTGATCCATTGTAGTGCCTTCCCTGTTATCCCTGCTTGGTCCTCCAGTTTTTGCACCAATCTCTTGTGTGGAACTGTGTCAAACGCCTTCTTGCAGTCCAAGAAAATGCAATCCACCCACCCCTCTCTCTCTTGTCTTACTGCTGTCACCATGTCATAGAACTCCAGTAGGTTTGTGACACAGGATTTCCCGTCCCTGAAGCCATGTTGGCTGCTGTTGATGAGATCGTTCCTTTCTAGGTATTCCACCACTCTTCTCCTGATAATCTTCTCCATGATTTTGCATACTATACATGTCAGTGACACTGGTCTGTGTGTGTGTGTGTGTGTGTGTGTGTGTGTGTGTGTGTGTGTGTGTGTGTGTGTGTGTGTGTGTGTGTGTGTGTGTGTGTGTGTGTGCGCGCGTGCGCGCGTGCGTGCGTGCAGATTAGGGGCCAATCCCTCAAGAATTTCCCAGGTATATATTATAATGTATTTCTCTCACCTACATTAAAAGAAGTACAGATCAAATGACTTTAAATGTGCCCGGTAATTTAGGTGTTTGACTGAGTACAACAGTACTCCGGCCTAGAGAGGAAATGGTATTAGTGTACTGTTATGTTATAGTATGTTATGTTATGTTATGTTACATGTTAAGTTGGTAGGTGGTGAGGGCAGATATGACCGGACAAACTTCCCATCATCCTAGACCCTTCTCATTTCCATCCTTTCCCATCCTTCTTCCTTCCCCATCTCACCGAAGCACAGTTCAGAACCTCGCACATGCCATCACCAAGGCCAGGTGTTGGCCAGGTCAGTGGCCGCAAGACACAAGTACAAACATAGTTCCCCAAGCAGTACCTGCTGACCCAGGTGTTGAGGCCTTGTACTCGTGTCAATAATATTCGTACTTTCCTTAATGATTCAGACACAGTACGTGGACACAACTAACTGCAGAACATTTCCATGAGCCATGAGCTGAGAGTAAGCTAAATTAATCCCCAGTATAGAGTATAATACTTGGTGTAAATATGGGAATTACAGGCAAGTGCCAATTTATTTATTTATTATTTTGAACATGATACAGAGAAGTACAAAAGAATACAGGTAAATGCAGCATGCTAAAGCCACTTGAATGCATAGCATTATGGGCTGGCTTAAAATTAACTGAAGATTAACTAAGCAATGATATATTCAGTGGTAAAACAATTATTGCTAGATGCTGTGAGAGAAGTGAGAAGTGGAGATACACAACCATATGAGTATTAATCTAGAGTATAATTAATAAAACAAGTGATAGTGGCATTGGTGTGCAGGGAAACAGAGGACATAAAGTGTGATACGGAAATGGACACGGATAACCTCTACCACTGATCCCATCACCTCTCTCCTCGCCGACCCCTCCGAACCCCAACCAGCGGGGATAGCTCCCCCCCAGCTGGCACCCATACCACGGACCCACCTCTCATCACCCAAATCCAGCAAAGTGGAGAAGTGGGGATACGAACTGGATGAGTATTAAGCTACAGTATAAGTAATAAAAGAAGAGATAGTGGATTGATGTGCAGGGAAACAGTGAACATGAAGTGATTAGAGAGTGGAAAAGGCATAACCTACCACCAATCCTCTCACCACCCTCCCCCTCCGACACCCCAACCAGTGGGGATGGTGCCCATCCCCTCCTGCTGGCACACCACCGACCCACCTCTTATCACAGAAACCCAGCCATTACCACTACATATAACTGCCCAGGATAAGATAAACAGCAGTGATCATGACAGAAATAAGATGCTGTAGGATGTATGATATATGATGTTATACAACATAAAAGTTTTTAATGGGTAATAAGTCTCCATACTAATTACATCCCACATACCCATGTACTGACCTCATAACACACACCTGAGTGCAGAGCTGAAACCTAAAGTGAAGATCAGGTTCTTGTGGTACCCAGTTGTAAATAGGATACAAGCAGGATGGCAGTACAGTCTACCTGTGGCACAAGTGGCAAGGCTCTTGGGGAAAAATCCAGAATCACATGCAACCTTTACTTTTCAAAACATCATGTTACCTGTGCAATAATAATATCTATCTAGATAGATGTTTCTGGATCTGCAACAGGGATGCGGAACTATGGACAGATATCAGGAGGTTAATAAACAATAAACATGATAAAAAGAGGAACTATTGAAAAGTCTACCCGGAATATATAGAGCATGGGAAGATAGGAGACGAGTAAAGTCTAACACACAGAATGCCCAGTCTACAACTGACCCAAAAATAAGCAGATGCCCACTAGAAAAAACACAGGGAAAAAAACAGCTAGCTCAGTCCCCAGCCCTAGGGCTGACCCAGACCCAGCCCCCAGCCATTGTGAAAATCCGGATTCGGTTAAAAACTACCCCGCAGCCACCAAAGACATAGCTCCCAGTACAGATGTAGTAGAGGTGTCCTCTTCTGGGGTAGATTCTTCTGCAGCCATCACAGTCATAGGCTCTAGTACAGATGTAGTCGGGGAGTCCTCTTATAGGAAAAATGTTGGAGTCATGATAACAGATGGTGGTGTCTCTGGTTTGGTTATGGAGGACTGTAGTGCAGCTCTAGGGTCAGCACAGATTAGGAATGAAGCCAACACGAATTGTACCCAGCCAAACACAAAATGGTGCAAATTCTATGTTTGGAGCATCTGTAAACATTGAATATCGGAGAAAAATAATGGGGTATGCAACTCTGAGCATCCCAAAAAATGCCGCGACCTCCTTCTTGCAAATTCTTCCACCCTGAGATGTGTCAGTCTTCAGTCCTTGAAAAACAATGTTACAATACCAATTGCACTGCATACCATTTAAAAGGGACCAGGAGGCACACACCCTGTACAACACATCATAGTAGCTATGGTAGTTATGACAACGCCCCAAGTGATTTTTTTGTGGTAGGAAACGAAGAAAGAAAATGGAAAAAAATAACCAAAATAGTCCACCATCTTGAAGCCTTGTTAGACTGGAGACACAGCCAGTGGCGCCTCCGGACTCACTACTGATGCCAACAACAAAATCCCCCCCTCCCAACCATGCAGCACAACCTCATTTATATTTACTAATATACAGAGCCTTAAGCCATCCACCAATAACAAAATACCTTTCATTAGTGGACTTCTAGGGGAGTTAAATGCACTGTTTGCAGCCTTCACAGAGACCCACACAAAACATTACTTTGACAGTGAAATATGGATACCTGGATACAACTTTTTCAGATGCGACAGAAAGAACAGGCAACAAGGGGGGGGATGTTGGCCTGTATGCCAGAGAGTCTCTCATTTGCACGGAGATACTGAACACCACAAATGATGTAGTTGAAGTTCTGACAATAAAAATCGAGAACCAAAACTTAGTCATTGTACTTCTATATAAGCCACCGGATGCAACTTCCCAACAGTTCAAAGAACTATCAAAAATTGACTCCCATCTGGAAAGCTTTCCAACCCCATCCCCAAACATCTTGCTGCTTGGTGACTTCAATCTAGGACATACAAAATGGAAGAATATAGCAAATAATGTTGTAGCAGAAACAATCCCTGGAGGCAGCTCAGATGAAGTCACACACACAGAAGCTGCTGAATTTCTGCAACAAACACTAAGTCAGCAGATAGTGGAGCCAACAAGCCTGGAGAACACATCAGACCTTATTTTCACAAATAATGAAGACCTGGTAAGAAACATATCAAAAACAACAAATTCTGATCACAATCTAATCGAAGTCCAGACCTACATACACAGGAGTCCTGATCAGCAAAATGCATACAGCTATGAGGATACCTTTACCAAATTCAACTTCAACAACAAGATCATCTTCTGGGATCAGGTAAACTATGTCCTAAATGAAACATGCTTTGAAGATATCTTAAATTACATGGACCCTAACCAATGCCTTGAAGAGATCAACCTCATGGTAGCTGAAATATGTTCAAGGTCTATTCCTTTAAGAAAAAAGTAAACTGGAGAGAGAGAGAGAGAGAGAGAGAGAGAGAGAGAGAGAGAGAGAGAGAGAGAGAGACTCCCTCTACAGAAGAAGACGAAGAATTACTGAGCTCCTCAAGAATGCCAGATTATCTGATACACGTTAGGAAGCGCTAACCAGGGAAGTGGAAGATACTGAGCTAAAGTTAAGGGACTCATACAGAATCCAGGAGAGACAAGAGGAGCTAAAAGCGATTAGTGAAATTGAAAGAAATTCGAAATATTTCTTTTCATATGTCAAAAACAAAGCAAAAACCATTTCTAGTATAGGGCTCCTGCTCAGACAAGACGGATCCTACACAGATGACAAAGAAATGAGTGAGAGACTGAAATCTCAATATGACTGTGTTCAGCGAGCCACTAACCAGTCTAAAGATAAATGATCCAAACAATTGTTTCATGAATGAGCCTCAAAACCCTGCCAATGTATGCTAAATTTCTGACATAACCCTAACTCCACTAGACTTTGAGAAAGCCATCGACGACATGCCCGTGCACTCAGCCCCAGGCCCAGACTCGTGGAACTCGGTGTTCATTAAGAAGTGCAAGAAACCCCTCTCACGGGCCCTAAGTATACTATGGAGAAGGAGCTTAGACACAGGCGAGATTCCACAGTCACTAAAAACAACAGATATAGCCCCACTCCATAAAGGTGGCAGCAAAGCAGTAGCTAAGAACTATAGACCAAAAGCTTTAGCCTCCCATATCATAAAAATCTTAGAAAGAGTTCTAAGAAGCAGGATTGCAAACCACCTGAACTCCCCAAAATTGCACAACCCAGGACAACATGGTTTCAGAGCAGGTCGCAACTGCTACACCACTATGATGTGGTCTTGGATGCTCTGGAAAACAAACAGAATGAAGATGTAGTATACACAGATTTTGCAAAAGCCTTTGACAAGTGCGACCATGGCGTAATAGCACACAAAATGCGTGCTAAAGGGATAACTGGCAAAGTAGGCAGATGGATCTTCAATTTTCTAACCAATCGCACACAAAGAGTAGTGGTAAACAGAGTTAAATCGGATGCTGCCACAGTGAAGAGCTCTGTTCCACAAGGCACAGTACTCGCACCCATCCTGTTCCTTACTCTCATATCAGACATAGAGATGTAAACTATAGCACTGTAGCATCCTTTGCAGACGATACTAGGATCTGCATGAGAGTGTCATCCATTGTGGACACGGCAAAGATCCTAGAAGATATAAACCAAGTTTTCCAATGGGCAACAGAGAACAATATGAGGTTCAATGAAGACAAATTCCAACTACTTCGTTATGGAAAACTGGGAAATAATAACTAGGACTGAGTATACTACAAACTCTTAATCACACAAAAGAGCGGAAAAGTAATGTGAAAGACCTGGGTGTGGTAATGTCCGAAGACCTCACCTTCAAGGACCACAACAATGCCACTATCACATCTGCTAGGAAATTGATAGGATGGATAATGAGAACATTCAAGACAAGAGATGCTAAGCCAATGATGATCCTTTTTAAATCACTTCTTCTATCTAGGCTGGAATACTGCTGTACATTAACATCCCCATTCAAGGCAGGTGAAATTGCAGATCTAGAGAATGTACAGAGAACCTTTACTGCACGTATGAGTTCCATCAAACACCTTAACTACTGGGAATGTCTGGAAGCACTTGACTTGTACTCACTGGAGCGCAGGCGAGATATATATATCATCATCTACATCTGGAAGATCCTGGAGGGACTGGTCCCTAATATGCACACAGAAATCATTCCATACGAAAGCAAAAGACTTGGCAGGCGATGCAACATACACCCAGTGAAAAGTAGGGGCGTCACTGGTACACTAAGAGAAAAAGCAATAAATGTCCGGGGCCCAAGACTGTTCAATAGCGTCCCACCAGCAATAACAGGCATTACCAGTAGACCCCTCGTTCTCTTCAAGAGTGAGCTGGACAGATACGTAAAGTCGGTGCCGGATCAGCCGGGCTGTGGTTCGTACGTTGGATTGTGTGCGGCCAGCAGTAACAGCCTCGTTGATCGGGCCCTGATCCACCGGGCCTGGTCATGGATCGGGCCACGGGGGCGTTGATCCCCGGAATACTCTCCAGGTAGAGCCCTCAACCTTTGAAGATCTGTTCTAGAAGGCTCACTCTCACCCTGGTTATCGTACGCCTTAGACGTTAAGAGAATCATTCCCGGGAGGAGGCTTCTAGTTGCCTGCGATGATTTGCTTTTATCTTTAGGTTGCTTCTGTGCGCCTCTTTTTTCTCGGATTCTGTATTTAGTGCTGTAATTACGACACTTACGTTGGTGAGCCAGATAAGGTGTACTGGTGTTCTTGTGGTGGTAGACTTCAGTTTTAGTTGTGTCGCCTGAGTGGCTAGTTTATTGTACACCCGCAGCTCATCCTGTCAACGGTGGCGCAAAAAACAGGATTACAGAGGTCACAATGGGTCTTTGTCAGACCCCCTCTGAGCACTGTTACATCACTAGGAAGGAATATTAGTCATTTTAGTTTTTACAGTTACTACATACACTTGTACACAATACAGTAAGGAATACAATAGTTGTTCCAGTGTATGGTTGTTCCAGTGTATGGTTGTTCCAGTGTATGGTTGTTCCAGTGTATGGTTCTGTTTCTGTCCACACACTTCACATTTTATATCACTGCCATCTCAATACAAATCATATTGCCAGAGATACTTATAACCTAGCCTTAGTCTAGCAGTAACAACAGTATTGCCAGAGATACTTATAACCTAGCCTTAGTCTAGCAGTAACAACAGTATTGCCAGAGATACTTATAACCTAGCCTTAGTCTAGCAGTAACAACAGTATTGCCAGAGATACTTATAACCTAGCCTTAGTCTAGCAGTAACAACAGTATTGCCAGAGATACTTATAACCTAGCCTTAGTCTAGCAGTAACAACAGTATTGCCAGAGATACTTATAACCTAGCCTTAGTCTAGCAGTAACAACAGTATTGCCAGAGATACTTATAACCTAGCCTTAGTCTAGCAGTAACAACAGTATTGCCAGAGATACTTATAACCTAGCCTTAGTCTAGCAGTAACAACAGTATTGCCAGAGATACTTATAACCTAGCCTTAGTCTAGCAGTAACAACAGTATTGCCAGAGATACTTATAACCTAGCCTTAGTCTAGCAGTAACAACAGTATTGCCAGAGATACTTATAACCTAGCCTTAGTCTAGCAGTAACAACAGTATTGCCAGAGATACTTATAACCTAGCCTTAGTCTAGCAGTAACAACAGTATTGCCAGAGATACTTATAACCTAGCCTTAGTCTAGCAGTAACAACAGTATTGCCAGAGATACTTATAACCTAGCCTTAGTCTAGCAGTAACAACAGTATTGCCAGAGATACTTATAACCTAGCCTTAGTCTAGCAGTAACAACAGTATTGCCAGAGATACTTATAACCTAGCCTTAGTCTAGCAGTAACAACAGTATTGCCAGAGATACTTATAACCTAGCCTTAGTCTAGCAGTAACAACAGTATTGCCAGAGATACTTATAATCTAGCCTTAGTCTAGCATTAACATCATCTTACAATCTAATGACTTTGTTACTTTCTCCAAAGACATGTTTAACTTGACACATTTCATTATGCTGGATAATGGATCTGCTGGTTCCTACCCGTACTGTTCTACTTTCTTAAAGTTCCTTTGCTAATTCCTTTCTGACATCGTTTCGTCAACTTCTCTTTGAAAAGCCAAAATTACACTAACCATTCTCTTTATTTAATTTTTGCTTAGCTAATTCATCAGTTTTGTCATGTTCCTGGAGGCCTTTGTGAGAGGAATCCACAAAAACTTAACCGTAATACCCTTCTTAATAATTTATTTATACAGAGTATATATGGGCAGTTTGATACACAAGCATGATACATTCATGTCTCAGGTTATTTAGACCAAGTGATGAGGAGAGTCAGTTAACGCTACACAACCTTGGTAGACTTACCGCACGATATCCATTGCTGTGATAACTTGTCATTTCAACTCAAGCTTACTTATTTTACGTTGTTCATTCCTGGTGCAAGGCCACAGTCATGGCATGATCAGTCATGGTATGGTCACAATCGTGGCATGGTCATACCTTTACATTACCTCTGATATATCTTTGAAGAGTTTCGAGAGTTTGTCTACTTCCTGAGCCCGGCCATGGGCCAAGCTCGTCTGGTGTTTGCCTGGTCAACCGGGCTGTTGCTGCTGGTGGCCCGCTGCCCCACAAATCCATCATAGCCTGGTTGATCTGGCAAGGTCACACTTATGGCAATGTCAGTCCTGGCAAGATCACAGTCATAGCTTGGTCACAGTCATGGCAAAGTCACAGTCCTGGCAAGGTTACAGTCTGGTAATATATACTGTGATTAAAGTGAGAGCTGACAGGCCACTTATTATTTAGTAATTCACGGTCTCGCGACGTATATTCCTTGTTTAGGATATGTTAATTTTCACTACTATTGGAGAATATATATACAGGGTGAATCTTTGGTCATGCACTCACACACACACACACACATATATATATATATATATATATATATATATATATATATATATATATATATATATATATATATATATATATATATATATGTCGTGCCGAATAAGTAAAACTGATCAATTAGCAAGAACTCGTTTAAAATCAAGTCCTTTCTAAAATTTTCTCTTATACATTTAAAAATATATTTTTTTCATTTATATTAATGTAAAAATTAATAATTTTGTACCGAAAGAACCTTAGGAAACTTACCTAGCCTTATTATAACAAGCCTTATTATAAACCTTATTATACCAATATATATACACCATAATAAACTTTATCGCAATTTTTACAAGGAATCTTATACACACATCCGTCAGCATTTTGGGGGGAATTCTTTATCAAAAGTTCCATTTTTCAAGAAATCCAAAATGGACTTCTGTGAACCATTAACAAATATTTTTAATTTATCTCTTCAAACAGGTGTAGTGTCTGATATGTGGAAGATGGCTAATGTAATTCCTACTTTTAAAGCAGGGGACAAGTCATTATCGTCAAATTACCGCCCAATAAGCCTGACCTCAATTGTAGGCAAATTACTAGAGTCAATTATAGCTGAGATAATAAGAAGCCATCTCGATAAGCATAGCTTGATTAATGATACTCAGCATGGATTCACGAGGGGCCGTTCTTGTCTAGCTAATTTATTAACTTTATTCAGTAAAGCTTTTGAGGCTGTTGATCACGATAAAGAATTTGATATTATTTAGATTTTAGTAAGGTTTTTGATAGAGTACCGCACCAAAGACTGCTAAAGAAAGTGGCAGCTCATGGATCGAGTCATGGCTCACAGACAGGAAGCAGTGTGCATAAATGGGGTTAAATCCGAGTGGGGATCTGTAACAAATGGCGTTCCACAGGGATCAGTCTTGGGCCCGTTGTTGTTTATAATATATATCAATTATCTTGATGACGGAATTACTAGTGAAATGAGCAAATTCGCCGATGACACAAAGATAGGTTGGAGAATTTATTCAAACATAGATATCAGGGAACTTCAGGAGGATTTAGACAAGCTCAATACCTGGTCAGAAAAGTGGCAGATGCAGTTCAATGTAGATAAATGCAAGGTCCTGAAGCTCGGGAGTGTCCATAACCCTAGCACTTATCAGTTAAATAATGTAGAACTTAGCCATACAGATTGCGAAAAGGACTTGGGGGTTATGGTAAGCAGCAACCTTTAACCAAGGCAGCAATGCCTAAGCGTACGTAATAAGGCAAATAGATTACTGGGATTTATATCAAGAAGTATAAGCAACAAAAGTCCAGAGGTCATACTGCAGCTTTATACATTATTAGTAAGGCCTCACCTAGATTATGCAGCTCAGTTCTGGTTTCCATATTACAGAATGGACATAAATTCGTAAGAAAACATTCAGCGTAGACTAAATACATAGCATTAGAAATCTTCCTTATGAAGAAAGATTGAAGACCCTTAAATTACATTCACTTGTTAGACGAAAAATGAGGGAAGACATGATCGAAGTGTATAAGTGGAAGATGCGTATTAATAAAGGGGATATTAGTAAGATCTTGATGATATCTCTCCAAGAGAGAACCCGCAACAATGGATTCAAATTAGACAAGTTTAGATTTAGAAAGGATATAGGAAAGTATTGGTTTGGAAATAGTAGTGATAGTTTTAAAGGTGGTGGTGGTGGTAGTAGTAATTTTAATAGTTGCACTGACAGATTTAATGGTGGTAGTATTAAAAATGATTATATAAACACTACCAATCAATACCAAGAAACAGTTCAAGAGAGACTTCCGGGGAGGAAGAGTGAGTGTGTTGATTGAATAAAGGCAAGCAGAGGGAGGGGGGTAGGTAGTGATGAGAGGGAGGAGGTAGGTAGTGATGAGAGGGAGGAGGTAGGTAGTGATGGAAGGGAGGGAGGTAGGTAGTGATGAGAGGGAGGAGGTAGGTAGTGATGGAAGGGAGGGAGGTAGGTAGTGATGAGAGGGAGGAGGTAGGTAGTGATGGAAGGGAGGGAGGTAGGTAGTGATGGAAGGGAGGGAGGTAGGTAGTGATGGAAGGGAGGTAGGTAGGTAGTGATGAGAGGGAGGGGGGTAGGTTGTGATGGAAGGGAGGTAGGTAGGTAGTGATGAGAGGGAGGGGGGTAGGTAGTGATGGGAGGGAGGGGGTAGGTAGTGATGAGACGGAGGGGGGTAGGTAGTGATGCGAGGGAGGGAGGTAGGTAGTGATAGAAGGGAGGGGGTAGGTAGTGATTTGAGGGAGGGAGGTAGGTAGTGATGAGAGGGAGGGAGGTAGGTAGTGATGGAAGGGAGGGGGTAGGTAGTGATGGAAGGGAGGGGGTAGGTAGTGATGGAACGGAGGGGGTAGGTAGTGATGAGACGGAGGGGGGTAGGTAGTGATGCGAGGGAGGGAGGTAGGTAGTGATTGAAGGGTGGGGGTAGGTAGTGATTGGAGGGAGGGAGGTAGGTAGTGATGAGAGGGAGGGAGGTAGGTAGTGATGGAAGGGAGGGGGTAGGTAGTGATGGAAGGGAGGGGGTAGGTAGTGATGGAAGGGAGGGGGTAGGTAGTGATGGAAGGGAGGGGGTAGGTAGTGATGGAAGGGAGGGGGTAGGTAGTGATGGAAGGGAGGGGGTAGGTAGTGATGGAAGGGAGGGGGTAGGTAGTGATGGGAGGGAGGGGTGTAGGTAGTGATGGGAGGGAGGGGGGTAGGTAGTGATGGGAGGGAAGGGGGTAGGTAGTGATGGGAGGGAGGGGGTAGGTAGTGATGGGAGGGACGGGGGTAGGTAGCGATGGGAGGGAGGGGGGTAGGTAGTGATGGGAGTGAGGGGGGTACGTAGTGATGGGAGGGAGGGGGGTAGGTAGTGAGGGGTGGGAGGGGGGTAGGTAGTGATGGGAGGGAGGGGGGTAGGTAGGGGGTAGGTAGTGATGGAAGGGAGGGGGTAGGTAGTGATGGAAGGGAGGGGGTAGGTAGTGATGGAAGGGAGGGGGTAGGTAGTGATGGAAGGGAGGGGGTAGGTAGTGATGGAAGGGAGGGGGTAGGTAGTGATGGAAGGGAGGGGGTAGGTAGTGATGGGAGGGAGGGGGTAGGTAGTGATGAGAGGGAGGGGGGTAGGTAGTGATGGAAGGGAGGGGGGTAGGTAGTGATGGAAGGGAGGGGGGTAGGTAGTGATGGGAGGGAGGGGGTAGGTAGTGATGAGAGGGAGGGGGGTAGGTAGTGATGGGAGGGAGGGGGGTAGGTAGTGATGGGAGGGAGGGAGGTAGGTAGTGATGAGAGGGAGGGAGGTAGGTAGTGATGGGAGGGAGGGAGGTAGGTAGTGATGGGAGGGAGGGACGTAGGTAGTGATGAGAGGGAGGGGGGTAGGTAGTGATGGGAGGGAGGGGGGTAGGTAGTGATGGGAGGGAGGGGGGTAGGTAGTGATGGGAGGGAGGGACGTAGGTAGTGATGTGAGGGAGGGGGGTAGGTAGTGATGGGAGGGAGGGAGGTAGGTAGTGATGGGAGGGAGGGGGGTAGGTAGTGATGAGAGGGAGGGGGGTAGGTAGTGATGAGAGGGAGGGGGGTAGGTAGTGATGGGAGGGAGGGGGGTAGGTAGTGATGGGTGGGAGGGAGGTAGTTAGTGATGAGAGGGAGGGGGGTAGGTAGTGATGAGAGGGAGGGGGGTAGGTAGTGATGGGAGGGAGGGGGGTAGGTAGTGATGGGAGGGAGGGAGGTAGGTAGTGATGAGAGGGAGGGGGGTAGGTAGTAATGGGAGGGAGGGTGGTAGGTAGTGATGTGAGGGAGGGGGGTAGGTAGTGATGAGAGGGAGGGGGGTAGGTAGTGATGGAAGGGAGGGAGGTAGGTAGTGATGAGAGGGAGGGGAGTAGGTAGTGATGAGAGGGAGGGGGGTAGGTAGTGATGTAAGGGAGGTAGGTAGGTAGTGATGAGAGGGCGGGGGGTAGGTAGTGATGGGAGGGAGGGGGGTAGGTAGTGATGGAAGGGAGGGAGGTAGGTAGTGATGGAAGGGAGGGAGGTAGGTAGTGATGGAAGGGAGGTAGGTAGGTAGTGATGAGAGGGAGGGGGGTAGGTTGTGATGGAAGGGAGGTAGGTAGGTAGTGATGAGAGGGAGGGGGGTAGGTAGTGATGGGAGGGAGGGAGGTAGGTAGTGATGGAAGGGAGGGTGGTAGGTAGTGATGGGAGGGAGGGAGGTAGGTAGTGATGTGAGGGAGGGAGGTAGGTAGTGATGAGAGGGAGGGGGGTAGGTAGTGATGGAAGGGAGGTAGGTAGGTAGTGATGGAAGGGAGGGAGGTAGGTAGTGATGGGAGGGAGGGAGGTTGGTAGTGATGGAAGGGAGGGGGGTAGGTAGTGATGGGAGGGAGGGGGGTAGGTAGTGATGGAAGGGAGGGAGGTAGGTAGTGATGAGAGGGAGGGGGGTAGGTAGTGATGGGAGGGAGGGGGGTAGGTAGTGATGGGAGGGATGGGGGTAGGTAGCGATGGGAGGGAGGGGGTAGGTAGTGATGGGAGGGACGGGGGTAGGTAGCGATGGGAGGGAGGGGCGTAGGTAGTGATGGGAGGGACGGGGGTAGGTAGCGATGGGAGGGAGGGGGTAGGTAGTGATGGGAGAGAAGGGGACGGTAGTGATGGGAGGGAGGGGCGTAGGTAGTGATGGGAGGGACGGGGGTAGGTAGCGATGGGAGGGAGGGGAGTAGGTAGTGATGGGAGAGAGGGGGAAGGTAGTGATGGGAGGGAGGGGAGTAGGTAGTGATGGGAGGGAGGGGGGTAGGTAGTGATGGGAGGGAGGGGGGTAGGTAGTGATGGGAGGGAGGGGGTAGGCAGTGATGGGAGGGAGGGGGGTAGGTAGTGATGGGAGGGATGGGGGTAGGTAGTGATGGGAGGGACGGGGGTAGGTAGCGATGGGAGGGAGAGGGGTAGGTAGTGATGGGAGAGAGGGGGAAGGTAGTGATGGGAGGGAGGGGAGTAGGTAATGATGGGAGGGAGGGGAGTAGGTAGTGATGGGAGGGAGGGGAGTAGGTAGTGATGGGAGGGAGGGGGGTAGGTAGTGATGGGAGGGAGACGGCCGTTGCCACAGTGGAAGACGGCCGTTGCCACGGTGGGAGACGGCCGTTGCCACGGTGGGAGACGGCCGTTGCCACGGTGGGAGACGGCCGTTGCCACGGTGGGAGACGGCCGTTGCCACGGTGGAAGACGGCCGTTGCCACGGTGGGAGACGGCCGTTGCCACGGTGGGAGACGGCCGTTGCCACGGTGGGAGACGGCCGTTGCCACGGTGGGAGACGGCCGTTGCCACGGTGGGAGACGGCCGTTGCCACGGTGGGAGACGGCCGTTGCCACGGTGGGAGACGGCCGTTGCCACGGTGGGAGACGGCCGTTGCCACGGTGGGAGACGGCCGTTGCCACGGTGGGAGACGGCCGTTGCCACGGTGGGAGACGGCCGTTTCATTGAAAAACAATTAAAATATTAAATTCCAGTAGAATACATACAATAAATTCCATCATAATACAAGAAATTAAGTGAAGCCACATTAAGGTGGCAATGATAGTAGATTAATATTGTAATGACGGCACCGTCCTGCAGGGATCAACAACCCCGCGGCCCGGTCTGTGACCAGGCCTCCTGGTGGATCAGGGCCTGACCAACCAGGCTGTTACTGCTGGTTGCACGTAGTCCAACGTACGAACCACAACCCGGCTGATCCAGCACTGACTTTAGGTATCTGTCCAGCTCCCTCTTAAAGACAACCAGGGGTCTACTGGTAATTCCCCTTATGGCTGGTGGGAGGCTGAACAGTCTTGGGCCCCGGTCACTTATTGTGTTTTCTCTTAGTGTACTAACGGCGCCCCTACTTTTCACTGGGGGGGGGGGATGTTGCATCGCTTGCCAAGTCTTTTGCTTTCGATGGGAGTGATTTCTGTGTGCAGATTAGGGACCACTCTTTCCAGGATCTTCCATGTGTAGATTATGATGCATCTCTCTCGCCTGCGCTCCAGTGAGTACAAGTCAAGTGCTTGCAAGCGTTCCCAGTAATTAAGGTATTTGATGGAACTTATATGTGCTGTAAAGGTTCTCTGTACATTCTCTAGATCTGCATTTTCACCTGCATTGAATGGAGATTTTAATGTGCAGCACTATTCCCACCTAGAGAGAGCACGTGATTTTAAAAGATCATCATTGGCTTGACATCTCTTGTGTTGAATGTTCTCATTATCTGTCCTATCAGTTTCCTCGCAGATGTGATAGTGGCATTGTTGTGGTCCTTGAAGGTGCGGTCCTCAGACATTACCACTCCCAGGTCCTTCACATTACTTTTCCTCTGTATTGTGTGATTACAGTTTGTAGTATACTCAGTCCTAGTTATTATTTCCCAGTTTTCCATAACTGAGTAGTTGGAATTTGTCTTCATTGAACATCATATTGTTCTCCGTTGCCCATTGGAAAACTTGGTTTATATCTTCATAGGGATTTGCCGTGTCCTCAATGGATGACACTTTCATGCAGATCCTAGTATCGTCTGCAAAAGATGATACGGTGTTATGGTTTACATCTCTGATAGGATGAGGAAGAGGATAGGAGCGAGTACTGTGCCTTGTGGAACAGAGATCTTCACTATGGCAGCTTCCGATTTAACTCTGTTTACCACTATTCTTTGTGGTCGATTGGTTAGAAAGTT